>NC_082736.1:29500049-29845049 GCF_030144855.1 Hypanus sabinus | reverse complement strand
CACCATATAATTTAACTTGCACCTGATACCTTGTGGTTAGTGAAACCAGTCACTGGGCATGGGAAATTCTCTGCACACATAAAACTACACAGGGAAAGACAATGGTGACTGCTCCTGCTTTAGCACGTGGTTAGAAGTGTATCATCTCCATTTACAGAGCAGTTCAGGCCACTTGTCACTTAATCTTCCGGTAGTTATATATCCGCGGAGCCATCCCTCAGCACTAACAAAATGTGTATGTTTTCCATGTCTGGACCAGACATCAGTATTGAATTTTCAAAGGGGCTCTGCTAGTTGCGATGTTCTACCATTGCAAGTATACTGTATAATTATGTAAATTTACCTACAGCAACTACATTCAAAGTATTGAAGTTATGTCAGTGATTATAGCAATTGAAAATGTGGTTAATCATTTATTGTTGCCTTTGTGTTCAAGAAATACAAAACATTATGTCAGGAGAGTGAGATTATCTTGGATCCTCACACACACACACACACACACACACACACACACACTCACACACACACACACACACACACACACACACACACACACACACACACACACACACGCACACACTCACACACACAGACACACACACTCACACACACGTACACACGTACACACAGACACACAGACACACACAGACACATAGACACACACACACACACACACACACACAGACACACAGACACACAGACTCACACACACACACACTCACGCAAAGACGTATACACTCTCTCTCTTGCTCTTTTTTCTCTCTTCTCACCTCTTTCCTCCCCTCTCACATCTTCCCTTTATCCCCTCTTCCCTCTCTCTCATTTCCCTTCTAAGATCTCCCCTCCCCCTCCTATCCCATTTCTCTCCCCTCTCCCCTCTTACCTCCCCTCCTTCACCACCTCTCCCCTCTCCACTTGTCCCTTTCTCCCCCTCTACCTCTCCCCTCCTCTTCCCTGTCTGTTCCCCCACCTCCCCTTACCCATTTTCCCTCCACCTCCCTCCTATCTCCCTCTCTCCTCTCCCTCCTCCTCCCTCCCTTCTCTCTCCCACTGTCCTCTCCCTCCTCCTACCCCCTCTCCCATCTCCCTTCTCAACCCTCTATTCCCCTCCCTCCCATCTTCCCTCTCTCCTCCCCTTCCCCCTCCCATCCTCTATTTCCCTTCTCTCCTCTCTTCCCCCTTCCCTCTCACCCCTCCCTTCTCCCCTCCCTCACCACCTCTCCTCTCTGTCCTTTCTCCCCCCTCTACCTCTCCCTCCTCTTCTGCTCCCCCACCCCCTCTTCCCTCCACCTCCCCCTCTCTCCTCCCCCTCCTCCTACCCCTCCCCTTTCCTGTCTTCCTCCACAACCCTCTCTTCCCCTCCCCTCTCCTCTTACCTCCCTTTCCCTCTCCCACGTCCTCTATTTCCCTTCTCTCCCCTCCCTACCCTCTTCCCTCTCCCCTCTGTTCTCTCCCCTCTCACATCTCCCCTCTTACCTCTCCCCTCCCCAATCCTCTCTCCTCCCCATTCTCCTCCCACTGTCCCTCCCTCTCCCTCTCTCCCCATCCCCTCTGCAAAAAAGAGGTATTTCCCACTTACAGCTCAGTTTTAGTCAGTCACAACCAAGTCAGCTCTGTGCCAACGGTGAGTGTTCGCTTGGGTCAGATGGAGCAAAGGGTTGTGGGTTGATAGTGCAATACGGGAGTTAAATGCATGAACATACAGGATGAACTCCCCCCCCCCGCCCCCCATGCAAGCATTGTGGGGAACCTACGTTGTTTGAGAAACCATATTTCAGCCGAGACAATGATTGGCATCTGTTACGGTGACTATGAATAAAATAGTGTGGGATGGTGCACTTCGATTTTCCTCAGTAAAGTGGATTGACTTGTGAAATTCGATTTCTGGTGAAAATTCCAGCAATTCCTTGTTCAGTGCCACTCGAAGCTGTCTGGCGAGATTAGAGATGTCAAATTTTGAGGACTGGCGAGATTGGACTTCGCCGCTGCATCCCGGCTGAGCTCGTGAACTTGCCGCTTTTGAAGCAATTGTGGGGTGGGGGCAAAATTACCTGTCGAATTCTGTTAACAATCATGTTTCACAACAACAATGGCAAGATTTCCTCCCCTCAGTTGGTAAGTAATGACCCCTAATGAATAGAAAATTGTGCAATGTTCTTGGGCTTTTGTTGGTCGGGGCTGACCATGGATATTATGTCCTAGCTGTGTAGATACGCAAGCCAGAACGATATGAAGAGCAAGCTGTTGCCTTTGTAGCAGGCTCCCCCTCTCCACGTATCTGATGAACCCAAAGGAACGGCAGAGACCGACACAGTTTGGTACCAGCAGCATCGCAGGAGTTGCCAGGCAGAGTTGAACTCAATGTAGGACTGCCTTAGGGACTCCAGCTCTGGATTTTCCCTCAGGGTTCACTCCCGAAGCCTCTCCCTTGAGTGGGAAGACAGCGGACGTTTGAGTTCAGAGTTTTCCTTAGTGGAGCTGTAAGGCCATGGCTGACGAGCCCCATCTGCCTAAAGCGACTGGTTTTAAGACACCAGTGACCCGCCTTTGCCCCTTCTCCTGTCAGTAGAAGCGGTTCTGCTGGGCTCAGTAGCGAAGGCCAAGAGCAAGACTTGGTTGTCAGAGGCTACTTGAGGCTCACGCCATTGGGAGCATTCAATAGGTAGTGGGAGCTTGTCACCATTACCACCCCCGGCTATAACGATCCTGAGGACCGTACTGCCGATGTTGGGTAAGAACAGAACTATAGCTCCTGTGATTGAATGCGGCACAGTAGTGCAGTGGTTAGTGTAACCTGGGTAAAATTCCCGTCACGGTCTGTACACAGTGTACGTTCTTCCTGGGACTGCGTGGGTTCCCTCAGGGTTTCCCGCTCTCTTCCTACATTTCAAAGGCATAGTGATTAGTAGGTTAATTGATCGCGGTGGGCGGTGTGGGCTTATTGGGTCAGAAGAGCCCATTACCAAGGATCTATCACTAAATAAAAGTAAACTAGGCCGTGCTTGGACTTAAAAGAAAGATTACTTCAGTGAGTCAGCTATGCAGGAGACCAGACATCTGTGCATGAGTAAAGCCGGAGGATAATTAAAGAAAACAAGTGGGAATAAATTTCATTGGCAGCAACTGCTGCTCACTCAATATTGGATTGATTGAACATGAATTCCTTCATCATTAAAAAGAAGAAGTTTTTTACTCCTGGATAGTCTAGATCTATATTTAATAATCATCAGGCACCAGGAAAGCCAGAAGGAGATACCAGAAGCCTCTGTCGGTCGGGGTCAACCATGGATGTTGCATCCTAGGCATCTAGATACTCAAGCCAGGCCAGTACGATACGGAGAGCAAGCTGTTGCCCGTGTAGCAAGTTCCCCTTCTCCACGCATCTGACGAGCCCGAAGGAACGGCAGAGACCGATACAGTTTGGCACTAGGGATTGTCAATGGGCATTGGACTGCAGCTCCAGACTTTTCCCTGGGGCTTACTCCCGAAGCCTGCCCCTTGAGTGGGTATATCTGCAAGGCAGCAGAGGTTTGAGATCAGAAGATAAGTTGGTGAGCCCCCTCTGAAGATAGGAGATATGAACCATACTTAACCCAGAGAATCTACTGGAAATTAATGAAGTTCCCAACTATCATTAAGGAAGAATCTGGATAGAAATGGTCCCATCAAACAGATACAGTATAGATTCAGGAAGGGCAGGTCCTGTTTGACAAAATTACTGGAGTTCTTTTGAGAATAGAATGAGTGCACCAGATGGAGGGGAACCATTGGGTGTTGTAAACTTGGATTTCCAGAAGGAGTTTGATAAGGTGCCACATGAAAGACTTTTCTTAAGATAGGATAGGATGTATGAGGGTATTGTATTAGCATGGATAGAGGATTGGTTAACCAATAGAAGGCAGAGAGTTAGGATAAATGTATGTTTCTCTGGTTGCCAGTCAGTGCTGAGTGGAGTGCCACAGGGGTTGGTGCCAGACCCTTACCTATTCATGATTTGGAAGAGGGGACCAAGTGTAATGTATCTAATCTTGCTGATGACACTAAATTGAGCAGAAAAGCAAATTGTGCAGAGGAAGCAGGAAGATACAGATAGGCTAAGTTAGTGGGCAAGGATCTGGCAGATCGAGAACGACACTGGTGATTACGAGGCCTTCCACTTTGGAAGGCAAAACAGAAGAGAAGATTATGGTGTAAGTGGTGAAAGATTGCATCGTGATGTTGGGCAGAGGGACTGGAGAGTGCGTGTGTGCGAATCACAAAATGCCGGTTTGCAGGAGCAACAGGCGATTAAGAAGGCAAATGGAACTCGGGCCTCTGACGTTTGATGTTGTGGTGTTCGCCGAGCTTGACAATTAGCTTGCAGAAATTCCATCACCGGTCAAGGTGACGTTCTCAGTGCACAGTTGTAGGTGTCTTTCTGGGAGTGCTCCCTGTTGGCTTGTCTTGGTCGTGATTGGCTACCCCTTCATAGTTAACCTTTGAACTCTATTGGCTCGCATTTCTTTGGCTCTTAGAGGTTCACTGATGGTGTCTACTTCAATATGTTTGTTTACGGAGCCATCAGGAGAGGATCACGCTTCTAAAAATTCTGGCCTGCCTCGCGCTGGCCTGCGCCAGAACCTCCACGGTGTCCTCCTCGGTCTTCATGTACCAAGATCAGCGATGGCAGATCTTTTATGTCCCGTCTGGCTGGCGTAGTTTTCGTTGCAGTCTCCACAGCTGATCCTCTATGCCTCATTGCCTTTGTCGGCTCTCTTTACTGGTACCTTAGCTCTTGAGACGAGCTTCCTTAAAGTCGTCATCAGTCTGTGAATGATAGTTTGTCGGCCTTCATTGCTGGAGGAATTGAATTTAAGGGCTGGGAGGCTAAGATTAAATGACCAGACAGGTGAATGTACCGTGAGGAAAATATGACAGTAATTCAGTTCGGTAGTAAAGAAATTATTTTTTAATAGTGAGAAGAGCGCAAAGCAAAGAAGGATTTTATGATTGGATTTTATGATAAGTATGTTCGCCAGCATTTTAGCTAATAGTGTTGCAAGGGGGCATTTGGGAATGGTGGTGCGTAAAAGAAGGAAGTTAACTTACAGATATTACAAGCAATTATGAAGGCAAATGTTATGTATCAAGCTGATAAACAGAAGTGAGAAAGCCCTTTAGAACAGGGGTCCCCAACCTTTTTTAAGTCACGATGCAAGGAGCCCATGGACCCCAGGCTGGGAACCCCTGCTTCAGAACTTTGATAAGACTATACCTGGAGCTGGCTCCCGGTCCACAAAACAGAATGCGTTTGCTTTGAAGGAAACTCGTTACCTGATTCTGGAGATGAGTATGTTGCTCCGTGAGGAGGTGGAGAGTGGGATTGTCCTGTATCAGGACCGATAAGGCGTATGTCCAGGGACTTCTGGCTGAAGAGTCCAGTTCTAGGGGGCACGGTCTTGGGTCGAGACGAGGAAGAGGAAGATTTTTCTCGCTCAGTGGTTTGCAAATCTTTTCGAGTTCTCACTCCAGCGGGCTGTGAAAGCTCGGCCTTTGAGTATGTTGACAGAAAGCTTCAGGGCAGTGAGGAAATCAAAATAATCGAGGAAAAGCTGAGGTGGTGGAAACACCACTATCTTAATGATGGAGCAAGCACAAGGGGCTGGGAGGAGCTCCTGTAGTCCATAAAACACCAGTATTGACCATTTGAAGAAATGGTCCTGTTCTTGTGGTCTAAGTTCCCTGCAATGAACATTTATTTATTTATTGAGCTACAGTGTAGACCAGGCCCTTCCAGCACTTTGAGCCATGCTACAGAGCAACCCCCCACCTAACCCTAGCCTAATCACGGGACAATTTACAATGACCAATTAACCTACCGACCGGTACGTCTGTGGGCTGCAGGAGCCAATCCACACGGTCGCGGGAAGAACGTACAGATTTCTTACGGGCGGCGGGGGGAGTTGAACCCAGGGCGCCTATGTAAAGCGCTGTGCTAACCACCAGGCTACTGCACCGCCCCAGTGTTAGCAATTTATGTAAACGTGCCAATGACAACTCCACAAGTCGACAGTGCAGCTGCGGGTTTACACAAGCAAGGACAACATTTGCAAAGCAAATTTACCCAGGGCTTATTATTCCGGTGGCAAATACAGGCTTCTACTTGCATAGCTCTCTGAGCTTATCAACTGGACGGGTTGCTTTTTAGTTCACTCAAAACTCATATATAGTTCTGTCATCAAAGATAGAATGTAAAACGTCATAGAACGTAAAACAGACTGGAACAGGCCATTCAGCCCACAATGCAAATCAAAAACACCCAAACACTAATCCCTCCTCCCTACACCATGTCCACATCCCTCCATCTTCCTCACATCCACGTGTCTGTCCAAACGTCTCTTAAAAGCATCCAATGTATTTGCCTCCACCACCATACCAGGCGTTCACCATTCACCCTGAGTTAAAAAGTTACCCCTCACGTCCCTCTCTCATTTTCAATGCAGGCCCTCTGGTACTAGACATTTCCACTTTGGAAAGCTGATACTCCCTTCTATCTATGCCTCTCATAATCTTGCAAGCCCCTCAGTTCATATGAAAGTGCCTCAGAATGCTGCATAGTTCCCTGAAGGTGGAATCTCATGTGGATAGGGTGGTGAAGAAAGCTTTTGGTATGCCGGCCTTTATAGATCAGAGCATTGAGTATAGGAGTTGGGATGTAATGTTAAAATTGTACAAGGTATCGGTGATGCCGAATTTGGAGTATTGTGTACAGTTCTGGTCACCGAATTGTAGGAAAGATGTCAACAAAATAGAGAGAGTACAGAGGAAATTTACTAGAATGCTACCTGGGTTTCAGCACCTAAGTTACAGAGAAAGTTTGAACAAGTTAGGTCTTTATTCTTTGGAGCATAAAAGGTTGAGGGGGGACTTGATAGAAGTATTTAAAATTATGAGGGGGATAGATAGAGTTGACGTGGATAGGCTTTTTCCATTGAGGGTAGGGGAGATTCAAACAAGAGGACATGAGTTGAAAGTTAGGGGGCAAAAGTTTAGGGGTAACATGAGGGGGAATTTCTTTACTCAGAGAGTGGTAGCTGTGTGGAACGAGCTTCCAGTAGAAGTGGTAGAACAGGTTCGGTATTGTCATTTAAAGTAAAATTGGATAGGTATATGGACAGGAAAGGAATGGAGGGTTACGGGCTGAGTGCGGGTCAGTGGGACTAGGTGAGAGTAAGCGCTCGGCATGGACTAGAAGGGCCAAGATGGCCTGTTTCCATGCTGTAATTGTTATATGGTTATATATAGAATTGAAGGGGCAAAGATTTTGATGATGGCTTGCTGAATATAAAAGGCAAACAAAAATTGATAAATATTTTTGCTCGCAAATCATTAAGCTACTTTCTGCAGAGCTTTACTTTTCACCCTAAATTATTGTTGCTATGGTCTCCTGCTTTTTCTTCCCTGCAGGATTTTGGGGTGTGTGAGCTTTATTTCTTTTCTTCGTGTTGCCTGGTGGGGCGGGGGCAGTTGACGTATTTTCTTTTATCAGCCCTCACGGTCTTTCTATATTTCATGGCTATCTGGAGAAGACAAGTATCGGAGTTATATTGACATTCATACTTTGATGATAAAACGAACCTTTGAATCATTTGAACCTTTAAAATTTTGTTTACTAAAGCCCTGGATTTCTATTGTAACCCTTGTACTTGCTCGTTAGAGGTTTAAACAAAGCCCATATAATTGCATTATGGGTAATAATTAAATATTTAACCATTTTCCTTTCCAAACGCCGGAGCAGTGACTACTCTTCAAAAGCTTTTTCGAGTTTCCCAAGATCATACAAGTGGCTGTATATATGTAAATTTTTGTTTCTTTTTTTCCATTTCTGAACTAATTCCTTGGGATGAGATATCAGCAAATCAGCTTCAATTTCATATCCCATTATGAGTTTTCAGACGGATTTTATAAATGGGTTTACTGGCAAATCCAGCTGGATTAGCAGGAGAGGTGGTATAGCTTGTCTGTCCACAGGCTGATATCGTGAAGTGGCAATTCTGCTAATCCACATGAAAATGCAAAACTGTGGCACAACATACCAAAAGATAATCTGATTTTAGAGGTGACCGGATTGAATCGCTGCTGAAATAAATGTTGGTTGCGTACTTCTCGATAGTCTGATTCATACAGCTTCTGTTCTCCTTTAAGGTGTGAGCGCGGTTACCCCTCAGCCACCAGGCTCTTGAACCAGAGGGGATAACTTCACTCAACTTCACTTGCCCCATCACTAAACTGTCTCACAACTAAAGGACTCACTTTCAAGGACTCAAGAGTTATAGAAAAGTACAGTGCAGAAACTCTGTACTGAACCATTTAAACTGCCGACTCCCATTGACTTGCACTGGGACCCAAGACCACCATCCTCCTACTAACCACGTACCTATCCAAACTTTGCTCAAACGTTGAAATCGAGCTCCCCTGTGCCACTTACGCTGGCAGCTCGTTCCACACTCTCACCACCCTCTGAGTGAAGAAGTTTCCCCTTATATTCCCCCTTAAACTTTTCAGCTTTCACCCTTAGCCCATGAACTTTAGTTGCAGTTCCACCCAACCTTAGTGGAAGAAAGCCTGTTTGCAGTTACCCTATCTCTACCTTTCAGAATTTCGTATACCTCTATGTCCCAAGGGAAAAATCCTACTCTGTTTAATTTTTCCAGACTCGGCAACATCCTTGTAAATTTCCTCTGTACTCTTTTAATCTTATTTACATCTTTCCTGTAAGTAGGTGATCAAAACTGCACACAATACTCCAAATTATAAACCATATGACAATTACAGCATGGAAACAGGCCATCTCGGCCCTTCTAGTCCGTGCCGAACGCTTACTCTCACCTAGTCCCACCGACCTGCACTCAGCCCATAACCCTCCATTCCTTTTCTGTCCATATACCTATCCAATTTTACTTTAAATGACAATACCGAACCTGCCTCTATCACTTCTACTGGAAGCTCATTCCACACAGCTACCACTCTGAGTAAAGAAATTCCCCCTCGTGTTACCCCTAAACTTTTGCCCCCTAACTTTCAACTCATGTCCTCTTGTTTGAATCTCCCCTACTCTCAATGGAAAAAGCCTATCCACGTCAACTCTATCTATCCCCCTCATAATTTTAAATACCTCTATCAAGTCCCCCCCTCAACCTTCTACGCTCCAAAGAATAAAGAACTAACTTGTTTAACCTTTCTCTGTAACTTAGGTGCTGAAACCCAGGTAACAATCTAGTAAATCTTCTCTGTACTCTCTCTATTTTGTTGACATCTTTCCTATAATTTGGTGACCAGTACTGTACACAATACTCCAAATTCACCCTTACTAATGCCTTGTACAATTTTAACATTACATCCCAAATTAGGCCTCACCAATGTCTTATACAGCTTCAACATATCATCCCATCTCCTGTACTCAATACATTGATTTATGAAGGCCAATGTCTTCTTACACATACTCTCTATTCTATTCATTTATTTGTTTATCTCTCTGCTTATCTATTTATATTTTTTATTTTATACTTTCAGTTTGCTGACTTTTGTACACTGGTTGTCTGCCCTGTTAGTGCAGTCTTTCATTGATACTATTATGTTTATTGTGTTGGCGCGTGGCCAAGTGGTTAAGGCATCCGTCTAGTTATCTGAAGGTCGCTAGTTCAAGCCTTGGCTGAGGCAGCGTGTGTGTCCTTGAACAAGACACTTAACCACACATTGCTCTGCGACGACACTGGTGCCAAGCTGCTTGGATCCTAGTGCCCTTTCCTTGGACAACATCGGTGGCATGGAGAGGGGAGACTTGCAGCTTGGGCAACTGCCGGTCTCCCACACAACCCTGCCCAGGCCTGCGCCCTGGAAACCTTCCAAGGTGCAAATTCATGGTCTTTCGAGACTAATGGAGGCCTACCTATGTTTCTTGAGTGTGCCTGTAAGAAAATGAGTCTCAGGGTTGTAAATTATGACAGATATGTACTTTGATCATTTACTGTTGAACTTTTTTGAGATGGGGAATCAATCAGAATGGGAAGCTTTCCCTTGATACAGGCTTGTGGTGGCATCCGTCGGTCTCGAGAGACCATGGATCTGCGCCTTGGAAGGTTTCCAGGGCGCAGGCCTGGACAGGGTTGTATGGGAGACCGGCAGTTGCCCAAGCTGCAGGCCTTCCCCTCTCCACGCCACCGATGTTGTCCGAGGGAAGGGCACTAGGACCCAAGCAGCTTGGCACCGGTGTCGTCACAGAGCAACGTGTTGTTAAGTGCCTTGCTCAAGGACACAAACACGCTGCCTCAGCTGAGGCTCCAACCAGTGACCTCCAGGTTACTAGTCTGATGCCTTGCCCACTAGGACACGCACCAACACTACAGGCTTGTAGGTTTTAGATTAATGATTTGTGAGATAGAATCTTGCAGAATGAGAGGAGACCAGCTGATCCAGCCCTTTAACAAATCTTTGGAAGAGTTAAACACAAGAGATTCTGCAGAGGCTGGAAATCCCGACTAACACACACAAAATGCTGGAGGAACTCAGCGGGCGAAGCAGCATTTATGGAAAGGAATAAACAGTCGACATTTCGGGCCGAGAACCTTCATCAGTCTCAACTGTTTATAGATGTGTTTTCTGTGTGTTTCCCTTTGAAAGCAACCGACTGATCGGCTCCTACACTCCTCCTTCTCTATAGCTTTACAGTTCTTTCCTTTCCTGGTGAAAATTACAAATAAATTTGCTCCCGCTGACATTAACAACTCCGAGTCTTCTTAAATCAGACTGGGAATGGAGATGTTATCGGGCACTTAGAAGCATCTTTATCGACAAACCAAGGTGAGGAGCCCCAGCAAGGCTCAGGAGAATAACTGAGGCAATCAAGTTGTACTTAGATGAAGAACAATGTACTGTAAAGTTTACAACTGTAGGTAGTTCATTCAATTAAAATTAGTCACTCTATTACACGCAGATCCACTCACTGATATAAGCATGGTCTGCGATGTGACGTCTCTTTTAAGAACACAAGAACATAAGAAATAGGAGCAGGAGTGGGCCATTCAGCCCATCAAGCCTGCTCCGCCACTCAATAAGATCATGGCTGATCTGTCCGTAAACTCAGCTCCACCTACCTGCCTTTTCCCCATAACCCTTAATCCCCCTACTATGCAAAAATCTATCCAGCCTTGTCTTAAATATATTTACTGAGGCAGCCTCCACTGCTTCCCTGGGCAGAGAATTCCACAGATTCACCAGTCTCTGGGAAAAGCAGTTCCTCCTCATCTCCGTCCTAAATCTACTCCCCGAATCTCGAGGCCGTGTCCCCTTGTTCTAGTTCTAGATTTTCATCCTTTGCTGTTCCGAAGAAGTTGTTACAGCGGACTCCTCACTTTGATGTTAAAGATCTGATTAGTAGTTCCATTTCAAGCCCAGAGGCATCTGGGTAAGGTTTTCCAGATAACATTCAGAGGTCTCAAGTTTAAAGATGCATTATTTATTTAATTTACAAACAAAATTTGGTTAACTCCTAACCTTTGTCCTGTATCTCAGTTGGTGTGTGATTCCGCAAACTGTAGTTTTCTCTGACTGTTGTTCTTCATAGGCTCGCCACCCCTACTGGGGCATAGGTTGCGGACAGCAGCTTGCCAGAGCCCTCTGTCCCGGGTCGAAGGTCGACCAGCCTTGTGGCTCCCACTTCCGCCGCACAGCCTCATGCGTCTTCTGGGCGAAGATCCTCCCTCCCCCAGGGATAAGGTTTTTGGGGCTTCTGTTGGCGTTCCTGTAGCTCGAGGCAGGGTTTGCTCTCCCCCCCCACACCCAAACCTTCTCCTTTTGCAGCTGGGCTCGGGATCGTTATCTCAGGCGGGAAACAATCAGGCCGCCAGCAGCACGTGGACCGTCAGCCACGATGGAGGCTCATTTATCATATTACCATTATTTATGAATCTATTTGTGGTAATATTACTTTATCTGTTGTACGTGGGAGTTATATGGACTGTGCTATGCATCTTGGTCCAAAGAAAGGTTGTTTCATTTGTCAGTATGCATGCATATGGCTGAAAGACCATCAACTGAACTAGAACTTGTTAGTCATAACAGTAATGGTGTGAGTTCGAATCTCTCTCTCGTCTTCAGTGGAATTAAAATACCTGCCTTTCAAACGGGAGAGTGTGTCTTTGTCGCTCCAACGAAAATCTGGCCAAGAAATTCAGAATCAGAATCAGGTTTATTATCATTGGCATGTGTCATGAAATTTGTTAACTTAGCAGCAGCAGTTCAATGCAATGCATAATCTAGAAGAAAAAAAAAGAATAAAATAATAATAAATAAGTAAATCAATTATGGTATACATATATAGATTAAAAATGTTACAAAAACAGAAATTATATGTATTAAAAAAGTGAGGTGGTGTTCACGGGTTCAATGTCCATTTAGGAATCAGATGGCAGAGGGGAAGAAGCTGTTCCTGAATCGTTGAGTGTGTGTCTTCAGGCCCCTGTACCTCCTCCCTGATGGCAGAGGGGAAGAAGCTGTTCCTGAATCGCTGAGTGTGTGTCTTCAGGCCCCTGTACCTCCTCCCTGATGGCAGAGGGGAAGAAGCTGTTCCTGAATCGTTGAGTGTGTGTCTTCAGGCTCCTGTACCTCCTCCCTGATGGCGGAGGGGAAGAAGCTGTTCCTGAATCGCTGAGTGTGTGCCTTCAGGCTTCTGTACCTCCTTCCTGATGGCAGAGGGGAAGAAGCTGTTCCTGAATCACTGAGTGTGTGTCTTCAGGCTCCTGTACCTCCTTCCTGATGGCAGAGGGGAAGAAGCTGTTCCTGAATCGTTGAGTGTGTGTCTTCAGGCTCCTGTACCTCCTCCCTGATGGCAGAGGGGAAGAAGATGTTCCTGAATCGTTAAGTGTGTGTCTTCAGGCTCCTGTACCTCCTCCCTGATGGCAGAGGGGAAGAAGCTGTTCCTGAATCATTGAGTGTGTGTCTTCAGGCTCCTGTACCTCCTCCCTGATGGTAACAATGAGAAAAGGGCTTGCCCTGGGTGCTGGGGGTCCTTAATAATGGACACTGCCTTTCTGAGACACTGCTCCTTGAAGATGTCCTGGGTACTTTGTAGGCTAGTACCCAAGATGGAGCCAACTAAATTTACAACCCTCTGTAGTTTCTTTCAGTCCTGTGCAGTAGCCCCTCCATACCAGACAGTAATGCAGCCTGTCAGAATGCTCTCCACGGTGCATCTGTAGAAATTTGATTGTGATGTGTCTTAAATATAGGGCAGCAGCCTGTCTTTTACTGAAAGCAGGCCACCATTATGCCCAATCAGTCATCTCTGAAAACATCTGGTCCTCTTGGGTTATGATAGGTTTTCTAGTCGCAGACAAACTGCAAGTTGAAAATAATGGCAATGTACTTACATAAAAATTCTGCCGCTGTCTGTAAGGACTTTGTACGTTCCCTCCGAGAATGCTTGGGTTTCCTCCGGGTGCTCTGGAATCCTCCCACATTCCTACAACACGCAGTTAGGGTCAGTGAGCTGCCCACATGCTACGCGGGTGCTGAAAGCACGGCGACACTTGCGAGCTGCCCCTGGCACAATCCTCGCCAATTTGCTTCGAAGCAAACGATGCGTTTCACTGTCGGTTTCGATGTGCATGTGATAGATAAAGCCAATCTCTTTTAAAAACCCCTGGGAAACCAGGGGCAATGTGTAGTTAAACTGACGTGTCACGGACCAAGTTCTCACATGACAGCAGAGTCCTTCAGCTCACCGGAATCCGGCAAATCCATCCTGCAGGTCTCCCAGTAGCTTGTTCTTATGTACAGTTAGTGCAGAAGTTAGGTTTTCATAATCTGGGCAGAAAAATTATTAAAAAGAAACTTTGATTACAATGTTAAAATGGAGATCCTATGCTCTTTGCAAAAAAGGTATTGAAAATCAATTTACCTACGGCTTGACTTGGCTGCATGCAAATCACTAATGTATTAAAATATATTCACAAACTATATTAAATAATGTAAATTTTCATTTAGCGATTGCTTGTAAAGTAGAAGAAATTCAGTGCAAAACATTAGCTGGATTTATATGTCATTGCTTCCTTTAAATTTGGAAACTTGGATGTACAAAAAAAAATTGGAAACCTGTTTAGAAGGCCTTTGTAATTTTTAAAGGGGAGGATATATGATGAATATTTAATCATTTCTACATCAATTATGCATAAATTATGCAGATTTTACACAGGGCTCAGAAATGGGTTAGTGTGTAAGAGACTGGTCACCTGCTGAGGCTGGTCGGATTAAAAATATCAGGGGTCGGTTTATGTGCATTCCTGGATTGGAGAGCATGAGACTCAAACATCTAAACAGTTGGAGGCAAATCAGAAAGAGAAGCAGTACAGTGAAATATATGATAAATATAGAAAAAATACTGATTTACAGTAGGTATGTGTACACCAACAAAAACTCCCAAAAGCTTCTATAGTTGTACTGTGGAGAGCATTCTGACAGGCTGCATCACTGTCTGGTACGGAGGGGCTACTGCACAGGACCGAAAGAAGCTGCAGAGGGTTGTAAATCCAGTCAGCTCCATCTTGGGTACTAGCCTACAAAGTACCCAGGACATCTTCAAGGAGCAGTGTCTCAGAAAGGCAGCGTCCATCATTAAGGACCTCCAGCACCCAGGACATGCCCCTTTCTCACTGTTACCATCAGGGAAGAGGTACAGAAGCCTGAAGACACACACTCAACGATTCAGGAACAGCTTCTTCCCCTCTGCCATCAGGGAGGAGGTACAGGAGCCTGAAGACACACACTCAACGATTCAGGAACAGCTTCTTCCCCTCTGCCATCAGGGAGGAGGTACAGGAGCCTGAAGATGCACACTCAGCGATTCAGGAACGGCTTCTTCCCCTCTGCCATCAGGTAGGAGGTACAGGAGCCTGAAGACACACACTCAGTGATTCAGGAACGGCTTCTTCCCCTCTGCCATCAGGGAGGAGGTACAGAAGCCTGAAGACACACACTCAGTGATTCAGGAACAGCTTCTTCCCCTCTGCCATCCAATTCCTAAACACTACCTGTGAACACTACCTCCCTTTTAAAAAATATATCATTTCTGTTTTTGCATGATTTTTAATTTACTTAATATACATATACTATAATCTATTTATTTATTTTTCTATATTATGAATTGCATTCAAGTACTGCTGCTAAGTTAACAAATTTCACAACACATGCCAGTGATATTAAACTTGACTCTGATTCCATAAGTAATAGGAGCAGAATTAGGCCATTTGGCCCATCGAGTCTGCTCTGCCATTTCATCATAGCTGATCCAATTTTCCTCTCAGCCCCCAATCTCTTGCCTTCTCCCCATATCCCTTCAGGCCTGACCAATCAAGAATCTCTGCCTTAAATATACATAAAGACTTGGTCACATTTAATATGTATATTAAATATTTAAGTTTAAATAAGTAATGCAAAAGCAGAAATAAATAATAAAATAGTACTGAGTAATGTTCATGGGTTCAATGTCCATTCAGAAATTGGATGGCAGAGGGGAAGAAACTGTTTCTGAATCGTTGACTGTGTGCCTTCAGGCTCCTGTACCTCCTCCCTGATGGTAACAATGAGAAGAGGGCATGTCCTGGGTGATGGGGTCATTAATGATGGACGCCACCTTTTTGTTGCATCAATCCTTGAAGATGTCCTGGATACTGCAGAAGCTGGTACCCATGACGGAGCTGAACTAATTTTACAACTCAAAGGTTCATTTATTATCAAAGTATTCAACTCTGAAATTCTTCTTCTCCGGGTAGCCATGAAACCAAGGAAGAAAAGAACGGTAGCATGATCATCAGCTCCCCAAAACACCCCTCCCCACACAAAAAACGAACAAAAATGGAACAGGCATATTGATCTTAAAGACATTCTTGCCATAGAGGGAGTACAGAGAAGGTTCACCAGATTGATTCCTGGGATGGCAGGACTTTCATATGAAGAAAGACTAGATTGATTAGGCTTATACTCACTGGAATTTAGAAGACTGAGGGGGGATCTTATTGAAACGTATAAAATTCTAAAGGGATTGGACAGGCTAGATGCAGGAAGATTGTTTCTGATGTTGGGGAAGTCCAGAATGAGGGGTCACAGTTTAAGGATAAAGGGGAAGCCTTTTAGGACCGAGATGAGGAAAAACTTCTTCACACAGAGAGTGGTGAATCTGTGGAATTCTCTGCCACAGGGAACAGTTGAGGCCGGTTCATTGGCTATATTTAAGAGGGAGTTAGATATGGCCCTTGTGGTTAAAGGGATCAGGGGGTATGGAGAGAAAGCAGGTACAGGGTTCTGAGTTGGATGATCAGCCATGATCATACTGAATGGCGGTGCAGGCTCGAAGGGCTGAATGGCCTACTCCTGCACCTATTTTCTATGTTTCTATGTTTCTATCCCCAAATCCTTCTCTCCTGCACACAAAAAAACTGAGAAAGATTGGGCGAAAAACACAGAATATAAAAAAACTATAAGACTGATAAAACAAAGTCCACAGTCCAAGTCCATATCCAAAACGCAGAAAACTTGGGTGAAGTTCTCAAGGCATGGCGGCAGCCTCTGCAGCTTATTTCGATCCTGTGCACTAGCCCCACACCCCTCTATCCCAGCCTGTGATGCAGCCAGCCAGAACGGCCACAGCACACCTATAGAAACTTCTGAGTGTTTTAGACGACAAACCAAATCTCCTCAAACTCCTCATGAAATAGAGCCTCCATCTTGCATCCTTCATAACTGCACCAATATGTTACGACCAGGTTCGGTCCTCAGAGATATTGACACCCAGGAACTGTGGGGAGATTCAGGTTCAGTTTATTGTCATTTAGAAACCACAAATGCAATGCAGTTAAAAAATGAGCCAACGTTCCCCCAGAAAGATATCACAAAAGCACACGACAAAACAGACTACACCAGAAAATCCACATAACGTTTGGCAATCCCCAATCCAGAGTCCGGAGAGGCTGCTGCGTATTAATATTGCGCTACCGTCTTAGCGTGTTCACCGGAAAGGAGCTCCAAACCCACCAGACAAACAAGACCAAAAACTAAAGCTACAAGACCTGCACAAAACCACATAGTTACAACAGTGCAAACAATAGCATAATTGATAAAAAACAGACCATGGGCACAGTAAAAATAGTCCAAAGATGTTAAAAGACTATAAGTTCGAAAGAAACCACCACACAGTTTCCACAAGTCCCCAGGGTCCCGACAGACTCGTCATCCCACGCCGGCGGCAGAAGGGAATACCCCCGCTATGGACTTCCACGGCACTGCCTGACTCAGCCTCGCAGACGCACCACACAGTGAAAGCAGATGAGCTAAACTAGTGGTTTTGCTTTCCCTCGCAGTGAATTTGTAGGATATTGCGAAGAGCATTGGTGATACTTTTACACCGGGAGATAGTTCAGAATCCCGAAGTACAAATGAAAGGGAAACATCACATTTCCGAATCAGTTTATTATCACTGACATGTGTCGTGAAATTTGTTAACTTAGTAGCAACAGTACAATGCAATGCATGAGAATATCGAAAGAAAAAATAAATAAGTAAATTACAGTAAGTATATATGTATATTAAAAATAGTGCAAAAACAGAAGTAATATTTATTTTAAGAAACTGAGGTAGTGTTCATGGGTTCAATGTCCATTTAGGAATTGTATGGCATCGTTTGTCCAAATGACCATAAGTTTTCTGTTAGGTCAACTGGTCTATTCCTAACTTGCTCGGTAAACAAGGGCCACAGAACGCCATTGGAAGGGAATGGAAAAGAAAGAGCTCGATTGATAGAGTGAAAATCAAAGTCCGATTCTGGCTTTTGAATTTAATTCATATACTGTCCAATGATTAGAATGTTCAGTCGTTGCATTTGAAGCCTTCATGTATTATATATGACCTCTTACCATGAAAATATTCTGCCATATGTGCAGCTGTTCCTCTCTTGGAAGCACTCCTAATATTTGGTGCTTTTAATTTGCCGTGGAAGCTGCGCATTCCAAACCATTTGGAGCACATCTTGCCCCTTCCCCTTTGTTTTCCCTTCCTGTCAAGCTGCCGTCCCACTGGGATGGCAACAGAATATCTTTAAGCTGGATCAGTTGAGCTCCCCTGATGGTTCAGCTGTTGACGCCACTGTGTCACTGAGCCGCCGGAGGACAGATTGGGAAAGTGATGGACACAGCCCAGCCCACCACAGGCAAAGCCTTTCCTACCACTGAGCGTGGCCACAAGAAGGCAGCATCCGTCATCAAAGACCCACACCATTCAGCCCACATTTCCTTCTCGCTGCTAACATCGGGAAGGAGGTACAGAAACCACAGGTCCCACGCCGGCAGGTTCAGGAACAGTTATTACCCTTCAACCATCAGGCTCCTGAACCGGAGTGGATAACTTCACTCACAACTTTAAACCGATTCAACAACCTGCAGACCCATTTACAAGTACTCTACAACCATTCCTCTCAGTTCTTGTTTGCCAGTTTGCCTTCTTTTGCACATTGGTTGTTTATCAAGAAGATTGAGGGGGGATCTTATTGAAATGTATAAAATTCTGAAGGGATTGGACAGACTAGACGCAGGAAGATTGTTCCCGATGTTGGGGAAGTCCAGAACGAGGGGTCACAGTTTAAGGATAAAGGGGAAGCCTTTTAGGACCAAGATGAGGAGAAACTTCTTCACGCAGACAGTGGTGAATCTGTGGAATTCTCTGCCACAGGAAACAGTTGAGGCCGGTTCATTGGCTATATTTAAGAGGGAGTTAGATATGGCCCTTGTGGCTAAAGGGATCAGGGGGTATGGAGAGAAAGCAGGTACAGGGTTCTGAGTTGGATGATCAGCCATGATCATACTGAATGGCGGTGCAGGCTCAAAGGGCCAAATGGCCTACTCCTGCACCTATTTTTTATGTTCTATCAATATTTGCTTCTGTATAGTTTTTTTCACAAATTCTACTGTATTTCTTTATTTTCCTATGAATACCTGTAAGGAACTAAATCACAAGGTAGTAGCATAGAGTATGTGTACTTTGATAATAAATTTGCTTGACTTTGGTATGAAATGCTTGTATCATGGTTTCAAATGAATTGGCACATGGACTGATACGAGTCCCTTGTGGCTGTGAACCCAGGTCTTCCACAAATTAAATAAGGCAGGTGGGGGCAAAGAATGAGACTAGCTGCGGGCCTTACATTATAAACAACTAACCAATATTGTTGACCTGCTCATGTAGCCGTCCTTTCAAACTCAAAGTTCAAAGTAACATTTTGCTAGATAGGCTGTGGTCGGAAAGAAAGTCACCGTTGCATGCAAGTGAGAAGAAATAGAAATATTGACTGTTTCAAAGTAAAATTTATTACCAAAGTACCTACACGTCACCACATACAACCCTGAGATTCATTTCCCTGTGGGCATCCTCAGCAAATCTATAGAATAGTAACTGTAAACAGGATCAGTGAAAGATCAACCAGAGTGCAGAAGACAACAAACTGTGCAGATGCAAATATAAATAAATAACATGATAAAGAGTCCGTTGGTTGTGGGAACATCTCAACAGATGAGTGTAGTTATCTTTTGTTCAAGAGCCTGATGGTTGAGGGGTGGTAACTGTTCCTGAACCTGGTGGTGCAAGTCCTGAGGCTCCTGTACCTCCTTCCTGATGGTTGAGGGGTAGTAACTGTTCCTGAACCTGGTGGTGCAACTCCTGAGGCTCCTGTACCTTCTACCTGATGGCGGCATCTAGAAAAGAGAATGGCCTGGGTGGTGGGGATCTCTGATGACGGGTGGTGCTTTCCTACGCCAGTGTTTCATGTAGATGTGCCCAGTGGCTAGGAGGACTTTACTTGAGATATATTCAGCCGAATAGGATTTTCCACTCAAAGCCATTGGCATTCCCATATCAGGCCGAAATTCAGCCAGTCAATACACTGTCCATGATACAACTATGGAAGCTTGTCAGTCCCCTACTGAGCTGCTTGACTTACTGATTTGTGTGAGTGTTGCTCTGGATTTCCAGCATCTACAGAATCTCTATAGATACTATCTGGATTTCTGTATGGATAAATTACTAACTGTGTTTCTTATACATATCTTTCTCAATATATTTTCTATTATTTCCAGCAGATTAGAAAGAAGCCAGCATCAAGCTAAATAATTTCCTTCAAAAGACATGGTGTTTCTTATTATCGTTTAAACCGTCACTTTGATTTCACACTTGCTACATGAAGTCCTGTCAAAACATAGTAACTAAATTAATAAATTTAAATGTTGACGTTAAAGCAAATTTCAAAGCTGACAACTGATGGGCAACTAATTAAAGACCAAGAAATGAGAACCTGCGATTCTGACCACGTATGGAGGGATGTGTAACACGTGGCTCTGAATTTTAACCAATCTGTCCTGACCTTGGACGTACCCTCAGAATCCGGCTTCATCTCAGAGTTGTTGTGATTGTCTGTCCGGTTCGAGTTGCAAAATGCTGGGCAGGTGTGTAGGAACGCCTTAATTCAAATGCAAAATTGATTTTGGATACCGCACCAGGTTCTCCAGGAAGTCAAGCGTTGTTGAGCTTATTTCCTCTGGAGTAGTCCTCTTGCTGGCTGGAATGAGCTTTTGAAGTGGACTCCCCTCTGATACGACATCAGCACTCATTTCAAGAGAACTAGAATATAAATGGTGAGGCTTTATAAAGCACCAGTGAGGCCTCACTTGGAGTATTGTGAGCAGTTTTGGGCCCCTTCTCTGTGCTGAAACTCGAGAGGGTTCATGAAAATGGTTCCGGGATTGGACAGCTTGTCGTGTGAAGAATGCTTGATGGCTCTGGGACTGTCCTCACCGGAATTCAGAAGAATGAGGGGGTGACCGAATTGAAACCCGTCGAATGGTGATAGGTCTTGACAGAGTGGATGTGGAGAAGATGTTTCCTATGGTGGGAGAGTCTAGGTCCAGAGGACACAGCCCTAGAATAGATGGAGACCTTTCAGAATAGAGACGAGGAAGAGAGTGGTGAATCTTAGCTAAAGAGTGGTGAATCTGTGGAATTCGTTGCTTTACGAATATTTAAGGCAGAGATTGATAGATTCTTGATTGGTCATGGCATGATGGAATAAGGGGAGAAGGCAGGAGATTGGGGGCAGAGAGGGAAATGGATCAGCCATGATGAAATGGTGGAGCAGGCTTGATGGGGCAAATGGCCTAATTCTGCTCCGATATCTTATGGTCTCCTAACCACACAGAACCAACTGCACAATTTTAAGAAGTTCTTTTTGTTCTATTGGATCATACAAACCTTATCCAACCCTCGCAGCTTAATGTCATCTGGGATCTATCGAAAGCAGAAGTTTCTCCCTGTGACTGGTGGCGAATGTCCATCATGTCCGACGATGATGAGAAGACTGTGCGGGAGAGTTTTTAAAGTGGAAAAGCCATTGCACTGGGGCAGTTCTACTCCCTTGACCCCTGAAGTCCAGGTCTAGTAGTACGAACCAGCATCACAAACTGGGGTCTTCCTTGTAGTGGATGAGTGTGACACCTTCTGTGCCTTGTCATGCCCGTCGCTCTCCACGTAGCATAACAGAGCTGCCTTCTCAGCCGTTGGATCGCACTGTAGGTCTCATCCGCCCAGTCTGCCGGAGCTGACTCCGGATGCTGGGCCAGGCATGCCCCTGTCTCACTGGGGCACGAGGCCGCCGGCTCCTCTCGCCCGGTTAAGCCCGCCTGTCGGAGCCACTGCCATGCACAGACAGCTAATCGGAGCTGCAGGTGAGAGCTGGGTGTCCAGTGGGGAGCAAAGGTCTGTGAGCTTTCCGCCCCCAGTAAGGACACGTCAAGCTGCTTCACCAGAGGTGCTCCCCTTCCCTGGACCTCCCATACACCCCGTATCTGTCATCAGAAGGTAACTTTAATGGGTAATTAATACGTGGATGTAAGGATGTCCGACTGTATGCATCGAAGGGAATGTTCTGCAAACCAAACAAGAATTACATCTACAAAGTACAAATTAAACTTATTATCCAAGTATATATATGTCACCACATACAACCCTGAGATTCATTTTCCAGCGCGCATACTCAGCCAATCTATAGAATAGTAACTGTAAACAGGATCAATGAAAGATCAAACAGATTGCAGAAGACAACAAACTGTGCAAGCGCAGATCTAAATAAATCTAAAATCTAAATAAATAATGAGAACATGGAATAAGAAGATAAAGAGTCCTTAAAGTAAGATCATTGGTTGTGGGAACCAATGGGGCAAGTGAGTGTAATTATTCCCTTTTGTTCAGGAGCCTGATGGTTGAGGGGTGGTAACTGTTCCTGAACCTGGTGGTGCGAGTCCTGAGGCTCCTGTACCTTCTATCTGATGGTTGAGGGGTAGTAACTGTTCCTGAACCTGGTGGTGCGAGTCCTGAGGCTCCTGTACCTCCTTCCTGATGGTTGAGGGGTAGTAACTGTTCCTGAACCTGGTGGTGCGAGTCCTGAGGCTCCTGTACCTCCTTCCTGATGGCTGAGGGGTGGTAACTGTTCCTGAACCTGGTGGTGCGAGTCCTGAGGCTCCTGTACCTTCTACCTGATGGTTGAGGGGTAGTAACTGTTCCTGAACCTGGTGGTGCGAGTCCTGAGGCTCCTGTACCTCCTTCCTGATGGTTGAGGGGTAGTAACTGTTCCTGAACCTGGTAGTGCGAGTCCTGAGGCTCCTGTACCTTCTACCTGATGGCAGCAGTGAGAAGAGAGCATGGCCTGGGCGGTGGGGATCTCTGATGATGGATGCTGCTTTCCTATGACAGTGTTTCATGTAGATGTACTCAGTGGTTGGGAGGACTTTAACCGTGATGGACTGGGCCGAATCCACTGCCTTTTGTGGGATTTTCCATTCAAGGGCATTGGTGTTCCCATACCAGGCCATGATGCAGCCAGTTAATACACTCTCCACTGCACATCTAGAAGCCTGTCAAAGTTTTGGATGTCCTACTGAATCTCCAGACTCCTAAGGAAGTAGAAGCACTGCCGTGCTTTCTTCGCTATTGCATTTACGTACTGGTTTTCTGAAATTGCGACACCCAGGAACTTAAAGTTTCTAGCCCTCTTCACCTGCAATCTTCCAAAGAGGACTGGCTCATGGACATCTTGTTTCCCTCTCCTGAAGTCGAAAATCATTTCCTTGGTCTCGCTGACATTGGGAAAGGGCTTGATCTATTTACAAGGAAAACAGTAAATCTTAAGAGCTAAAATAAGAAGAGAAAATGCATAAAGGCTTTCTCAGTAAGAAAGGACTCTAACAGGTTAATTAACAAAGGAATAATTTAGCTCAAATATAAAAGTATTTTGCATTCTTGTGGCTTTTGTCAAAATACTCACTATGCTGAAATTGAAAAAAGGAGACTTAATTGTATGGGTATTTCTGAAGAACATGGCATTAATTTCAGTTTTGCAAAATCACAAAAGTTGACACATTCAGGGCAAAAATCCTTAAAATATCCTGTATCACTTCACAGTTTGCTTGTGCGTTAGCTCAGTGGGTCGATTCCGAGTGTCCTTGGTTGGTTTTAACGTCAGAGTGGGGTTGACAGCTTTAGCTGCCAATACTGACAGTGTGCCTGGTCTTGTTTTTAAAATGGCCTTGCCACCAAGTTTCCAAAGCACCAATCTGTTACAGGAGCAGACCACTTTTGAGGAGGAAATCAGGGTACTGAAATGGAAACAGTCGCTTGTAATGGGATTTTAGACAGGAACTGTCTCATTGTTCATGGTTACTGCCCCTCAAGCATCAGGTTCTTGAATAAAAGGGGATAATTACACTCAAAGATTACAGTAAGGGCTTCGGCCCGAAAAATGTCGACTTTACTCTTTTCCATAGCTGCTGCCTGGCATAGCTTTTCCATAGCTGCTCCTCCAGCATTTTGTGTGTGTTGCTCGGATTTCCAGCGTCTGCAGATTCTCTCTCATTAGTTGCAGGAGGAATAGGACTGACAGGCCAATATTCCAGTGTTTCGTTGTTTCAGATGTGATAGCGTGGGAGTTAATTCCCGGTATGGCGGGACTGTCATATATTGAAAGACTGGAGAGGCTGGGTTTGTATACACTGGAATTTAGAAGGATGAGAGGGGATCTGATTGAAACATATAAGATTATTAAGGGAATGGACACATTAGAGGCAGGAAACATGCTCCCGATGTTGGGGGAGTCCAGAACCAAAGGCCACAGTTTAAGAATAAGGGGTAGGCTGTTTAGAACAGAGTTCAGGAAAAACTCTTTCACCCAGAGAGTTGGGGATCTGTGGAATGTTCTGCCTTAGAAGACAATGGAGGCCAGTTCTCTGGATGCTTTCAAGAAAGAGTTAGATAGAACTCTTAAAGTTAGTGGAGTCAAGGGATATGGGGAGAAGGCAGGAACTGGGTACTGATTGTGGATGATCAGCCATGATCACAGTCAATGGCGGTGCTGGCTCGAAGGGCCGAATGGCCTACTCCTGCACCTATTGTCTATTGAATTAAGAAGAGCCAGGAAAAATATGGCTCTGCTCAGATAGGACTGACTGCAGGGCTCATCTTCTAAAGATATGTGGGTGGAAGTGAGGAATAAAGAAGGGGTGACCAAGTTCATGGGTTATATTATTGGCCGCCCGACCATCAGTGGAATTTCGAGGAGTATAATGGTAGAGAGATAGCAGACAGTGGCGAGAAATATAAGGTTGTGATAGTCGGTGACTTTAACTTTCCACGTCGACTGTGTCCTCACGTACCATGCAAGGACTGGGTTGGATAGATCCAGACAGAGCTTGTCCAATGTGCTCATAAAAGTTTCCTTCATCAATATAGAGAGGGCCCAACTCGTGAGAGTGCGATGCTGGATGTCCTATTGGAGAATTGAATTGACTTTATTACTTACATCCTTCACGTGCATGAGGAGTAATAATCTTACGTTATGTCTGCGACAGAGCAGGTGACAGAAGTGCGTGTAGGGGAATGCTTTGGATCTAGTGGTTATAATTCCATTAGTTTCAAGATAATTATGGAGGATAGGAGTCTTCCTTGTACTGAGATTCCAAATTGGGGCAAAGCCGATCTTGATGACATCAGAACGGATCTTACGGATGTGGATTGGCGTAAGTCCTTTTCTAGTGGATGGACGCATGGCAAGAGGGAGGCCTACGAAAGTGACATTTTGAGAGCTGGTATGTTCCTGTTAGAATACAAGGCAAGGATTAGGGAACCTGGGTTTTCGAGGGATGTTGGGGCCCTGGTTAGGAGGAAGAAGGAGAGGCATGGCAGGTAACGGAAACAAGGAGCAGATGAGGCACTTGAGGAAGGAATGTAGATGAGGAATTTCACTTTTGGAGGACGGACCATACGCAGCGAATGGTAAGACACAAGTGTGTAACAGAACAAAGGGACCATAATTCCTTGGAGATAGCGTCACAGGTGATTAGGGTCATAAAGAGTAACATTCACACAGTGCTGGAGGAACTCAGCAGGTCAGGCAGCATCTGTGGAAGTGAATAAATAGTTGATGTTTCAGACCGAGAACCTTCTTCAGGATGGGAAAGGAAGGGGAAAGACGCCAGGTGGTGGGGTGAGGAGAATAGCTCACAGGAGGGTGGGAAAAGTAAAGGGCTGGAGAAGAGGGAATCTGATAGGAGAGGGAAGTGGACTGTGGGGGAAAGGGAAGATGGGGAGACACCAGGGGAGTTGATAGGAGACCGAGGAGAAGAGGGAAGAGTAGGGAATTGAAGAAGAGGGAAGGGGAAGGAGGTTATCGAAAGGAGATATCAAAATTCCTGCCATCAGGTTGGAGGCTACCCAGACAGAATATGAGGTATTGCTCTTCCAACCTGAGAGTGGCCTCAATTGTGGCACAAGAGGAGGCCGTGGACTGGCATGTTGGAATGGGAATAGGGATTGAAATTAAAATGTTTGGCCACTGGGAAATTCAGCTCTTGGCTGATGGAGTGGAGGTGTTTGACAAAATGGTCCCCCAATTTAGGACCGGCTTCACCAGTGTAGGGGAGGCGGCATTGGGTGTAGATGACCCCGACAGAATAGCAGGTGAGGAGCTTGGGCCCTGAATGTAGGTAAGGGAGGAGGCAAATGTGGCATTTTGGTCAGGTGCAGGGGCGTGTGTTAGGAGGGAGATTAGTGGGGAGGGAGGAATGGACAGGGGAATCATGGATGGAGTGAGCATTATGGAAAACAAAGAGTGATGGGAAGGGAGGTACAAAAAGTGTTTGGTGGTAGGATCCCATTGAAGATGGTGGAAATTGAGGAGGGCGATATGGAGGCTCATGGGGTGGTAAGTGAGGCCAAGAGGATCTCTATCACTGTTAAGAAGTTGGGAAGATGAGGTGAGTGTGGATGTCCGGGAAATGGAGGTGACATGGGTGAGGGTGGCAACAATGCTGGAGGAAGGGAAACTTGTTTGATGTCCTGGAAAGGATAACATCATCCTGGGAACAGTTGCGATGGACACAAAGGAACTGAGAACAGGGAATAACATCTTTACGGGAGACAGGGTGGAAGGAGCTATAGTCAAGATAGCCGTGGGAATCGGTAGGTTTATATGTTGGTGGATAGTTTGTCTCCCGAAAGGGGAGAAATGTGTCAGAAATGGACCAAGTGAGCTTAAGATCAGCGTGGAAGTTGGAGGCAATGTTGAGATTAGCGCGCTCAGCATGGTTGCATGAAGCAGTGATCAATGTAGTGCAGGAAGAGTTTGGGGAGATGGAGAATACCATAGAAGGCTTGGAACATGGACAACAAACAGGTGGGCATAGCTGGAGCCCATGTGGTGCCCATGGTTACCCCTTGAGTCTGGAGGAAGTTGGAGATACTGTTGAGTACGAGGACCAGTTCTGCCAGACGGAGGAGGCTGGCGGTGGAGGGGAACTGGTTGGGTCTTTTGTTGAGAAAGAAGCGGTGAGCTTTAAGGCCTTCTTGATGGGGGACACAAGTGTATTGGGACTGGATATCCGTGGTGAAAATGAGGCGATCGTGGCCAGGGAGTTGTAAGTTGTGGAGGGGATTAAGCTGATGTGACGTGCCGCAGATGTAGGTGGGAAGGGACTGAACCAAGGGGGCGTAGAACAGAGTCGAGGTATGTGGACTCAAGTTCAGAAGCAGCCCTACCCAGTCAGTCAGGATCTTGGGTAGTAGGAAGAAATAAGCAGTGTTGGGTAAGGGAACTCTGGGTATGAGGGTTATCAAGAGAACTTTTGGCACATTGGCCTTATCAATTGGAATATTAAGTACAGGAGTTGGGAAGTATATTATGTTAGTGAGGCCAAATTTGGAGTATTGTGTGCAGTTCTGGTAACCTACCTACAGGAAGGATATCAACAAGACTGAAAGGATGCAGAGAAAACTTACAGGGATGTTGCTAGGACTTGAGGACCTAAGTTATAGGGAAAGGTTGAATGGGTTTATACCCTAGAGGGTCGGAGAGTAAAGAGAGATTTATTTCTAGTATACAAAATTATGAGAGGTATAGATAGGGTAAATGCAGGCAGGCTTTTCCACTGAGGTTGGGTCATAGGTTTAGGGTGAAAGGGGACCCTGAGGGTGAGCATCTTCACTCAGAAAGTGGTGCAAGTGTGAATGATCTGCCGGTGGAACAGAAGATATACAGGTTCACTTGCAACATCTAAGAGGTTTTGGTAGGTACATGGATGGAGGGGGAATGGAGGTGTGGGTCGATTAGACTAGGTAGAATAACAACTCAGCACAGATTCGATGGGCCGAAGGCACTGTTTCTCCGCTGTCGTGCTGTATGACACTATGGTTCTGAGACCATCACCTAGTTGAATTTAAGCGAGGCTGAAGCTGAGAAGTCTCCTCCCGTGTTGTTTTTTCTTCCCCACAAGTCGATCGGTGATACCAGGCCCAGTTTGAAACGAGTTCGTTTCTGTCTCCGGAAGAGGACAGGCGACTTTAATATTTCACGCTGAAGACTACAGCTCTGACAACTCCCTCGCTGCAGATTGAGAAAACCAACAGGCTTAAAAGGCGTTGGCAACATTTTCCCATCAGTAACCAAAGGAAGGAGTTCACGGTCTGCAGCTTCAGTCAGTCACAACAACCATATCTATATGTCAAATAACCCCAGAATTTTCCTCTCTACTTGCGTGCCTGGAAGTCAATTCCAAGCATTTATCATTTCTCCAGTAAAAATAAATCTTTCTGCTATCTATTTTAAATTGACTTCCAACTAATCTCCATTTCTGTCCTCTGGCATAACTTCTCTGGTTTCTTTGGAATCCATCTGTCATTACTTCATCTGCACGATTTAATATTTCACTTGACTTTCATCAGATTTCTCCCTCAAATGCCTCATTTCTAGGCTTAAGCTTCACTCGTTTCTCTGCATAGTTCATGTTAAACATTGGGTCAGATCTGCTTTCTTTCTCTGAATCGCCTGAACGTATTAATGTTGAGGTCACAGCAGTCACGGTGGTTTTATCAAAATTCAAAGTAAATTTTACTATCATCACAAACCCTGCGATTCATCTTCCTGTGGGCATACTCAGCCAATCTATAGAATAGCAACTGTAAACAGGATCAATGAAAGATCAACCAGAGTGCAGAAGACAACAAACTGTGCAAATGAAAATATAAATAAATAGCAATAAATAACAAGAACACGAGATAAAGAGTCCTTAAAGTGAGATCGTTGGTTGTGGGAACACTTCAATGATGTGGTGAGTGAGCGTAATTATCCCCTTTTGCTGAGGAGCCTGATGGTTGAGGGGTGGTAACTGATCCTGAGCCTGGTGGTGCGAGTCCTGAGGCTCCTGTACCTCCTTCCTGATGGTTGAGGGGTGGTAACTGATCCTGAGCCTGGTGGTGCGAGTCCTGAGGCTCCTGTACCTCCTTCCTGATGGTTGAGGGGTGGTAACTGATCCTGAGCCTGGTGGTGCAAGTCCTGAGGCTCCTGTACCTCCTTCCTGATGGTTGAGGGGTGGTAACTGCTCCTGAACCTGGTGGTGCGAGTCCTGAGGCTCCTGTACCTTCTACCTGATGGTTGAGGGGTGATAACTGTTCCTGAACCTGGTGGTGTGAGTCCTGAGGCTCCTGTACCTCCTTCCTGATGGTTGAGGGGTAGTAACTGTTACTGAACCTGGTGGTGTGAGTCCTGAGGCTCCTGTACCTTCTACCTGATGGCTGAGGGGTAGTAACTAATCCTGAGCCCGGTGGCGCAAGTCCTGAGGCTCCTGTACCTTCTCCCTGATGGCAGATGTGAGAAAAGAGCACGGCTTGGATCTCTGATGATGGATTCAGCTTTTCTATGACAACACATTGCATGAAGAACACATCAGAAGAACCACCGTAGAGCTAGAAAATAACTCAGAGATGTGTGGTTCAGGTGGTTGATGGTTGGGCCGAGTCTATGTGTGATTGCTTGCGCTGATGCCCAGTCAGAAGGAGTCTGGAGAGGTTTGGTAGGTCACCCAAAACACTCGCAGATGTACCGTGGAGAGCGTTCTGATTGGCTGCTTCACCACCTGATACTTGGGGTGGGAGGGTGAGGTGGCTACTGCGCAGGATCAAAGTAAGCTGCAGAGAGTTGTAAACTCAGTCAGTTCCATCATGGATACCAGCCTCCATAGTATCCAGGACATCTTGAAGGAGCAATGCCTCAAAAAGGCGGAGTCCATCATTAAGGACCCCATCACCCAGGACATGCCCTCTTCTCATTGCTACCATCAGGGAGGAGGTACAGGAGCCTGAAGACACACACTCAACGATTCAGGAACAGCTTCTTCCCCTCTGCCATCAGGGAGGAGGTACAGGAGCCTGAAGACACACACTCGACGATTCAGGAACAGCTTCTTCCCCTCTGCCATCAGGGAGGAGGTACAGGAGCCTGAAGGCACACACTCAACGATTCAGGAACAGCTTCTTCCCTCTGGCATCTGATTTCTAAATGGACATCGAACCCATGAACTTTTTTATTTCTGTTTTTTGCACTATTTATTTAATTTAACTATTTAATATATACTTACTATAATTCACAGTTTTTATTATGATGTATTGCATTGTACCACTGCTGTAAAGTTAACACATTTCATGACATATGCTGGCAATATTAAATCTGATTCTGATGCTGAATTTGTGCCAATCTTGATCTTCATGGGTAGAGCCTAGGGACAGTTGGTTATGCCTCTTGACCACAATTTGATGTTGACATCAGTTGGCTGTAAGAGAATTCCTAGAAGCCCTTGAACAAACAATTCTGTTAACAGACACGTAGGCCTCGACCCTATTTATGAGCTGATGCAGGCAAATACTCTGACCGCAACGCACAGCCAATCAGCATCGAGATTTCTCCCCTCATCACAAATGAGTTTTCAAAATGGCGTCCAATCAGCTGGTTGAGGAGTGCACGGAGGCCAAGGCATTCAGAGGACATGTCACAATCAACAGCGCACTGACGATGTCTCCTCGCACGGTGACAAAACACTTGTAAGTAAATTGCCAAGATCGGAGAACCCCGCCACCGTGGAGCTTGATAAATTGTTTTATCAAGTTGTCTGGACATTGTGAGTAACCAATACAGCCCGTGGGGATTATTCTGGTGAACAGTTGCACACACGTGCCAGGAAGATGCTTTCTGATATGACATGCCTGTTTGAAAGTTCGGTCTTTATTCACAGTTTTGGTCCCAGTTGCTAATATTAATGGTTTGAACTTGTTTGCAGGCGCTAAATGGACACTAGCAGGTTTTGTACTTAAGACCACAACCACAAGTCATAGGAGCAGAATTAGGCCATTTTGGCCCTTTTCATCATGGCTGATCCATTTCCCTCTCCTGCCTTCTTCCTGTATCCCTTCATGCCCTGACTGATGAAGAATCTATCAACCTCTGGCTAAAATAACTTGGCCACCACCGCCGCCTGTGGCAATGCATTCCATAGATTAACCACTCCGTGCTGGCTGGACAACCTTCTCGTACGACTTAGCTACCAAGCGCGGTGGAACCGTTTCTGTAAAGGCGGGTGACGTTTGCTCTGGTCAGGTGGGGCTCTTCATCCATGGCCAGCAGCTCATCTAGGAGAAGGAAAATTCTAACCTCAAATCTCCGCTTCCATGGGGAAGGCTTCAGGGGTAAATCCCGAGGGAAAAATCTGGAGCTGGAGTCCCTAAGGTAGTCATATGTTGAGGTCAATGCTGGCAGGCAACTCCTGCGATGCCGCTGGTACCAAACTGTGTCAGTCCCTGCGTTCCTTTGGGTTCATCCGATGCGTGGAGAGGGGGAGCTTGCTGCATGGGCAACAGTTTTCCCTCCATATCTTACTGCCCTGGCTTGTATATCAACTGATGGTTGTCGGCTGCTAGGACACAGCATCTATGGTCGTCCCCTAGGGCCTTTATTTGCTGACATCCATGTGCAAGTTAACATAGAACATAGAAACAAGGAAAACCTGCAGCACTTACTTTAGAAATTACCTCGGGTTACCCATAGCTCTCTTGTTTTTCTAAGCTCCAGGTATCTATCCAGAAGCCTCTTAAATGACCCTATTGTCATCTGCCTCCACCACCATTGCTGGCAGCCTATTCCACGCACTCACCACTCTCTGCGTAAAAAACTTACCCTTGACATCTCCTCTGTACCTACTTCCCAGCACCTTAAAACTGTGCCCTCTTGTGCTAGCCATTTCAGCCTTGGGAAAAAGCCTCTGACTATCCACATGATCAATGCCTCTCATCATCTTGTACACCTCTATCAGGTCACCTCTCATCCTCCGTCACTCCAAGGAGAAAAGGCCGAGTTCACTCAACCTATTCTCATAAGACCGTGCTCTCCAATCCAGGCAACATCCTTGTAAATCTCCTCTGCACTCTCTCTATAGTATCCACATCCTTCCTGTAGTGAGGCGACCAGAACTGAGCACAGTACTCCAAGTGGGGTCTGACCAGGGTCCTCTCATCATCTTGTACACCTCTATCAGGTCACCTCTCATCCTCCGTCACTCCAAGGAGAAAAGGCCGAGTTCACTCAACCTATTCTCATAAGACCGTGCTCTCCAATCCAGGCAACATCCTTGTAAATCTCCTCTGCACTCTCTCTATAGTATCCACATCCTTCCTGTAGTGAGGCGACCAGAACTGAGCACAGTACTCCAAGTGGGGTCTGACCAGGGTCCTATATAGCTGCAACATAACCTCTTGGCTCTTGAACTCAATCCCATGGTTGATGAAGGCCAATGCACCGTATGCCTTCTTAACCACAGAGTCAACCTGCGCAGCAGCTTTGAGTGTCCTATGGACTTGGACCCCAAGATCTGTCTGATCTGCCAAGAGTCTTACCATTAATACTATATTCTGCCATCATATTTGACCTACCAAAATGAACTGCCTCATACTAATCTGGGTTGAACTCCATCTGCCACTTCTCAGCCCAGTTTTGCATCCCATTGATGTCCTGCTGTAACCTCTGACAGCCCTTCATACTATCCACAACACCCCCAACCTTTGTGTCATCAACAAATTTACTAACCCATCCCTCCACTTCCTTAAAAATCACAAAGAGAAAGGATCCCAGAACAGATCCCTGAGGTATACTACTGGTCACCGACCTGTCTACAACCACTCTTTGCCTTCTATGTGCAAGCCAGTTCTGGATCCACAAAGCAAGGTCCCCTTGGATCCCATGCCTCCTTACTTTCTCAATAAGCCTTGCACGGGGTACCTTATCAAATGCCTTGCTGAAATCCATATACACTATAGACTGCTCTACCTTCATCAATGTGTTTAGTCACATCCTCAAAAAATTCAATCAGGCTTGTAAGGGATGACCTGCCTTTGACAAAGTCATGCTGACTATTCCTAATCATATTATGCCACTCCAAATGTTCATAAATCCTGCCTCTCAGGATCTTCTCCATCAACTTACCAACCACCGAAGTAGGAGTCACTGGTCTATAATTTCCTGGGCTATCTCTACTCCCTTTCTTGAACAAGGGAGCAAAACCTTTAATCCTCCAATCCACCAGAACCTCTCCCGTCCCCTTTGATGATACAAAGATCATTGTCAGAGGCTCAGCAATCTCCTCCCTCACCTCCCACAGTAGCCTGGGGTATATCTCGCCTGGTCCCGGTGACTTACCCAACTTGATGCTTTCCAAAAACTCCAGCACGTTCTCTTTATTAATGCCTATATGCTCAAGCTTTTCAGTCCACTGTAAGTCATCCCTACAATTGCCAAGATCCTTTTCCATAGTGAATACTGAAGCAAAGTATTCATTAAATACCTCTGCTATCTCCTCTGGTTCCACACAGACTTTTCCACTGTCACTCTTGATTGGTCCTGTTCTCTCACGTCTTATCCTCTTGCTCTTCACATACTTGTAGAATGCCTTGGAGTTTTCCTTAATTCTGTCCGCCAAGGCCTTCTCATGGCCCCTTCTGGCTCTCCTAATTTCATTCTTAAGCTCCTTCCTGCTAGCCTTATAATCTTCTAGATCTCTATCATTACCTAGTTTTTTGAACATTTTGTAAGCTTTTCTTTTCATCTTGACTAGATTTTTAACTGCCTTTGTACACCACAGTTCCTGCACCCTACCATCCTCTCCCTGTCTCATTGGAACCTACCTGTGCAGAACGCCACGCAAATATCCCCTGAACATTTGCCACATTTCTGCCGTGCATTTCACTGAGAGCATCTGTTACCAACTCTTGCTTCCAAGTCCCTGCCTGACAGCTTCATATTTCCCTTTACTCCAATTAAATGCTTTCCTAACTTGTCTGTTCCTATCCCTCTCTAATGCTATGGTAAAGGAGATAGAATTGTGATCACTATCTTCAAAATGCTCACCTACTGAGAGACCTGACACCTGACCAGGTTCATTTTCCATTACCAGATCAAGTACACTCTCATCTCTTGTGGGCTTATTACATATTGTGTCGAGAAACCTTCCTGAACACACCTAACTCCAAACTATCAAAGCTGCTCGCTCTATTGGGGAAATTAAAATCCCCCATCATGTCTACCCTGTCATTACTGCACTGTTCCAGAATCTGTCTCCCTATCTGCTCCTTGATGTCCCTGTTACTATTAACTGTTAACTGGAAGTATTCGGCGCGCAGGCTACAGGTTGGTTAAAAGTAAGGTGAGAAGGTACTCAGGTTCTTTGACACATCATTAAAGTCTCTGACAAAGTTGCAGAGAGGTGAGATACCATTAGCAGCAGGACTCTCTTAAGCTTGCTGAGCCATTGAGTAAGATTAAGGTTGATCTTCACCCTCAATGCCATCTTCCTATTATTCCAAGCCCAGTTTTCAGTGCATTCAATGTTGTGACCAGCTTCCTTCCTGCGGGCCAGTGGTGTGATGCTGACGTTGTTGGTGAAGCATTTGTGGCTGTGGGAGACGTGGAGATATATGGAGGAGAACACTGGGCTGACCTTCATCCAGATAATTCCTCGGTGATTGCTGCAAGGGCTATCAGAACACATCTCATCATTTCTGCTAAATATAATTGACCCGTGACAGCGTTGCTTCTCAGCGACCTTCAAATAAAGAAGCAATCTTTCAATCGCTACCTACCCTGCAAAAGAACAGTGCAACAACTTTCCCCCCTGTATTCACACAGTAATTCAACACTCGATTTTTAAATAGAAACTCACTCAAAGGATGGGAGCTCTGAAGTGATATTTCTGCAATCACTGGAGCCGAGTATGATGTTGTCTGAAGGGCTTGACTAATAGCTCCTCGGGTGGCTCTGGGGGCTGATCCAAGATCCACGTATCCTGGTGTAGTGTGGACAGGAGTTAGTGTATGTCATGAAATTCGTTAACCTTGCGGCAGCTGTACGACGCATTGCACGACAAATGCAGAAAAGAAATATATATTACGGTTAGTGTATATATGCCTATTAAATAGTTGAAATATGCAGTGCAAAACCAGAAGTAAAAAAAAAGTGGTGAGGTAGTGTTCATGGGTTCGATGCCCATTTAGAAATTGGATGGCAGAGGGGAAGAAGCTGTTCCTGAATCATTCTGATATGTTTATCCATGGCCTCCTCTACTGTCAAGATGAAGCCACACTCAGGTTGGAGGAACAACACCTTATATACTGGCTGGGTAGCCTCCAACCTGATGGCATGAACATTGACTTCTCTATCTTTCGTTAATGCCCCTCCTCCCCTTCTTACCCCATCCCTGATATATTTAGTTTTTTTCCCCCTTCTCTTTTTTATCTCTCTCTCTCTGCCCATCACTCTGCCTGTTCTCCATCTCCCTCTGGTGCTCCCCTCTCCCTTTCTTTCTCCCTAGGCCTCCCGTCCCATGATCCTTTCCCTTCTCCAGCTCTGTATTCCTTTTGCCAATCACCTTTCCGGCTCTCAGCTTCACCCCACCCCCTCCGGTCTTCTATTATTTCACATTCCCCCCACTCCCTCCTACTTTCAAATCTCTTACTATCTTTCCTTTCAGTGAGTCCTGATGCAGGGTCTCGGCTTGAAACGTCGACATATATAACGCCCTTATAGATGCTGCACGGCCTGTTGTGTTCCACCAGTATTTTGTGTGTGTTGCTTGAATTTCTAGCATCTGCAGGTTTCCTCGTGTTTGCTCCTAAATCATTGTGTGCCTTCAGGCTTCTGTACCTCCTTCCTGATGGGAACAATGAGAAGAGGGCTTGTTCTGCGTGATGGGGGTCCTTAATGATGGATGCCGCTTTCCTGAGGCATTACCCCTTGGGTACTACGGAGGCCAGTACCCAAGATAGAGCTGACTGATTTTACAACTTTCTGCAACTTGTGTATAAGCACCCCCTCCCCTGTCAGAATGCTCTCCACAGTACACCTGCAGAGGTTTTTCAGTGTTTTCGGTGACAAACCTAATCTCCTCAAACTCCTAATGAAATATAGTCTGGCCTTCTTTGTGGCTGCATCGATATGTTGGGACCAGGTCAGGTCCTCAGAGATCCTGACACCCAGGAACTTGAAACTGCTCACTCTCTCCACTTCCGATCCCTCTGTGAGGATTGGTTTGAAGAAGTGGTTGCTATGGTTAGTGATCAGGTCTCGTTTCACGGCCACCGCTTAGTTTCTGTGACACAGCGGAGGTCGTTCTCATGTTGCACAGCTCCCCCTTGAACAGATTCCTCAGGTGTATCTAATTGATTTCAGTACCTTCCCATTTGAACTTCTTTGGGCTGGCTTTGAATCGGACTTCACAGCCTGAGCCAGCATTTAATTGCCCGTCTCTAGTGGCCCTTGAGCAAGTGTTGGCAGGGAGCGTGTGTCAGGACGTTGGCCTGGCAATGATGAAAGAACCACAGAGCATTTCCAAGTGTAACCCTCGTTTCGGCTAGCAGCTCAATCCAGGGGAAGACGGCCCCCGGCCTGGCCAAACTGCTTGTGTGGATGCTGCACAATGTGTTCCCCCATTACAAATCAGTACCACAAAATAACAAACAGTACAGAATGTGCGATTAAACAATTGAGCTTTGTTATTCTTAATTTGACTGTATGGTTAGTAAAGAAACAAATTTAAAAGAAGGGCCCATTCTCATGAATGCCAACGTTGGAGCTCACAATTCCATCCACTTGTTCCCCGCCGACCTCCTCCAAGCATCGCCGACCCTCGGACCCTGGCTGCAAGTCCACTCCGGCGGTCTACCAACTCTCTCCATCCGCGTCTTCTCTCCCCAGCAAAAGACCACAAAGTCCCTGCTCCCAGACCTACAAGAGAGAACAACGTGCCTCTCAGTGGATGGCGTGGTCCCAAAGTCCTCGTTATCACTAGCCATAACCCAAACATTGCTGCTACAGAGAAACCATTACCTTAGCAGTGAACCATTATGGAGAGGGCATTACATTAGCAGTGAAACCTTACAGCGCGTAACACAAGTTAGGATGGCATGTAGTTTGTTGGGGAACCTTCAGGTGGTGGTACTCCCATGCTTATCTGTCTGCATATTGGGGTACAGTGCAGAACATACCCTTCTGGCCCATTGATTCCCCCAAGTTAGCCCTAGCCTAATCACGGGACAATATACAATGACCAATTAACTTAGTAATTGGTTACAGCTTTGGACTGTGCGAGGAAACCCACGCGGTCGTGGGGAGAGTGGCGGGAATTGAACCTGGGTCGCCGGCACTGTAGAACGTTGCGCCGACCGCTAAACTACCGTGCCACCTTGCTGCTGGTGAAGGCCAAGGGCTTGCGATTTGAGCAACACACACAAAATGCCGGAGGAACTGAGAAGGTCAAGAGCATCTCTGGAGGGGAATAAACAGTTGACGTTTTGAGTTGAGACCCTTCCTCAGGACTGGAAAGGAAGTGAGGCAGAAGGTGGGAGCAGGGGACGGACTACAAGCTTGTGGGTGAGGCCAGTTGAGAGGGAATCTGGGTGAGGGATAATTAAGACTCTGGGAGGTGATAGGTTAGGACTGAAGAAGATGAAATCTACTGGGAGAGGGCAGTAGATATGGAAGAAAGGGATGGAGGAGGGGCACCAGAGGGAGCTGATGGGCAGGAGACCTCCCTTCCAGGAAGGGGGCAGAAGCCAGGACGAGTCGATGGCTGGAAGAGGAGTACAAGGTGATAGGTGAGACACTGAGGTGAGCCTTGTCTAGACGTACACCCTCCTAGAAGTCTGTCCATCTTGTTGAACCAGCTGTTCCAATACCTTGCCGAAGTGATGCTGTGTGACCAGCATTAACAGAGATTAATGACCCCTTTATGACAGATTTGTGTGGAATTGCATTGAATTGTTGTCGAGCATAGGGATGGTTCAGCGTCTCAACTGTTCTTTGCTGTTTTTAAGCTCCGCGCCAGCCACCTCCAACCGTACTCCATTTAATCCTGTTAATGCATCTTTCTGCTGACGAGGCTCTCCACTGGTCGGGCAATCCTTGCTGTCTACATATACTCTATCAGTGTAGCCCTTGCAGCAGGCTCCCCCTTCTCCACGCAGCCGATGAATCCAAAGGAACGTTGAGCTCATCGTAGGACTGCCTTAGGGACTTCAGCCTCCGGGTCTTTTGCCCCAGGGGTTTACTCCCACAGCTTTCCTCATGAGCGAGTGTGGCTTCCCTATCTGCCCAAAGCAACTGGTTTTAAGGCGCTGGTAACCCGCTTTTCCCCTTCTGCTGTCAGTCGAAACGTTTCCACCAAGCTTAGTAACTGAGCCACACATGAAGGCCAAGAGCTGGTTTTGGTTGTCAAAGGATATTTGAGGTGCACACTATTGGGAGCATTTAATATGTAGTGGGAGCCTATCCCCACTACCTCCCTCGGCTGTGTTTTCTTACTCCCGTGTTTCTGCAAATTCCCATTAAACATATTTTTGCGTACTACAACGGTACAGCTCAAAGCAGCAGAGACCTGACCTTGGGATTCTCCCTTGCAATTCCCCAGCTTCCTACACCCCAAAGCCACACAAGCCAGGAGGTTAGTTGGTCTCTGCAAATTGCCCCTGACGTGTGGGCGAGTTGCCATATTCTGAAGGGAGCCAATAAGAATTCAAAGATTCAAAGTACATTTATTATCAAAGTATGTGTGCAGTATACGACCCTGAGATTCGTCTTCCCCACAGACAGCCACAAAGCAAAGAGACCCGTACAAAGAAAAACATCAAATCTTTTTAGTTCATGCTCTTGTTCTTTATTGCTATTTATTTATATTTGCATTTGCAGAGTTTGTTGTCTCCTGCACTCTGGTGGATCTTTCATTGATCCTGTTGTACTTTCTGCTCGATAGATTTGCTGAGTATTCCTGCCGGAAATGAATTTCGTTGCCGTATATGATAACATATATGTACTCTGATAATAGAATATACTTGGAACTTTGAACAATCCCTGATGTGCAGACAAAAAAAAATTGGACAAATGACAAGAATAAAATAAGGAGCAAAATGTGGAGAATGCAAAACACCAAGTTACAAAGGCATCGAGAGAGTCCAGCCAGGTTCATCCTGGCTCAGTTCAGGTCAATCCAGGGCCGTGTCTCTCGTTATCTGCAGGCTGCAGCGCTAGTGCGCCCCAATCAGAAAAACGAGAATGATATATAGGATGTGTAAAAGGATGGTTAGACCCAGTTGGCCAGAGACTGTCTTCATGGCTCGGCTGCTCACCTCAGCCACCGTGGAAGTAATTTGCAGGTTCCTACGGCTCCCTGGGTAAAGACATTTCCTGTGAATTTCCTGCAGGATTGATCACTGATTTACAAGACATACTTTGAATCAAAAACAAGGATTCTAATGAGGGCGACAATATCCAAGCTGAAGCTGATATCCAAGTGGGTCAGAGGAAAATAAGTGGAGTGGGCAGAACAAGGGGAGGAGGTGGGCAAACGTCTTTTAAGCTGGGCTGAGGATTTCTCGCTTTGAACTTCAAACATCAGAGACAGATTGAGGGTAGATTTCATCAGGAAGGATTCCAGTGCTTCTTGCACAGTCTTGCTGGAAGATTACAAAATCCTGAAGCTTCCCATCTGATGAGTAATTCCAGCCAAATGATGTCCCGGAGTTCTCCAAATAGAATTGCCAAGGAATTAATACTTTAGGTTTGGGGCACAGGAAAATTATATAGGAAAGTTATTTAGAGTCCGATTCTAACACTGTGCTCACCAACCAGTTTTCTCTTTAAACATAATATGCCTAGCTGGTCTAGAACCATTGACAACTTGGCCTCCTCCCTTGCTTCCTCCAACCCCTTTGGCTTCTTCTTTCTTCCTTCCCTCTCTTCATCTTCCATGCTTTCTCCTTGCCAGTTCCCTTGCCTCGCTTTCCCTTCCTCCCCGCCTGTTATCCTGCCTGGCGGGGTCTTTGCTAGTTCCGGACATGACTTGCGAGGCTGAGGAAAATCTTAACAGGGGATCCATTTTGAATCGCCTCAAGGGCAGCTGGGACACGAACCCGCAATTCCAGATGGGGGGGAAGCGGCACCTCCGGAGGCTTCAGCGTGAGTGCGGGATCTCTGTTGGAAGCATAGTGAAGCCCTGGAGCACATCTATATCTGGCTCCCGTGCCAGACTGGTTTATTTTGCACAGTTTGTCTTCTTTGATACATCGATTGTTGGTCACCTTGGTTTATCAGAGTCAGAATCAGGTTTAATATCACCGGAATAGGTCATGAGATTTGTAAACTTTGCAGTAAAATGTAATACATGAAGATAAAGAAAAAAAACCTGTGAATTATATTAAGTGTGTGTCTGTGTATATATATATGATAGTTAAATTAAATAAGTAGTCCAAAAACAGAAATAAAAAATGTTGTGAGGTAGTATTCAAATCACAAACAAGAGAAAATCTGCAGGTTCTGGAAATCCAAGCAACATACACAAAATGCTGGAGGAACTCAGCAGGCCGGGCAGCACCTATGGGAAAAAAGTACAGTCGACGCTTTGGGCTGAGACCCTTTTGGAGGTCCAATGTTCTGAACGGGGAGAAAATCCAGGAATCTGAGATGCAAGGGGTCTTGGAAGTCCTTGTGCAGAACACCCTGGAGGTTAACTTGCAGGTTGAGTCGGTGGTGAGGAAGGCAAATGCCATGTTAGCATTCATTTCAAGAGAATACAAGAGCAGGGATGTGATGCTGAGGCTTTATAAGGCACCGGTGAGGCTTCACCTTGAGTATTGTGAACCCCTTGACTAAGAAAAGATGTGCTGGCATTGGAGGGGGTCCAGAGGAGGTTCACAAGGATGACTCCAGGTTATCATAGGAGAAACGTTTGATGGCTCTGGGTCTGTACTCACTGGAATTTAGAAAGATGAGGGCGGGATCTCATTGAAACCTTTCGAATGTTGAAAGGCCTAGACAGAGTGGATGTAGAAAGGATGTTTCCCATGGTGGGGGAGTCCAGGACTAGAGGGCACAGCCTCAGGATAGAGGGGCGGCCTTTCAGAATAGAGATGTGGAGAAATTTCTTTAGCCAGTGGGTGGTGAATTTGTTGAATTTGTTGCCACGTCCAGCTGTGGAGGCCAGGTCATTGGGTGTATTTAAGGCAGAGATTGATAGGTTCTTGATGGGACATAGCATCAAAGGTTATGGGGAGAAGGCCGAGAACTGGAGTTGAGAAGGAGAAATGCAAAAGGATCAGCCATGATGGAATGGTGGAGCAGACTCGATGGGCCAGATGGCCTAATTCTGCTCCTATGTTTTATGGTCTAAATTGGACGGCAGAGGGGGAAAAAGCAGTTCTTGAATTGTTGAGTGTGTCTCTTCAGGCTCCTGTACCTCCTCCCTGATGGCAGAGGGGGAGAAGCTGTTCCTGAATTGCTGAGTGTGTGTCTTCAGGCTCCTGTACCTTCTCCCTGATGGCAGAGGGGAAGAAGCTGTTCCTGAATCGCTGAGTGTGTCTCTTCAGGCTCCTGTACCTCCTCCCTGATGGCAGAGGGGGAGAAGCTGTTCCTGAATTGCTGAGTGTGTGTCTTCAGGCTCCTGTACCTTCTCCCTGATGGCAGAGGGGAAGAAGCTGTTCCTGAATCGCTGAGTGTGTGTCTTCAGGCTCCTGTACCTTCTCCCTGATGGCAGAGGGGAAGAAGCTGTTCCTGAATCGCTGAGTGTGTGTCTTCAGGCTCCTGTACCTTCTCCCTGATGGCAGAGGGGAAGAAGCTGTTCCTGAATCGCTGAGTGTGTGTCTTCAGGCTCCTGTACCTCCTCCCTGATGGCAGAGGGGAAGAAGCTGTTCCTGAATCGCTGAGTGTGTGTCTTCAGGCTCCTGTACCTCCTCCCTGATGGCAGAGGGGAAGAAGCTGTTCCTGAATCGTTGAGTGTGTGTCTTCAGGCTCCTGTACCTCCTCCCTGATGGCAGAGGGGAAGAAGCTGTTCCTGAATCGCTGAGTGTGAGTCTTCAGGCTCCTGTACCTCCTTCCTGATGGCAGAGGGGAAGAAGCTGTTCCTGAATCGTTGAGTGTGTGTCTTCAGGCTCCTGTACCCCCTCCCTGATGGCAGAGGGGAAGAAGCTGTTCCTGAATCACTGAGTGTGTGTCTTCAGGCTCCTGTACATCCTCCCTGATGGCAGAGGGGAAGAAGCTGTTCCTGAATCGCTGAGTGTATGTCTTCAGGCTCCTGTACCTCCTCCCTGATGGTAACAATGAGAAGAGTGCATGAGCTGGGTGGTGGGGGTCCTTAATGATGTACGCTGCCTTTCCGAGGCACCGCTCCTTGGAGATGTCCTGGATGCTACAGAGGCTGCTGCCCGTGATGGAGCTGACTGAGCTTCCAACCCTCTGCAACCTACTTCATTCTTGTGCAATAGCCCCCCCATTCCCCCCGCTCCTGCCGTACCGGACGGTGATGCAGCGAGATTGCTCCCCACGGTACATCTGTAGAAATTGGCGGGTGTTTTAGTTGACACACCAAATCTCCTCAAACTCCTAGTGAAATATAGCCACTGTCTCGCCTTCTTCATAGCTGCATCGATATGTTGGTACGAGGTTCGGCCCTCAGAGATATTAACACCCCAGTAACTTAGCTTTTTGTACATTTTATGATATTTTTTAATTTTATCTGTAAATGCCTGCAAGTAAAATGACTCTCAGGGTCGTCCACGGTACTTTGATAATAAATTTACTTTGACTTTGCCTTTGACTTCAATGCAGACAGTAAGGTTCTGATTCATATTTCTGGTGTCTTTGGATATTGATCAGGCTCGGATTATTTCTAGCTTCATGATTCAATTCCATCATCTTTGAGACAAAACATTTTAACAGGATTTAACACTCACCTTTATTGCAGCTTCGCTTTGATCGCATTCATAAAAGGTTCTGCCTGTCTGCTCTATCTCTGCCTCTCGTCTTCTTACAAACCCCTATCAGATCTCCGTTCCGCCTCCACCACTCCGGAGAGAGGAAGAAAAGAATAACCCAGGCTTTTCCGACCTCTGGGTGACAATGTGGTAAACTGACACCACGATTGGGGATGTAATGGACAGAGAGAGTTTGCAGAGGGATCTGGATCGGCTGGAAAAATGTCCCGAAAAATTGGGCGATGGGATTTACTGCAGGCAAGCGTGAGGTTTTGCACTTTGACAGGACCAAACAGGGTAGGTCTTACACAGTGAACGGCAGGGCACCGAGGAGTGCGGTCGAACAAAGGGATCTGGGAATACAGGTCCGGAATTCATTAAAAATGCTGTCGAAGGTTGACAGGGTTGTAAAGAAAGCCTTTGGCACATCGGCCTTCATAAATCAAAGCGCTGAGCACTGGAGATGGGATGTTACGTTGAAGTTGGTGAGGCTAATTTGGAATAGAAACATAGAAATATAGAAAACCTACAGCACAATACAGGCCCTTCAGCCCACAAAGTTGTGCCGAACATGTCCCTACCTTAGAAATTACTAGACCTCCTCATAGCCCTCTATTTTTCTAAGCTCCATGTAGCTGTCTAGAAGTCTCTTAAAAGACCCTATCGTATCCACCTCCACCACAGTTGTTGGCAGCCCATTCCACACACTCACCACTCTCTGAGTAAAAAACTTACCCCTGACATCTCTGTACCTACTCCCCAGCACCTTAAACCTGTGCCCTCTTGTGGCAACCATTTTAGCCCTGGGAAAAAGCCTCTGACTATCCACACGAAAGATGCCTCTCCACATCTTATACACCTCTATCAGGTCACCTCTCAGTATTGTGTTCAGTTTCGGTCACCTACCGACAGAGTCTTTAAAAAGTATTCACCCCTCTTGGAAGTTTTCATGTTTTATTGTTTTACACCATGGAGTCACGGTGGATTTAATTTGGCTTTATTTGACACTGATCAACAGAAAAAGAAACTTTTGTGTCAAAGTAAAAACTCTGCAAAGGGATCTCAATTACTTAGAAATATAAAATGTAATATAATTGACTGCATAAGTATTCGCCCCCTTTAATATGACATAGCAAATCATCACTAGTGCAGCCAATTGGTTTTAGAAGTCACGTAATTTATTACCTGTGTGCAGTTTTAATTGATTGCAGCAAAAATACCCCCGTATCTGGAAGGTCCAATTGCTGGTGAGTCAGTATCCTGGCAAAAACTATATTATGAAGACCAAAGAACACTCCAACTCTGTGGCAATGTTAATGAAAAGCACAAGTCAGGAGATAGATATAAGAAAATTTCCAAGTCACTGAATATCCCTTGGAGTACAGTTAAATCAACCATCAAGAAATGGAAAGAATGTGGCACAGCTGTAAATCTGCCTAGAGCAGGCCGTCCTCAAAAACTGAGTGACCGTGCAAGAAAGGGATTAGTGAGGGAGGCCACCAAGAGACCCGTGACAACTCTGGAGGAGTTACAAGCTCCAGTGGCTGAGATGGGAGAGACTGTGCAGACAACAACTGTTGCCCGGGTGCTTCACCAGTCGCAGCTTTATGGGAGAGTGGCAAGGGGAAAGCCACTGTTGAAAAAAAAAATTCACATGAAATCCTGGCTGGAGTTTGCAAGAAGGCATGTGGGAGACTCCGAAGTCAGCTGGAAGAAGGCTCTCTGGTCTGATAATATCAAAATTGAGCTTTTGGCCATCAGACTAAATGCTATGTTTGGTGTTAGCCAAACACCACACATCATCACAAACACGCCATCCCTACTGTGAAGCACAGTGATGGCTGCATCGTGCTGCAGGGATGCTTCACTGCAGCAGGCCCTGGAAGGCTTGTGAAGGTAGAGGGTGAAATGAGTGCAGCAAAATACAGGGAAATCCTGGAGGAAAACCTGATGCAGTCTGCATGAGAACTGTGACTTGGGAGAAGATTTGTTTTCCAGCGAGACAATGACCCCAAGCGTAAATCCAAATCTACCCGGGAATGGTTTACAAACAACAAAGTTAATGTCCTGGAGTGGCCAAGTCAGAGTCCAGACCTCAATTCAATTGAGAATTTGTGGCTGGACTTCACAAAGGCTATTCATTCATGATCCCCATGCAATCTGACAGAGCTTTAGCAGTTTTGTAAAAAAGAATGGAGGAAAATTGCAGTGTCCAGATGTGCAAAGCTGATAGAGACCTATCAACACAGACTCAAGGCTGTAATTGCTGCTAACGGTGCATCTACTAAATACTGACTTGAAGGGGGTGAGTAATTAATGCAAGCAATTATTGTGTTTAATAACTGAAATAAATTTAGATCAATTTGTCAAAATTTGTTTTCACTTTGACATGAAAGAGCCTTTAGTGTTGATCAACGTGGGGGGAGAAAAGCCAAATTTAATCCACTGTGATTCAATGTTGTAAAACAATAAAATATGAAAAGTTCTAAATTGGGGGTAGGGGTGGGTAAATACTTTTTAAAGGCACTGTAAATAAAGTTGAAAGAGTACAGAGAATATTTACAGAGATATTGCTGGGTTTGGAGGGCCTCAGTTATAAGGAAAGATTGAAGGGATTAGGACTTTATTCCTTTGAACGAAGAAGATTGCGAGGAGGGTTGATAGATGTGTACAAAGTTATGAGGGGTATAGAGAAGGTAAATACGAGTAGGGTTTTTCCACTGAGGTTGGGTGGGACTACAGCTGGAGGTCTTGGGTTAAGGGTGAAAGGTGAAAAGTTTAAGGGGAAAAAATAAGTGGAAACATCTTCACTCAGAGGGCAGTGAGAGGGCAGAACAAGTGGTGCAGGTGAACTTGATTTCAACATTTACAAAAAGTTTGGACAGGTACGTGGATGGTAGGGGTATGGAGGGCTATGGTTCTGGTACAGGTCAGTGTAGGTCTTTGGTGCATCGAAGGTCATGGGAGAAGACAGAAGAATGGGTTGATATAGATAGATACTTTTTGACCCCAAAGGAAATTACAGTGTCACAGTAGCGTTAGAAGAGCTCAGCTATATAAATATTAGAAGTAAGGAAGAATAAAAATAAGTTACTTTAAAAATAAGGTGTGCAAGATTTACAAGTCAAGATCACTTCCCCAGCTATAAGTTGACTCATTTTAGAGCCCAATGGCCGAGGGTAAGAGTGACCTCGTATAGTGCTGCTCGGAGCAGCGCAGTTGTCTATGACGGAAAGTGCTCCTCTGTTCAGCCAAGGTGGCGTGCAGAGGGTGAGAAACATTGTCCAGAACTGCTAGGATTTTCCATGGGGTCCTTTGTTCTACCACGGCCTCCAGTGTGTCCAGTTTGAATCCTATAACAGGGCCAGCATTTCTAATCAGTTTATAGACAATCGACAATAGGTGCAGAAGTAGACCTTTCGGCCCTTCGAGCCTGCACCGTCATTCTGAGATCATGGCCGATCATCTGCTATCAATACCCGGTTCCTGCCTTGTCCCCATATCCCTTGATTCCCCTATCCATAAGATACCTATCTAGCTCCTTCTTGAAAGCATCCAGAGAATTGGCCTCCACTGCCTTCCGAGGCAGTGCATTCCAGAACCCCACAACTCTCTGGGAGAAGAAGTGTTTCCTTATCTCTGTCCTAAATGACCTACCCCTTATTCTCAAACCATGCCCTCTGGTACTGGACTCTCCCAGCATCTGGAACATATTTCCTGCCTCTATCTTGTCCAATCCCTTAATAATCTTATAAGTTGCAATACTGGGCCTGTTGACATCGCATACCATTGTCCCAACACATCACCGCATAAACTAGGCTCGGACTAGATAGTCTAAAGGGGCTGGCTCTATGCTATAGTTTTCTATGACTTTGACTCTAAAATGATTTGACTTTCACCCTCCAAAATGCGCTCATTTCGGCACAGGCATGTATGCTCTGTTTCAAACGCCTTCTTGGGAGATGAGGGGGAATTTCCTCTGCCAGGGGGTGGTGAATCTGTGGAGTTCATCGCCACAGACGGCTGGAGGCCAAGTCATTGGGCATATTTAAAGCAGAGGTTGATAGGTTCTTGTTTAGTCGGAGCATTGAAAGTCACGAGGAGAAGGTAGGAGAAAGTGGTTGAGAGGGATAATAAATCAGCCATGATGGAATGGTGGACCAGTCCCAGTGGGTAGAATGATCTGATTTTGCATCTGTGCCTTATAGGAATGGAGTTCATGGGTCCAAGCAAACAGTTGTAATAAGTTCCCTGGTTCCAGTTAATATCAGAGAATGTATACAGCATACAAGCTGAAATTCTTACTCTTCACAGACACCCACAAAACAGAAAAAACCCCAAGAATAAATGACAGCAGCTGTTACAACCCTAAAGCCCTTCCACCCCCCTCCCATACACTAGTAGTAGAAGCAACAACCCTCCCCCTCGCCCACTTGCCCCAGCAAAATAATCAGCCCCCCACCACCCACCACACAAACGATAGCGAAGCCCCCAGACAGCGTGAATTCATCAGCAACCGCTGTCCATTCCAACACTTTGACACCTCAGACAGGCCCCCTCCCTCACTGGTGAGTGAGAGAGGTGTTGCTCCTGCCCCATCGAGAGGGGAGAGCAACATCGCACTGTTTCGACGTTACGATCTGCCGTGACGGCAGCGGGTAGAGGAAAAAACAGCGATGTTTGCGAAAGGGATTATAATTGCCTCTTCTCGAGTTGGAGGAGTTTGTGACCAGCGGCCACCATTTGGTGAAGCCACTGAACAGCACGAGAGTTATCAATAACGTATTAAATATTTACCTGCTCCTTTGCTGGAGGCCAATCTTACACAGAATCTTGAATTTACCTCCTGCTAAGTTAGTGCTGTAGCAGGAGCGATTTGCGAAACTGCAAATTAAAAGCATTTCTTTTCTAAGCAGTTCGATATTTATGTTTGTGCAATCATTTAACCTCATCCTCCCCCCCCCCCCCATGATGCATGGTGTCTTAAAGATAGGGTTGCCACTCGGCCGCTCATGGCCCTCCTAATCCATGCCAAAACAATTCAAATTCCCATTGACCTGTAGCCCTCCATATCCCTACTATCCATGTACCTAACCAGGTTCCTCTCGAGACCGAGCTCGCGTGGGCCACTTGTGCTGTCGGCTCGTCCCACACTTTCATCGACCTCAAACTGAAGAAGTTCCCCCTCGTGTTCCCCTTAAACTTCTCCCCTGTCAACCTTCACCCATGACCTCTGGTTGTCGTCCCAGCCAACCTCAGTGGAAAAAGCCTGCTTGCATTTACCTTGTCTATACCCCTCATAATTTTGCATACCTCTATCAAATCTCCCCTCGATCTTCTACGTTCTGAAGAATACAGTCCTAAGCTATTCAATCTTTTCTTCTCACTTAGGTCGTCCAGTTCTGGCGACATCCTTGTAAATTTTCACTGTACTCTTTCAACCTTAATTAATCTTTCCTGTAGGCAGGTGACCAAAACTTCACACAATACTCCAAATTAAGCCTCATTAACATCTTATACAACTTCAACATCCCATCTCCTGTTCTCAGTACATTGATTTATAAAGGGCAACAAAGAGAGTTAAGGGGCAAAAGTTTAGGGGTAACACGAGGGGTAACTTCTTTACTCAGAGAGTGGTAGCTGTGTGGAATGAGCTTCCAGTAGAAGTGGTAGAGGCAGGTTCGATATTGTCATTTAAAGTAAAATTGGATAGGTATATGGACAGGAAAGGAATGGAGGGATATGGGCTGAGTGCAGGTCGGTGGGACTAGGTGAGAGTAAGCGTTTGGCACGGACTATAAGGGCCGAGATGGCCTGTTTCCGTGCTGTAATTGTTATATGGTTGTAATGTGCCAAAAACTTTACTTATGACCCTATCTACCTGTGACAACACTTTCAATGAATTATGGATCTATATTCCCAAATCCCTTTGTTCTATCACACTCCTCAGTGCCCGACCATTCACTGCGTAAGACCCACCCTGGTTGGTCCCACCCAAGTGCAAAACCTCCCACTTGTCTGCATTCAATTTCATCTCCCATTTTCAGCCCATCTTTTTCTAGATGACGCAGATTATGGGATCTGAATTTTTTTAAAAAAAAGTGACCTCCAGTGTAATTCTATCGAATTATTGAAAATTCAAAGCATACCTTAGGGTGGTGCCCTCTTCCAGCAGGCTGGTGTAAACTTGTCTTGGCTAGGTTGACAGCAAATTATCCAATCACCACAACTTGTGGGCATACTTAAAAACATGTTTACCGTTGGTGGAGGGGGTGGGGAATTCTATTGCATATTTGTCACCTTGATCTGCCTCCTAATTAAATTCAGAAAGACGGGGATCGAGGGACCAGAACACTTTGGAGAAATATGTGACACCTACACAAATTACATCACCAGATTTTTGTTTTACCTAATCTCTCTGGGACTCTGCACCTAAAATTAAAAAGAAAAGGTGAATGATGCTTTTTGCTGACGTGCTTCCCATTGCAAAACAACTTTTAAGATGAAGAGGTTAGAGGTTATTTTTGGAATATCATGCATTAGAATTTTCACTTCTTCCCACGGCTTTGCATTAGATATTCTCTGTGGGGGAAATAATAGCAGTTATGTCAATTCCACCCCTCCCCCCACCAACCCCACACCATTCTAAAATGGCCATTAACCAGTTCATTTCATAATTCCATTAAAACAATACAAAGAAGGGAAACAAGCACCAAATGCTGGAGGAACTCAGCAGGTTAGGCAGCATCAGTGGAAAAAGAGTACAGTCAATGTTACAGGCTGAGACCCTTCACCAGGGCTGAGTGAGGTTAGAATTGGAGAGAGAAGGGTTAAGAGAGGGGGTCATCGGTGCGAGCTGGGGAGCCCTTCCCAAAGATGTAGCTGTGGTAAACTATGTGTATACCTGTCTGGACACCCCCCCCCCCCCCCACCTGCTGACTGCTCCTGTGGCTCCTCCCACAGACCCTGGTATAAAGGCGATTGGAGGCACTGCCCCCCCCTCAGTCTCCAGGATGTTGTGGTCAGTTTTGCAGCTAATGAAAGCCTATTGTTTGCCTCCCGTCTCCGAGAGTTATTGATGGTGCATCAGTGGCCGCGGATTCAGAGGCGATGGAAGGAAAGCTCGGCATCGTGCCGGGCACAAAACTCACTGAGGTGCGGTCAGCTACTGTGGACAGAGCGTTCTGCCTCCGTGAGGGGGCAGTCGGAGGGAATGTGAAGACCCCGTGTGCAGGCCAGCCAGCGTCTGTGGAAAAGAATAAACAGTCGACGTTCTGGGCTTATTCGGTCCTGATGAAGGGTCTCGGCCCGAAACGTCGACTGTGAACTCTTTTCCGCAGACGCTGCCCGGCCTGCTGAGTTCCTCCAGCATTTTGTGTGCGTTGCTTTGCCTTTCCCGCATCTGCAGATTTCCTCGTACCTGAGAAATGAGAGTGTATTTTTCAAGTTTATTTGACAATTAGATTTGGATTGCTGCTGATGACCTGATTGCAAGCAAGCCCTTTCTTCCTACTTTTCATGGCAAAGGTCAGAATCAGAATCAGGTTTATTATCACCGGCACGTATCGTGAAATTTGTTAACTTAGCAGCAGCTGTTCAATGCAATGCAAGAAGAAGAGAAAAAAACAGTAATAATAAATAAGTTAATTACAGTATGTATATTGAATAGATTAAAAATCATGCAAAAATAGAGAAATAATATATACTAATAAAAGTGAGGTAGTGTTCACAGGTTCAACGTTCATTTGGGAATCAGATGGCAGAGGGACAGAAGCTGTTCCTGAATCGCTGAGTGTGTGGCTTCAGGCTCCTGTACCTCCTCCCTGATGGCAGAGGGGAAGTAGCTGTTCCTGAATCGTAGAGTGTGTGTCTTCAGGCTCCTGTACCTCCTCCCTGATGGCAGAGGGGAAGAAGCTGTTCCTGAATCGTTGAGTGTGTGGCTTCAGGCTCCTGTACCCCTCTCCCTGATGGTAACAGTGAGAACAGGGCATGCCCCGGGTGCTGGAGGTCCTTAATGATGGACGCTGCCTTTCTGAGACACTGCTCCCTGAAGATGTCCTGGGTACTTTGTACCCAAGATGGAGCTGACTAGATTTACATCTGCAGCTTCTTTCGCTCCTGTGCAGTAGCCCCTCCATACCAGTCAGTGATGCAGCCTGTCAGAATGCTCTCCATGGTTCAACTATAGAAGCTTTTGAGTGTTTTTGTTGACATGCCAAATCTCTTCAAACTCCTAATGAATAGATTCGCTGTCTTGCCTTCTTTATAGCTGCATCGATATGTTGGGACCAGGTTAGGTCCTCGGAGATCTTGACACCCAGGAACTTGAAACTGCACACTCTCTCCACTTCCAGTCCACAATCAGCTCTTTCATCTTACTGAAGTTGAGTGCCAGGTTGTTGCTGTGACTCCACTCCACTAGTTGGCGTATCTTGCTCCTGTATGCCCTCTTGTCACCACCTGAGATTCTACCAACAATGTTTGTATCTTCAGCAAATTTATAGATGGTATTTGAGCTATGTCTAGCCACACAGCCGTGCGTATAGAGAGAGTAGAGCACTGGGCTAAGCACACACCCCTGAGGTGCTCCAGTGTTGATCGTCAGCGAGGAGGAGATGTTAGCACCAATCCGCACAGATCGTGGTCTTGTGGTTAGGAAGTTGAGGATCCAATTGCAGAGGGAGGTACAAAGGCCCAGGTTCTGCAACTTCTCAATCAGGATTGTGGGAACGATGGTGTTAAATGCTGAGCTACAGTCGATGAAGAGCGTCCTGACGTGGGTGTTTGTGTTATCCAGGTGGTCTAAGGCCGTGTGAAGAGCCATTCAGATTGCATCTTCCATTGACCTGTTGCAGCGATAGGTAAGTTGCAGTGGGTCCAGGTTGTGAATCTTCTAGCAAAGGTCACCCATGATGTGATTTCTTCTTTTCAGAGTTGAGCTGCAATTATTTAAAAGGATCTAGGCTATTCACTACCACTTCATAAGGTCCTGATCCAGGCGCTTTTCTTCCCTAAAGCCTGCAGCATCAATGTCTCCACTTTTGGCTTTCTCGACCCTTTTCGTCCTTGAAAATAAACTCCTCTTTCTATGTAAGTGCCGAGTGCATTGAAATTATGGTGAACTGTCGCCGCAGGCAGAGGTGAAGCCGCTTTGGGTGACAAGCCGTGCTGGGGCACTGCGAGGCTCAGCGTAGTAGCAGAGGGTGATCGTGTCACTGTCAGAGATAGAGTAAGTGAATTGGAGAGGAGTCAGCGGAGGAGTTTCAGTGCCCCTCCACCTCAGCCAGGGGTGCAAGGTTTGATCGCTTCAAGCGTCGAGCCGATTTGTATAATTTGTACGTCCTTTGCTAACATAACGTGCTTTGACTCTTTGAATCTCCTACCCAACCCCCCTTTCAGCCAGCTGGCTGCCTGCAAATGTGCACACTGACAGGCAATTTCTCTACTGGTCCATTGTGCAAATTAGTATTACACGATGTGTTCTTGCGTGTAACATGTTACAACTTTGTCCTTACTTCAACAGTATCATCATTATGTGCCGTGTCGTATGACATCATCATTATGTGCCGTGTCATATGACATCATCATTATGTGCTGTGTCGTATAACATTGGCCATCATGGTCTCATGACCATGATTGCTGTTGGCAAATTTTTCTACAGAAGTGGTTTGTCATTGCCTTGTTCTGGCCAGTGTCTTTACAAGACGGGTGACCCCCCAGCCATTATCAATACTCTTCAGAGACTGTCTAGCCTGGAGTCAGTGGTCTCACAGCCAGGACTTGCGATCTGCACCAGCTGATCATTCGATCATCCACCACCTGCTCCCACGGGTTCGGAGCGACTAAGCAGGTGTTGCACCTTGCCCAAGGGCGACTCGCGGGTGAGCGGAGGGAAGGAGCACCCTTAGTTGAGGCGGACCACCACCCCACCGCCCAACTACAGTATAACAGGGGCTAATTGAAAACGAGACCCTGGAAACGAGAGTTTGAGCACCAACTTTGTGATGCACAATTAACTTGAGCCTGCTTGCCTCTGATCTTGGCAGTTTGCTTGCAGGATGGCTGCGTGCAGGCAGAGCTCGCTGTGCTTTTCAGTCCCAACGCCTTAGCAGGTTGCCCGAATCTGTGAGCAGCAAGCACTATATCGAGTTACCCTGCTCTACTTAAATCCGGCTTTCATGCTTAAAGAGGATGCACACTGTGCTGTAGCAGATTCTGGCAGGTTTTGAATTCTACTCCGGGAGGGAGCCAGCTTCCATGTTTTGTTTTTAAAACTCGAGTCCTTCAAGGAGAAAGGTTGTCGAGATAGATATCCTGTGACCGCAGGGCACAGGAAATACTATGAAAGCTTCAAAGAAGGGAAAGATAAGTGGAGGACAGCCACTTCGCACCTGGATGCAATGTTGTAAGAAGGCTCAGTGATTTCACAACTTTGCTTTTATATCTATCATTGTTAGTTTAAGGTTCAAAGGTTCACTTTATTATCAAAGTATGAACACAGAATACAACTCTGAGGTTCGTCTTCTCCAGATAGCCATGAAATGGAGAAAAACCATGGCAGTCGTTGGGGGGGAGGCGTTAACCCTTTCTCCCCCCCCACCCCAGCATGGAAAAGAAAAAAAAAGACACAAAATAAAACTCCCCATCCCCTTCCTCACAGATTGTCCATCCAGACACATCAAACTCCTAACCCAGGCATGGGCAAACTACGGCCCGCATAAGCTTTTTAATCCGGCCCGCAGAAATTGATGAAATTATATTAATAAACCTTGTTAACGTTTTTTCCCCGCAATTCTGGCGTTTTCCCAATAGATGACGCACTCTATATACATTGACCTTTGTTGAGGTGCAGCGTATTACTCCACATTTGCGCTTTACTCTTTGTTCGGCTCGACCTATTTGTGTGAACAGGCGTTCAGCGTCATCAACAAAGCCAGCCACAGATCCAAGTTAACTGACCAACACCTCAGATCCATCCTGAGAATCGCCACAACAAGACTAAATCCAGACTTTGATGTGCTGGCTAAAAAGGGAGACCAACAACACTGTTCCCACTGAAATTAAAAATAAGTTTCTTTGTTGTGTTATGTAAAAAATGCATTTGAAAATATTTTTTTCAATAAGCCTTACATGTTACATGTCATTTCTGTTAAGTGATGGATATGAGTAGTGCGCAGGTGTACGTACGTTCTCAAAATAAAAATGCGCTCCAGATCAAATAACGCGCTCCGCATACTGGCGCGCTGTCACTGTTCTGTCCTTGTGCTGGTCGTTGTTGAGTTTTGGCACAGGGGACAATTGAATAAGAAGGAGCAGGACAAGTAGACCTGCATCTCCTACCGTTTTTGAAATAAAGACAGTCAGGAGGAGAGTGATGATGATAATATCTTGAAGGATAACAGAATTTTCAGTGCTTTAAAATAATAACTGTTACTATTAAAAAAAGCTGTATTTTATTCATTTAATTTTCAGTGTTTTAAAAGTCATTTCAATAAATAGCTAAATACCATGGGACTTCAAAGACAGATATTTTGTTGTAATGCATTTGTTCATTTTCAATTGAAATTAAAGCACATGTTTTCTACATATCCCATGATATTTTATTTTCTCTTATGAGGTGTATTACTAAAACACTCCATCCATCTGCTCCTGGTCCGACCCCCCTGTCAAATTTTAGAACCCTTTGTGGCCCACAAGTCAAAAAGTTTGCCCACCAAGTCCTAACCCCCCAAGTCCCTCCCAAGCAAAAATACAGCGACAATAGCGTCAAACCTCCCCCAACCACTCCCTCACCCTTCAAGATTCTGAAACTCGCCATCAAAGCCGCAGCGCATCTCTGTTCTTAGACCCTTTATAAACTTCTCATCTTCTAACAGGTTATCCATCCTGAAAATTCTTTGTTTCCCCCACCCCCCAACTCCATAATTTTCCATCTTCACTCCTCTGAGAAACTCCCTCCCAACTTAGTTAAACCGGCATTTCCAACATCAGAATCGGGTTGAATATCACCAGCAAGTCGTGAAATTTATTTTGCGGTGGTGAAGTAGTGTTCATGGGTTCAATGTCCATTCAGAGATCGGATGGCAGAGGGGAAGAAGCTGTTCCTGAATCGTTGAGTGTGTGTCTTCAGGCTCCTGTACCTCCTCCCTGATGGCAGAGGGGAAGAAGCTGTTCCTGAATCGTCGAGTGTGTGCCTTCAGGCTCCTGTACCTCCTCCCTGATGGCAGAGGGGAAGAAGCTGTTCCTGAATCGTTGAGTGTGTGTCTTCAGGCTCCTGTACCTCCTCCCTGATGGCAGAGGGGAAGAAGCTGTTCCTGAATCGTTGAGTGTGTGTCTTCAGGCTCCTGTACCTCCTCCCTGATGGCAGAGGGGAAGAAGCTGTTCCTGAATCGTTGAGTGTGTGCCTTCAGGCTCCTGAATCTCCTCCCTGATGGCAGAGGGGAAGAAGCTGTTCCTGAATCGCTGAGTGTGTGTCTTCAGGCTCCTGTACCTCCTCCCTGATGGCAGAGGGGAAGAAGCTGTTCCTGAATCGTTGAGTGTGTGCCTTCAGGCTCCCTGTTGGTAGCAACGAGAAGAGGGCATGTCCTGGGTGGTGGGGGTCCTTAATGATGGACGCTGCCTTTTTGATGCGTTGCTCCTGTCAGATGTCCTGAGACTGGTGCCCATGATGGAGTTAACTAGTTCACAGCTTTCTGCAGCTTGTATCTATCCGGTACTGTAGCACCACCTCACCTCTATTCCAGACTAGACTCACCATCTGACCACCAACATTGCAGCAGCCCAACTATCAGTCCCGCATTTCCATTTCTTCAACCACTGATTTGCTTCACCGTTCAAGCATTTGCCTCCCCCAAAATGTCTGTCTATTTCTATTTTTTTTTTTGGCTGCCTGTCCTGTTGAGTTCCTTCATTGTTTTGCATGTGTTGCTCTGGATCTCCAGCATCTGCAGGACCTCTTGGCTTTATGTTGTGGGATAACTGCCACAAATGATCTCTTTTTTACCCCTGCCTTCTGTCGCTCCCACCTTTGCCTCTAGCTGATTGGCCTCTTTCCTATTAAAGTTGTCTCGGTCACTTTGCCCGTTTCCTTCAGCCCACCAGATCAAGAGTTCTGTCCCGCTGTCTCCTTGAACTCATCTTCTCTCCTTCCCCATGAGACCCAATACCTGCTTCCTCAACTCTCCTCCCACTAAACGATGGGCTGAATGGCCTACTTCAGCTCCCCTATCTTATGGTCTTGTGGTCTAAACTGTTGACTCCCAACTGTCCCTTCTAGTTCTCATGTAGGGTGGTACTGCTCATAGTTCTGTTCTTTGTGAGGTTCCTGCCACCTTTCATTGAAAGAAATTTTCTCAACCTCTTGCCTTTGAAATGACTGCTCCACTCCCAACTTTACTCTCCTGGTTTTTTTTTAAGAGCCCTTAAGCATGTTTAAACCTTCCAGGTTTCTAGTCACCTTTCTAGAATTTTTCACTTGGACCTTTCCAGGTGGGCTTGCACTCTGCCTCATTCTGAAAACCAGCACCCTCCACTTCCTGAGGAGATTGAGGCATGCTATGCTGTTCTCTCCCCCCCCCCCCACCGATCTTAACTGCGTTTTACAGGAGCGTCATTGAGACCGTCCTGACAAGCTGCATCTCCTTCTGGTCTGGGAGCAGCCGAGCATTGGACTGTGAGAACGGCTGAGAGGATCGTAGGGGTCTCCCCACCATCCATCGGGGACGTTTATCAGGAGCGCTATGTATGCAGGGCCCTTAGTATTATCAACGATCCCACCCGTCCATCCAGCATCCTCTTTGACTTTCTACCATCAGACAGGAGACTCTGATGCATAAAGACAAGAACGGTCGGGATGGGAAACAGTTCTGTTCTGTTCCTTACAATATTTAATTTATGCATTTGTTTGTTTATGCATAATTCATTTCCAGATGTAATTCTTACTTTCCTGAGTTACTATATGTACTATGGCGCTTTACAACCATTGTCTCGTTTGGCGGTACACATGTATACATGTACTTTGTAGTTAAATGACAATAAACTTGACTTATTTAAGTCATAGGTGGCACGTTATTGTGGCAATGTCTCGTATTTCAAGGTAGTCAAGATGAAAACGTAGATGGACTGACAGAGGACACAGCAGGGTAGAGTTCTGTTGCAGATATGGGCAGAGAAAAGGCAGATGCAGTTTAACTTGGCCAAATGTGAAGTGTTGCATTCTTGGAGATCAAATGTAAAGACAGTGCACTGTTACTGCAAGCCCCTTAACAATATTGATGTGCAAGGGAATACTGGGGTCTAGGTCGATAGCACTCTGAAAGTGGCCATACGCATATTGATAGCATGGTAAAGAAGGCATATTGCCTTTATAATTCGAGGAATCAGGTCAGCAAGTTATGTTGCAATTTTATAAAAACCCCAGTTGGGTCACGTGTGGAGTACTGCGTTCAGTTCTGGTCGTCTCATTACTGAAATGATGTTGAGTCTTTGGAGAGGGTGGAGAAATGTTTGCCAAAATGCTGTTTGGGTTAGAAGGCATGTACTTAAAGAGAGTCATAGGGTCAATGTCATAGAAAAGTACAGCACAGAAACAGGCCTTTCAGCCCATCTAGTCCATTCTACTCCCATCAACCTGCACCAGGACCATACCCCTCCACACCCTCCCATCCACGTACCTAACCAAACTTCTCTTAAACGTGCACCGTTTGTGCCGGCAGCTCGTTCCACACTCTCACCACCCTCTGAGTGAAGAGGTTTCCCCTCGTGTTCCCCTTAAACTTTTCGCCTTTCACCCTTAACCCATGACCTCACCCACCCGACCTCGGTGGAAAAAGCCTGCTTGCATTTACCCTATCTATACCCCTCAAAATTTTGTATACTATCAAATCTCTTCTCAGTCTTCTACATTCTAAAACATAAAGTCTCAACCTATTCAATCTTTCCTGGTTATCTTGGGTATTCCAGCCTCGGCAACATCCTTGTAAATTCTCTCTGTACTCTTTCAACCTTGTTTACATCTTTCCTGTGGGTAGGTGACCAAAACTGCACACGATGCTCCAAATTAGGCCTCACCAACGTCTTCTACAACTTCAACTTAACTTCTCCTCTATTTAGTACTTTGATTTATGAAGGCCAATGTGCCAAAAGATTTCTTTACAGCCTTATCTACCTGTGCCTGCACTTTCAACGAATTACGGACCTGTATTCCCAGATCCCTTTGTTCTGCTGCACTCCTCGGTGCCCGACCATCCACTGTTGCACCTAACCTGGTTGGTCCTACTGAAGTATAACACCTCACGCTTGCCTGGATTAAATTCCATCAGCCATTGTTCTAGCAGGTCCAGATCCCACTAGAAGCATGGTGGCCTCCCTTTCTGCCCATTACACCCCCAATCGTGGTGTCACCTGAAAATTTGGTGATCCGGTATTCCATATTATCATGCAGTGGTTAGAAAACCTGGGTTGTTTTTCCCCCTCTGGAGTGGTGGAGGGTGAGTGGAGATCTGATAGATATTTATAAAATCATGAGTAGACTTATTTCCCCAGAGTTGAATTGTCTAATCCAAGAAGCCATGCACTTTAGGTGAGAGGGAAGAAGTTCAGAGGAGATGAATGGGGCAAGTTTTATTTTACACAGAGCGGTGGGTGTCTGGAATGTCCTGTTTTGGGCTGCGGTGGAGGTAAATAGGCTAGAGGCGTTGGAGAGACACATAAAAAAAAGCAAGTCGGAGATGCGGAGATTTAGGGACAGTTTCCAGAATTCTGGCATTCAGCAGATGAAGGCTCAGCAGTCAGTAACTGAATAATTCAATTGGGAAGCAACAAGAAGCCGGGACTGGAAGAGTGCAGTAATCTCCGAGTTGATGTGCCGTTGCCTCTATTGTCTCTGTTTTGTCGAACGCTCATCCTAATGAGGTCTGTCCCCCTCTGAGCGTACATGGAGAGGGTTAAGTGCGCCACGTTCCTGGGAGTTCACGTCACGGGTGACCTCACCTGGTCCCTCAGTGAACAAGGAGGGACAGTGACACCTCCACTTCCAGAAGAGATTCAGGCAGATGAGGTTCCCCCCTCCACCCCATTGAGAGCGTCCTGACAAGCTGCATCTCCGTCTGGTCCGGGAGCAGCCAAGCGTCGGACCGGAAGTCCCTACAAAGGACCGTGAGAACGGCCGGGAGGATCGTAGGGGTCTCCGTACCGTCCATCGGGGACATTTATCAGGAGCGCTGTGTACGCGGGGCCCTTAGTATTATCCAGGATCCCACCCGTCCATCCAGCATCCTCTCTGACTTTCTACCATCAGGCAGGAGACTCCGATGCATAAAGACAGGAACGGTCAGGATGGGAAACAGTTTCTTCCCTCAGGCCGTCAGGATTCTGAACTCCCTGCTGCATTGCATTTGAAGTGTCACTGGATAATTTGTTCCGTACTTGACAATAATTAATTTATCCACTTTACTTTGTTTGTCTATGCATAATTCATTTTTAGATTTAATTCTTACTTTCCTAAGTTAGTATGCTTTATGTGTACTACTGTGCTTTACACCCTGGCCCAGAGAAACGTTGTCTCGTTTGACGGTATACGTGTATATAGTTAAATGACAATAAACTTGACTTCACTTGATTTAAAGATCTCTGTATCCCCTGGTTACTGACATTTTCCCTCTCTGCCAATGAAAATGCTTTCTCAAGTATAATCAAAGCTAGTATTGCGAAGGGAATTGGTGTTAAGAGGACCAGCTGAAAAAATAGAACTGGGGCTGAGACTAGGTAACCAATAATTTTACTGACACAGTAGCCATGTGATCTTCACTAAGTTTTTTTTGTGCTGTTTTAATTTATTTGATCACATTTGGTAATGAATGGTTCTTTTCTGCCCAAGAAGGAAAACCAAGGGCATCATTCGATTGCTGATCCATCAGCACCCAAGTTCCTTTAGCAAAGGTGTTTAATTTCCATTATAGGACTTTAAATGAGCCTTGGCCAAAGCATTTGGGAAGCCGTTAAGCAAATCAGGTGGAAAGAAACCCAATATGCCGGCATCTACTTGAATGGTGCCATGACGATAACCTCTCACTATGTAGCAAGACCAAAGGGCTAATTATTGGCTGCGGCAGAAGGACACCCGAGGTCTATGAGCCAGTCCTCAGAGGTAGAGAGGGTCAGTGACTTTAACTTCCTTGGCGTTATCATTTCAGAGGACCTGTCTTCAAGACCAATGTAAACCAGACACGGCAGCGCCTCTACTTCCTTGGAAGTTTGCACAGATTCGGCAGGACATCTAAAACTTTGACAAGCTTCTGTAGACAGACGGTGGAGAGTGTCCTGACTGGTTGCATTCATGGCCAGGTATGGGAACACCAATACCCATGAAAAGCAAAGCCTACAAAAAGTTATGAGTACAGCCCAGTCCGTTGAGCACATCTACAAGGAGTGTTGTCATAAGAAAGCAGCATCCATCATCAGTGACCCCCACCATCCAGGCCGTGCTCTCTTCTCATTGCTGCCATCGGGAAGGAGGTACAGGAGCTGTAGGTCCCACACCTCCAGGTTCATAAGAGTTATTACCCTTCAACCGTCCGGCTCCTGAACCAGTGTGGATAACTTCACTCACCTCAACTCTGAACTGATTCCACAACCTACGGACTCACTTTCAAGGGCTCTACAACTCAGTACGTACAAACACGCTGGAGGAACTCAGCAGGTCGGGCAGCATCCCGTTGAAACGAGCAGCCAACGTTTCGGGCTGAGACCCTTCGTCAGGAGACAGTATCTGCAGTGTGCTTTGTGTTTACAACTCAGTGTTATTTATTACATATTTATTATTATCATTATTCATTATTCTTTAGTCATTCCACAAGTCAGTTTGTTCTGGCTGAGACCCTTCATCAAGACTGGAAAGGAAGGGGGCACGAGCTAGACTAAACAGGGAAAAAAACACAGGCACTGGGCTCCTTGGTATCCAGGACATCTTCAAGGAGTGATGCTTCAAAAAGATGGCATCCTTCATTAAGCCCCCCCATCACCCTGGATATAAACTCTTCTCATTGCTACCATCAGGGAGGAGGTACAGGAGCCTGAAGACACACACTCAGTGATTCAGAAACAGCTTCTTCCCCTCTGCCATCAGGGAGGAGGTACAGGAGCCTGAAGACACACACTCAGTGATTCAGAAACAGCTTCTTCCCCTCTGACATCAGGGAGGAGGTACAGGAGCCTGAAGACACACACTCAACGATTCAGGAACAGCTTCTTCCCCTCTGCCATCAGGGAGGAGGTACAGGAGCCTGAAGACACACACTCAATGATTCAGGAACAGCTTCTTCCCCTCTGCCATCAGGGAGGAGGTACAGGAGCCTGAAGACACACACGCAGCAATTCAGGAACAGCTTCTTCCCCTCTGCCATCAGGGAGGAGGTACAGGAGCCTGAAGACACACGCTCAGCGATTCAGGAACAGCTCCTTCCCCTCTGCTATCAGGGAGGAGGTACAGGAGCCTGAAGACACACACTCAACGATTCAGGAACAGCTTCTTCCCCTCTGCCATCAGGGAGGAGGTACAGAAGCCTGAAGACACACACTCAATGATTCAGGAACAGCTTCTTCCCCTCTGCCATCAGGGAGGAGGTACAGGAGCCTGAAGACACACACTCAATGATTCAGGAACAGCTTCTTCCCCTCTGCCATCAGGGAGGAGGTAAAGGAGCCTGAAGACACACACTCAATGATTCAGGAACAGCTTCTTCCCCTCTGCCATCAGGGAGGAGGTACAGGAGCCTGAAGACACACACTCAATGATTCAGGAACAGCTTCTTCCCCTCTGCCATCCGATTTCTGGTTGGACATCGAACCTGTGAACACCACCTCACTACTTTGTTGATTTCTACTTTTGCGCTACATTTGATTTAATATATGTGCGCCTACTGTAATTCATGGTTTCTCTCTGCTGTTATGTGTGGCATTGTGCGGCTGCTGCTAGGCAACAAGTTTCAAGCCATACGCCGGTGCTATCAAACCTGATTCTGAGTCTGACATGGATTATCCGATGACTGCCTCTTACAAAATAGTTTTCATGTTCCACTTGCATGCTTCACTCATGCCAAACCGCTGTTGCGACCGTGAGCTAAGCTGCTGGAGAAATTGGAGAAGTTGGCGGATATGGAAGTCTTCATTCATCACGACTGACAGGCATTCCCTTGGAGACTCTCTTGGTTAAGCCTCCCAAAGTCAAAATACAGCAAGGTTTTATACTCTTGAGGACTATGGTAACAGTAGGTCTTAAACATGAGGAAGCCTGCTAGATGCTGGAAGTCGAAAGCAGTGCACACGAAAAAATACTGGAGGAGCTCAGCGGGGCAAGCACCATTTATGGAAGAGAGTAGGCAGTCGACGTTTTGGGCCGAGGCCCTTCTTCCGGACTGAGAAGGAAGGGAGAAGATGCCAGAGTATAAAGATAGGGCGAGGGGATGGAGGTGAGAGGGGAGGCCAGGTGGGTGGGAAATGTCGAGGGCTGGAGAAGGAATCTGACAGGAGAGGAGAGCGGACCGCAGGAGAAAGGGAAGGAGGAGAGGATCCAGTGGGAGTGATAGGCAGGTGAGAAGAGGCAAAAGGCCAGAGTGGGGAATGGAGGAAGCGGGGAGGGGGTAACATATTTTTAACTGGAAGGAGAAATTGATAATCATGCCATCAGGTTGGGGGTTACCATAAAGTGTTACTCCTCCACCCTAAGTAAGGCCTTGGACTGACAGTAGGTGATTCAACACGATCTTAAAAGCAGCAATGATATTGCTGTCTTCAATATTTTGTGTCTAACTGACAGTTCCTTTCAAGTATATATTTACAGGGAGAGCACATTGGCATTGACGAAACACCTCTGAAGGTTCAACGCCTTTGTTAGGACAAGCTCATTCACACAGGTGTTCTAAAAGCTTTGAGAGGAGAGAACCAGGCGCCCAAGAATAGCATGGCAAAGGCTGACTCGCGAAGCACACAACCAACCCGGCTGTTGATAAATCAGTAATGCCCACATTGTTGATGTGCTAGTGACAATATCAGTCAGTTCTGCAAGGTTCTTTGAACGTGGTTACAATGGTGTAAATAACTTAGCCCATAGTGGCCTGGTTTGATTCATTGGCTGATGCTTGAGAACTTCACTTTGCAAACCATATCTCTTGGCAGCCAGCCCCCTACTGCGTGCCAGCAGCCTGCGCTCTGCAGAAGGTGCCGTTTGTTTGCAAAGGTGTCCTTTGTACTTCAGGCTGATTACTGCTTCCAATTTACATCACCGCCTTAAAGCTGGCTCTTGTTTGAATTAATATCTGCTACATTCATATAATTCCGCTACTCCCGAGTAATCCCTGACACCTCCGTGAAAACTTCTAGTGCAGTCTTTGCAACTCGTGAGTACCCAGATATCAAGGTTTAAAAAACACGTTGCATGATGGGACTTAGATTTCCGTCTGAATTTAGAAGTGATTCCTGTTCTACGGCGATACGGAGGGCAATTTGTTGGTTGAGGTTGCCGTCCGCGTGAGTTCTTGAGTGTGGACGCGACTCTTGAAGGAAATTTCTGATTGAGATCAAAATTGCAGTTTTGCTTCACTAACATAATGAGATGGTTTCTGTTTCAAATTATCTTCATAGTGCAAATTGCAATTCATCTCATCTTAAGTTAATAAACGATGACCAACTTTATAGGATTAACTATTTTACCCATTTCTGCCAACCCCAACAACCTTCACTGATTCCAGGAATACAACTGCCCTCTCTTTATGTACTTGAATGTGTTATTTTAATTTATATATGGGTTAGGGTTATATATTTTTAATTTATATAGGTACTTCCCTCAATCACAGAGTGGTGTGGACAGCCCAGCGCATCTGTAGATGTGAACTTCCCACTATTCAGGGCATTTTCAAAGGTGTGTAAAAAGGGCCCGAAAGATCACTGGGGACCCGGGTCACCCCAACCACTGCTACCGTCCGGGAAACGGTACCGCAGCATAAAAGCCAGGACCGACAGGCTCCGGGACAGCCTCTCCCACCGGCCCATCAGACTGATTAATTCATGCTGATGCAACTGCATTTCTATGTTATATTGACTATGCTGTTGTACATAATATTTATTATAATTGCTCATTACACATTTAGACGGAGACATAACGTAAAGATTTTTACTCAAGTAAGTAATAAAGTCAATTCAATTCTATTAAGAGAATGTAAGTTATCCCACTGAACCTGAGTTGTCCAAAGAATTGTCAAGTTCACCAGCAGAAAGCTTGGCTGCTTTTCCTCTGCAACCTATGAACTTCAGCAACTGAAACCTACCGAGTGTTGAAAGGACTAGACAGGGTGGATGTGGAGAGGATGTTTCCTGTGGTGGGGGTCCAGAACGAGAGGGCACGGCCTCAAAATTGACGGGCGGCCCTTCAGAACAGAGGTAAGGAGGAATTATTTTAGCCAGAGAGTAGTGAATCTGGAATGCTCTGTCACGGACTGCGGTGGAGGCCAAGTCCGTGTATATATTTAAGGTGGAAGTTGATTGGTCAGGGCATTAAAGGATATGGTGAGAAGGCAGGTGTAGGGGGTTGAGTGGGATCTGGGATCAGCCATGATGAAATGTGGAGCAGACTTGTTGGGCTGAATGGCCTAATTCTACTCCCATGTCTTATGGTCTTGTGCAGAATCTCGTGTTTCCGATTTTCCTTTGAATGATTTGTCATGATGTAGAATCTCGGCCCGAAATGTAGACTGTTTATTCCTTTCCATAGATACTGCCAAAACTGTTGAGTTCCTCCAGCACTTTGTGTGTGTTGCTTTGGATTTTCAGCACCTGCATGACCTCTTGTGTTTATTATTTTCCTCTTCTCTCGAACATCAGAGTTCCCACTGCCTTTTGAGTTAAAGTTAGTTAATTTAACATCACTCCTGTACCTAATAGAGTGGCCACTGAGTGTGTGTGTGTTCATGCTGTGCTGCTCCTGAAGCCCGTCCACTTCAAGGTTCGATGTATTGTGCGTTCAGAGATGCTCTTCTGCACCCCACTGTTGTAATGGGTGGTTATTTGAGTTACTGTCACCTTCTCGTCAGTTCGAACCGGTCTGGCCCTTCTCCTCCGACCTCTCTCATTAACAAGGTGTTTTCACCCTCAGAACTGCCACTCGCTGGATTTTGTTTTGTTTTTGCACCATTCTCTGTAAACTCTAGAGAGTGCTGTGCATGAAAATCCCGGGAGATCAGTTTCTGCGATACTCAAACCACCCCATCTGGCACCAATCATTCCACGGTCAAAGTCACTTAGATCACATTTCTTCCCCCATTCTGAACAACCTGTTTGACCTGAACAACTGAACCTCTCGACCATGTTGGCATGCTTTTATGCACTGTTGCTGCCACCTGATTGGCTGATTATATAATAGGCATCTGTTAGTCTCGTGAGACCATGGATTTGCGCCTTGGAAAGTTTCCAGGGTGCAGGCCTGGGCAGGGTTGTGTGGGAGACTGGCAGTTGCCCAAGCTGCAGGCTTTCCCCTCTCCATGCCACCGATGTTGTCCAAGGGAAGGGCACCAGGACCCAAGCAGCTTGGCACCGGTGTCGTCACAGAGCAACGTGTGGTTAAGTGCCTTGCTCAAGGACACAACACACTGCCTCAACTGAGGCTCGAACCAGTGACGTTCAGATCACTGGACCGATGCCTTATCCACTCGGCCAGGCGCCAACACATTGGCTGATTAGGTATTTGCATTAACGAGCAGGTCACAGGTGTAGATCAATGGTTTTCCTCCCGTTCCTTCCGAGTGAGGCAACACTTCAGCTGTGAATCTGTCAGAGAGCTCTACCTGGTGCGGCCTCCTCTATGTAAGTGAGAGCAGACATAGGTTAGGGGAATGGTTTTTTTTTGAGCATCTTTGCTTGCTCTGCAGCAAGCATGATTTCCCAGTGGCTACCATTTTAATTCTACTTCCCATTCCATTTCTGGCATGTCAGTCCATGGCCTCCCCTAAGCCACACTCAGGTTGGAGGAACAACACCTCGTATTCCGTCTGGGTATCTTCCAACCTGATGGCATGAACTTCGATTTCTTTTTTTTTAAAAAAAACTTGTGGTAATTTCTCCTCCTCCCCCTTCTCTCTTTTTTTCCCCATTCTCCTCTCTGGCTTGCCCTCCCCTCTACCCTTTCTCCTCTTCTCACCTGCCTATCACCTTCCTTCGGTGACCCTCCTCCTTCCCTTTCTCCCATGATCCAAGGTTCAAAGTTCAAAATAAATTTATTGTTGAGGTACATATATGTCACTGAGATTAGTTTTCTTGCAGGCATACCCAGTAAGTCCATAACCATTGACGAAAGACCATACCCATCAGGGCGGACTAACAACTAACGTGCAAAAGACATCAAACTACAAATGCAAAAGAGAAAAAAAAATAAGCAATAAATATCGATAACATGAGATGAAGAGCCCTTTAAGTTAGTCCGTAGGTTGTGGGACAGTGAAGTTGAGTGAAGTTATCCTCACTTGTTCAGGAGCCTGGTGGTTGAGGGGTAATAACTATCCCTGAACCTGGTGGTGCAAGTCCTGAGGCTCCTGTACCTTCTTTCTGATGGCAGCGGCAAGAAGAGAGCAGGTCCTGGGTGGTGGCGGTCCCTGATGATGGATGCTACTTTCCTGTGACAGTGCTCTGTGTACACGTGCTCAGTGGTGGGGAGGACTTTACCCGTGATAGACCGTGCCGTGACCGTTACAATATACTTTCCACTGGAACAATCCATTGGCATTTCAAGGCAGCAACCATCATCCCAGTGCCAAAGAAAGTGACAGTAACCTGCCCAAGTGGTTATTGTCCAGTGGCAATAACATCAATCGTTATGAAATACTCTGATCGGCTGGTCATGGAGCACTTTAAAGCCTTTCTCCTGGCTATATAGGACCCTTTCCGGTTTGCTTATTGCTCAAGTCGATCCATTGATGATGCCATAGACTCTGCCCTCCACTCTGTCCTGTCCCACCTGGGAAATGGGGTCTCGTGCACTAGACTGCTGTTTATAGACTTAACACCAGAAACTGGTGAGGAAACTGTCCTCGCTGGGTCTCAACACCTCCCTCTGCAATTGGATACTGCACTTCTTTACAGAGAGGCCACAGTCAGTCTATGTGGGCGGCAGTGTCTCTGATCCCATTACGCTGGGCACTGGCTCTCCCCGGCGCTGTGTGCTCAGCCCACCGTTGCTCACGCTGACTGCGTCGCGGGATCCAGCGCAGACCGTATCAACAAGTTTGTGGATGACATAACAGGGGTTGGCCTTATCAAGAACGATGACGAGATGGGGTTCAGAGAGGAAGTGGAGCGGTTGGTGGATTGGCGAACGAAGAACAACCCAGGCCTGAACGTGGAGAAGACAAAGGAAATCATTGTGGACTTCAGGAAGGTGCAGATGAACCATCCCCCTCTGCGAATACATGGCTCCTCTATAGAGAGAGAGAGAGAGAAGGTTAAGTACACAAAGTTCTTGGGACTTCACATAACAGACTACCTCACCTGGTTCCTTAATATCACCTTCCTGAACAAGAAGGCTCAGCAGCGCCTCCACTTGCTGAGGAGACTGAGGCAAGTGAGGTTCCCCACCCCCAATCTTAACTGTGTTTTACAGGAGCACCATTGAGAGTGTCCTGACAAGTTGCATCTCCGTCTGGTCCGGGAGCAGCCGAGCATCGGACCGGAAGTCCCTACAAAGGACTGTGAGAACGGCCGGGAGGATCATAGGGGTCTCCCTACCGTCCATCAGGGACATTTATCAGGAGCGCTGTGTATGCAGCGCCCTTAGTATTATCCAGGATCCCGCCCGTCCGTCCAGCATCCTCTCTGACTTTCTACCCTCAGGCAGTAGACTCCGATGCATAAAGACAGGAACGGTCAGGATGGGAAACAGTTTCTTCCCTCAGACCGTCAGGCTTCTGAACTCCCTGCCGCATCGCATTCGAAGTGTCATCGGTTAATCTGTTCAGCACCTGACAATATTTAATATTAATACACTTTGTTATTTATGTGTGATTCATCTGTAGGTACGATCCTTTATAAGTTATCGTGTGTTATGTGTACTATTGTGCTTTACACCCTGGTCTGGAGAAACGTCTCATTTCTCTGTACATTATATGGTTATATACATTAGTTATATGTACTTAGTTAAATGACTGGACATGACCACACATCTATAGAAATTTGACATAGTACTCGATGTCATGCCGAATCTCTGCAAACTTCTAAGGAAGAATTCACTCTCCTTCCCTGTCAACTTCCTCCTCCTTCAGTCCTATCACCTCTCAACTTCTTACTTCACCCACCTTCCTCCTCACCTAGTCTCACCGATCACCTGCCAGCTTGTACTCCTTCCTCTCCTCACACCTGTCTTCCTTCCCCTCTTAAAGAGGGGAAGTCCTAAAGAAGGGTCTTGGCCCGAAACGTCCTCCAGCATTTTTCGTGTGACATTGTGACGTGTGTAGCTCATTCTGTGCAAGTCAGGGCCGTTGAATCTCTTTGCCATTGCCCCGTGGAGCATACGTTTGATATTTTGAACATAAATATTTGTAAGTTCATCTCTAAGATTTGGACAGTTTAAACTATAAGCACGTAATGCTGAATCAGCTTTGTGGCTCTGCCGAGTGAGACAGGAAATGCATTGACTTTGACCAAACATTCATGTTCCCCGAGTTACAGACACTACAAAGCTGAATATTCAAGGAACGTACAAACATTTGAAACACTAGTTCTTTGGGCTGCGTAAGTCTAGGGAAGACGACCTCTTGCCCCACTGGACGGGTGAGATTGAGGTGTAAATCCACCCCAAAACCCCCGTTTGTGTGGAAGCTGCATGAATTTGTTACCCTCACAAATCAGTACAGGTGTCCCCCGCTTTACAAATGTTCACTTTACGCCAATTTGCTTTTCCAAAAGACCTACATTAGTAACCTGTTTTCGCATTACAAAGAGGATTTTCACTTTTAAGAACATTTTCCCCATATAAATTAATGGTTCTTCACTTTACGCCATTTCAGCTTAAGAAAGGTTTCATAGGAACGCTCTACCTTCGTAAAGGGGGGAACACCTGTGCCACGGAATAACAGACAGCGCACCATATACGATTAAGCAATTTAGCTTTATAATTATTTATTTGACTAACAAGTTAACAAAGAAAAAGCAAAAAAAAAGAAAAGTGCCCATTTTAATGAAACATTCTAACGTGCACAAGTTGGAGCTCACAGTTTCCCCTTTGCCGATCCTCCTTCGATCTCCCCGGCCTTTGTCAGATCGTGGCCCCGCTCCGGGTCGAGTCCTCCGACCTCTTCTCTCTGGCATCTTCTCCCTTCATCTACCGCCGAACGAAAAACCCAGCTCGCACACCGGTGTCAGACGCACAACATGAGAAAACACACTCCCTTCATAGGAGCGCTCACATCCCAAAGCAGAAAGGTGAGCTCTGTAATCACCTTTCCAGCTCTTAGCTTCACCCCATCCCCTCCGATCTTCTCCTATCATTTCGCATTTCCCCCTCCCCCTCCTACTTTCAAATCTCTTACTATCTTTCCTTTCAGTTAGTCCTGACAAAGGGTCTCGGCCCGAAACATCAACAGCGCTTCTCCCTATAGACGCTGCCTGGCCTGCTGTGTTCCACCAGCATTTTGTGTGTGTTGCTTGAATTTCCAGCATCTGCAGATTTCCTCGTGTTATGTTGGTAGTGTAATCTTTCGCAGGATGTCACAAATATACTTTGTTAAAAATTCACATAGGGTACACCCTCTCAAATCGTTGTGTACGTTCTAGCTTGAAACAAAGGAAGAGAAGAACAAGCCCCTTCCAAGTGCTATTTTAGATACCCAGGGTACTTGAAGCTGGGTACCAGGCAGAATAATCAGGACAAGGCAGTAGGCATTGTGAAGCCGTTTTACGATGTCCATAGTTGGGTTATCAATCTCCTTCTCATTTCTTTATGAAACCTTTCTACATTACTGCACAAAGCACAGCCATTCAGAGCAGGTGAGCAAAAGCTATTAGTTTTCCGTAATGGAAATAACACACTGACCGTCTCGAAACAGCAGCAGCTTGCTGTCCGGGATGTTGTTTCAGGCATGCAATGGGCAGCATTTTTTCAAACATTCACTGTGTGGCTGAGTTCACCAATAATGAATCAACAAGCTCTGGAACCTGGGTCTCTGTACCACCCTCTGCAACTGCATCCTTGACTTCCTCACCGGGAGACCACAGTGGGCCAGACTCAATGGGCCAAATGGCCTAATTTTGCTCCTATATCGTATGGTCTTACGGTCTGAAAGGTGGTGCCTCAAATAGGCAGCATCCATCATTAAGGACCCCTATCACCCAGGACGTGCCCTCTTCTCATTGCTACCATCAGGGAGGAGGTACAGGAGCCTGAAGACACACACTCAACGATTCAGGAACAGCTTCTTCCCCTCTGCCATCAGGGAGGAGGTACAAGAGCCTGAAGACACACACTCAACGATTCAGGGACAGCTTCTTCCCCTCTGCCATCAGGGAGTAGGTACAGGAGCCTGAAGACACACACTCAACGATTCAGGAACAGTTTCTTCCCCTCTGCCATCAGGGAGGAGGTACAGGAGCCTGAAGACACACACTCAACGATTCAGGAACAGCTTCTTCCCCTCTGCCATCAGGGAGGGGGTACAGGAGCCTGAAGACACACACTCAACGATTCAGGAACAGCTTCTTCCCCTCTGCCATCAGGGAGGAGGTACAGGAGCCTGAAGACACACACTCAGCGATTCAAGAACAGCTTCTTCCCCTCTGCCATCAGGGAGGAGGTACAGGAGCCTGAAGACAGACACTCAGTGATTCGGGAACAGCTTCTTCCCCTCTGCCATCAGGGAGGAGGTACAGGAGCCTGAAGACACACACTCAACGATTCAGGAACAGCTTCTTCCCCTCTGCCATCCGATTTCTGAATGGACGATGAACCCACGAACACTTCCTCAGTACATTTTTTCCTCTCTTGTTTGCGATACATATTTAATATTTTTATATATACTTATTGTAATTTATATTTTTCAATTATTATGTATTGCAATGTAGAGAGGCTGTGTAACAAATTTCACTACTTATGTCAGCGATACTAAACCTGATTGATTCAGAGTTTTCTCTGCTTAAGACAGCAAAAATCAACTTCATCTATGCTTTGAATTGTGGACTGATAAGCGAATGGGGAATTTGCGAAATGACAATCTTACTCACTTAATGGTGCTCGGTATTCAGAAACTCCTTCTGCTTTGGCCGATCATCTTTTGTTATCTTTCAAGCAGCTGGCTTTGTGCTTTCCGAATCAATGCAGCCTTTCGCTCCTTCCACCTTTATTGTTGTTCGCACAATGAGTCTTGGCTCCCCAGGCGAGAAGCAGCCAAATTTACCACTTTCCCTATCAGCCTCGAGCTGCAGTCAGGAAGTCTTGAACGTGTCCAAACAAGAATAGAGGGAAATGGGTCAAGATATAGGTGTTCAGCCAATTAAACTGATTGCAGCCAACAGACCGTGTTGATATATATTCTCTTCAATCTCTGTCGTGTTTCACAGAGGCTTTGCTGGTTTGTAAAACTCTCAGGAGAGCTGCGTCCTGCTAAGTTCCTTCACACTCCTCAGAGCCTCCTCATGAAAAATCGAATATAAACTCCAAGTGCGGTTAATCTAAGATAAAGAGAAAAAACTCTGGGGGAGAAAAACAGGCAAATGATATCCGTGTGAAGCAACAATCTTGCACTTAACTTTTTACGTCAATTATATATTACACCACAAAAAATAAATAAATTAAACCCAAATTTATCTGATCAATGTTTCCGATGTAACCAAGAAATCGTTACTTTTTTACATTCTACTTGGTCTTGTTCTAAAATTCAACCTTTTTGGACAAATTTAAGAGTTTTATTGGAACAAATTATTGGAATACAACTTCCACATAATCCAATATTATTTTTATTAGGTGATATTGAAGGGATAAAACCAATACCCACATTGAATAAATATCAGAAAGAATTTATAAAAATTGTATTGGCAGTAGCCAAAAAGGCTATTGCAGTTACTTGGAAAACGGATACATATTTAAGTATAGATCGTTGGAAGAAAGAAATTTATAGCTGTATTCCACTTGAAAAAATTACTTATAATTTAAGAGATAAATATGAAACATTTTTGAAAATTTGGTGCCCTTATTTACAAAAGACAGGATTAAATATATAGGTGCTCCGAACATGAAGTAATTGGTTATTTGGGAAATAAATAAATAAATATATTAAAGTTATTACGAACTCCATGGAGCATGTGGGGATCTTCCAATATTCAGGCACTCTCTCTTTCTTTTTTTTCTTTCTCTTTTTTCTAAAGGGATGCTAGGGGGGAGGGTTAAGGGGAGGGGCCTGAAGACACACACTCAGTGATTCAGGAACAGCTTCTTCCCCTCTGCCATCAGGGAGGGGGTGCGGGAGCCTGAAGACACACACTCAGCGATTCAGGAACAGCTTCTTCCCCTCTGCCATCAGGGAGGGGGTATGGGAGCCTGAAGACACACACTCAGCGATTCAGGAACAGCTTCTTCCCCTCTGCCATCAGGGAGGAGGTACAGGAGCCTGAAGACACACACTCAACGATTCAGGAACAGCTTATTCCCCTCTGCCATCAGGGAGGAGGTACAGGAGCCTGAAGACACACACTCAACGATTCAGGAAGAGCTTCTTCCCCTCTGTCATCAGGGAGGAGGTACAGGAGCCTGAAGACACACACTCAGCGATTCAGGAACAGCTTCTTCCTCTCTGCCATCAGGGAGGGGGTACAGGAGCCTGAAGGCACACACTCAACGATTCAGGAACAGCTTCTTCCCCTCTGCCATCAGGGAGGAGGTACAGGAGCCTGAAGACACACACTCAACGATTCAGGAACAGCTTCTTCCCCTCTGCCATCAGGGAGGAGGTACAGGAGCCTGAAGACTCACACTCAACGATTCAGGAACAGCTTCTTCCCCCCTGCCATCAGGGAGGAGGTACAGGAGCCTGAAGACACACACTCAACGATTCAGGAACAGCTTCTTCCCCCCTGCCATCAGGGAGGAGGTACAGGAGCCTGAAGACACACACTCAACGATTCAGGAACAGCTTCTTCCCCTCTGCCATCAGATTCTTTGAATGGACATTGAACCCATGAACACTTACTACTTTTTAATTTTTATTTTTGCACTACTTATTTAATTTAACTATTTAATAAATATACACTTACTGTAATTCACATTTTTTCTCTATTATTATCTATTGCATTGTACTGCTGCCGCAAAGATGACAAATTTCACAGTGAATGCCGGTGATATTAAACCTGATTCTGAGTTGTAGAGTCTTTGAAGGTGATTCCACAGGTTGTGAAATCGGTTCATTGTTGAGGTGAGTGAAGTTATCCTCATCGGTTCAGGAGCCTGGTGGTTGAACTGTTCCTGAACTTGGTAGTATGGCCATCCGAGCCTGCTTTCTTCTTCACAAACAAGAGAAAATCTGCAGTTGCGGGATATCCAAGGCACACACACAAAATGCCGGAGGAACTCGGCAGGCAAGGGAGCGTCTATGGAAAAGAGTACAGTTGACATATCAGGCCGAGACCCTTCAGCGGGACGAGAGAAAAAAAGATGCCGAATCAGGATTAGGGGTTTGGGGAAGGGGAGGGACAAACACAAGATGATAGGTGAAACTGAGGGAGGAGTGAAGGAAGGAGTTGGGGAGTTGGATTGATGGAAGAGATAAAGGGCTGGAGAAGGGGGAATCTGATAGGAGAGGACAGAAGGCCATGGAAGAAAGAAAAAGGGGGAGGAAGAACCAGAGGGAGGTGATGGGCAGGCTAGAAGATGAGGTGAGAGAGGGGATGGAGATTAGAGAAGCGGGGGGGGGGGCATTACCAGAGTTCAAGAAATCGATGTTCATGCCATCGGGTTGGAGGCTACCTCCAAGGTGTTGCTCCTCCGACTTGATTGTGGCCTCATTGTGACATAGCGGAGTCCGTGGACTGACATGTCGGAATGGGAATGGATGGCCACTGGGAGATCCCTCTTTTCCTGGCATCAATTGTACTCTTTGCCACAGATGCTGCCTGACCTGCTGAGTCTTCCAGTATTTTGTATGCATTACGTCCCCTCTCCTTGTTGCTGTGATTGGAATGGAGGTACCAAAGTTTTATGCCTTGTCAATGTGCTCATGGTGGGGAGGGCTTTTCTGCATGAACTTCAACAAACTTCAGTCGCATCTTTAAACTATTCTCCCAATCTTGGCCCCAGAGTTCAGTTTCCACCGAACATATTTATGACGTTATAAATCTCATTCTCCTTGGTACGTTAACAGATGTTTGTTTTTGCAGAGGTAGAGATCCATCATTTTTGAACTCCTAATGATTGCTTGGCCAAAAATCTAATGCGGGGATTCTCGTCCTTTTTAATGCCATGGACCCCTACCAGTAGCCAAGAGGTTCATGGACCCCAGGTAGGGAACCCCTGATCTAATGAAAGAGAATATAGATGATGGTTAAATAGTTGTACCATTTATTGCCAAGCTTGAAATTCCCACTCTGGAATACACTGTCCAAGCTGACAGTGGATTGTTTGAGATATCAGATTCAATTCAAGTTTAATTGTCATTTAACCCTACGTGAATATGGCCAAATGAAACCGTCTTCCTCTGGGGTCAAGGTACAAAACACAGTACCAACAGTCATACACAGCACAAAACACACACAGCACATACAAGATAGCAAGCACATTAACCAAGCACAGTCCACTGTCAAGAAGGCCCACCAGTGCCTTTACTTCCTGAGAAAGCTGAAGAAATTTGGCCTGTTCCCTAAAACCCTCACTAATTTTTATAGATGCACCATAGAAAGCATTCTTCTAGGGCGCATCACAACCTGGTATGGAAGTTGTCCTGTCCAAGACCGGACGAAGCTGCAGAAGATCGTGAACACAGCCCAGCACATCACACAAACCAATCTTCCATCCTTGGATTCACTTTACACCGCACGCTGTTGGAGCAGAGCTGCCAGGATAATCAAGGACACGACCCACCCAGCCGACACACTTTTTGTCCCTCTTCCCTCCGGGAGAAGGTTCAGGAGATTGAAGATTCGTACGGCCAGATTTGGGAACAGCTTCTTTCCAACCGTGGTAAGACTGCTGAACGGATCCTGACCCGGATCTGGGCCGTAACTTCCAAATATCCGGACCTGACTTGCACTACCTTACTTTCCCTTTTCTATTTTCTAATTATGATTTATAATTTAAATTTTTATTATATTTACTTCGATTTGTATTTCAGGGAGCACGAAGCGCAGAATCAAATATCGCTGTGATGATTGTACGCTCTAGTATCAATTGTTTGGTGACAATAAAGTAAAGTAAATTATATAACAGTAAGATGTGGCTATGCAAAAGAAACAGTCCAGCCTACTGTCTACTGTCATGACGAGGCCACACTCAGGTTGGAGGAGCAACACCTTATATTCCATCTGGGTAGTCTGAACATTGATTTCTCAAACTTCCAGTGATGCCCCCTCCCCTCAACATTCCCCATTCCCATTTCCCTCTCTCACCTGATCTCCTCCCTCAGGTGCTCCTCCCCTTTCCCTTTTCACCATGGTCTTCTGTCCTCTCCCATCGGACCCCCTCTTCTCCTGTCCTGTTCCTCTTTCACCAATCAACTTCCCAGCTCTTTACTTCACCCCTCTCCCTCCCAGTTTCACCTATCACCCACCAGCTTGTACTTCTTCCGCCCCATCCCCCACCTTCTAACACTGACTCCTCATCTTTTTTTCCTCCGGTCCTGATGAAGGGTCTCGGCTCGAAACGTCGGCTATACTCTTTTCCAGCTGACTGGCCCGCTGAGTCCCTCCAGCATTTTGCGTGTGTTGCTCGGATTTCCAGCACCTGCAGATTTTTCTTTTGTCTGTGATTCATCCAGCCATGCGTGCCGCAGAAATCTGCAGTCGACCACAACGCAGCTCGCCTTCTGCCGAGCGAACACTGGAGAGCAGTGTCGACCCCAGCCTGGACGGTGTGCCCCACCTCCCCTGGCTCCAACGCCTCCGTCCTGGCGGCTGTAAACAGGCAAGCCCACGGCTTGAGGCCAAGCCTGGGCCCATTCAGGATTCAGTAAAATATCATTCATGGATTGAAGTGAGCACAAACGATCCTCAGGCAATGTTTTTAAAGAAAGTTTGAAGAGGTCATCTGCTTCAACCAACAGTATCATCCGTCCTTCAGCTAAAAGCCTTTTGTTGCTGTGTGACCTATTTACCCACGCAACATTAATTGTCCATGTAATTAAAGGACACGAACGTTTCTGTGAGATATGATACGGGGCAGCATTGATTCAAAAAAAATTAGGATACTCTTCATCAGCTAATCTTTGGTCCACTAGTCAGCCTTTTGCATGCACAGTATGGGCAGATTTGTCAGATTGTGGACCTGTCGGTTTCCTGCACCCTCTGTGAGCCACTGCATTGAAAAGAGTTTCTCTGCAGCCTTCTGGCACATTGCATGCAGTTTGTTGGAAGAAAGGAGGAGTTTCAAAGTGTCTGCCTCCAAGGCTCACTTAATGAGGTTCCAAACTATCAAAGCACAAGGGAGTGCCTTGGTTTCATAGTCATTCCCTGCTTTGCTGAAAAATATAAATAGCAGGCAGCAGAATCTCACAAGAATTACTGGAGCTACGCCACGCACAGCTCAGATGATTAGATTTGGAGCTAACTCGGAACTGGGTTTAGCGCCACTGGCGTCCGTGCATCGTGAAATTTGTCGTTTTGCGGCAGCGGTACAGTGCAATCAATACATTTAAAAAACTATAAAATCCAACAAGAAAAGGAGAGCCAAAAATATGAGATTAGATTAGATTACGAGGACACTCGGCCCTCGTTTATTGTCATTTAGAAATGCATGCATTAAGAAATGATACGATGTTCCTCCGGAGTGATGGTGGTTCATTGCCCGCTCAGAAATCTGACGGCAGAGGGGACGAAGCTGTTCCGAGAACACTGAGTGTGTGGGGCAGAATCAGTGGGGCAGCCCGGTAGCTTAACGGTTAGCACAACGTCTTATGGCGCCAGCGACCCGGGTCCATCTCCGGCCGCTGCCGGGGAGGTGTTTGTGCGCTGTCCCCGTGGCCGCGTGGGTTTCCTCCACCGGTTGGTAGGTTAATTAGTCATTCTAAGCTGTCCCGTGATTAGGCTGGCGTTAAATCGGGGGGGGGGGGGTGTTGTTGAGCAAATAGATCATCCCTGTCTCTGAAGGAGCTGAGCAGGTGAACGGAAGTGCCCTTTTCCCCTTTATCTTTGCACGAACGTGATGCAAATATTTTTCCGCCTTCATCGTAAAGGGATGGTTTGAAGCTTACACATTTTATTTGAGTGGAGTCCTGGTGCTGAGATTTTCTGGGGTTGTTTTCCAGTAGGCTTTTTTTTGTCCTCGAGAGCCGCAGTCACGCGCCACCTCTTTGCCCTGGGACTGCTGCCTTCTGTTTACAGCGGTACAGCCGCAGATGTGCTGGTGCTCTGTGGCCAAGATAAATGAGTGAGAAGAGAACAGAGAGCAGAACTCTAATTGGACCGTGAAATTACCTCTCGAGCAAAATTCTGTTGTGAGCTAATTAGCCTTTATGTGACTTATTGTTTTGGATTGGGTCCGGCCAACAGGAGCAGTTGTTGACATACCTTTTAACTAACCTGAGTAATTAACTCAAGTGCAAAGTGGAATAATGAGAGAACGCCCAACAAACACTGGCATGAGTTATTTATTTGCTGGGCCTGCCTGTCGCATATTCTTCTCTCGTCGCTGTCAACTTTTGCAAAGTCCAAAACCACCAAGGGGCAAACAGCAGATTCGCTCAGGCTTCTGACTCAAACTGTTTACCACGTTTAAAGAACTTTACAAGGTGTTGGATAGGAGGAGGCAGTTTAAGCGGCTTGGAACAGACTAGATGGGCCAAAGGGCCTGCTTCTGTGCGGTCCTGACGAAGGGTCTCGGCCCAAAATGTCGACAGTGCTCCTTCCCGTAGACGCTGCCTGGCCTGCTGTGTGCCACCACCATTTTGAGTGCGTGTTGCTTGGATTTCCAGCGTCTGCAAATTTCCTCGTGTTTGCTTCTGTGCTGTACTTTTTTAAAATGACTTTATGAGCCACGGAATAAAGATTCAAAGTACATTTATCATCGAGGTATGTAAGCCTTTAAAAAGTATTCAGCCTTCTTGGCAGTTTTCATGTTTTGCAATATTGAATCACAGTGCATTTAATTTGGCTTTTTTTTGACGCTGATCAACGGAAAAAGACTCTTTGGTGTCAAAGTGAAGACAGATCTCCACAAAATGATCTAAATTAATTACAAATATAAAACACAAAATAATTGATTGCGTAAGTATTCACTCCTTCAAGTCAGTAGATGCACCTTTGGCAGCAATTGCAGCCTGGAGTCTGTGTGGATAGGTCTGTGTCAGCTTTGCACATCTGGACACTGCAATTTTTCCCCATTCTTCTTTACAAAACTGCTCAAGCTCTGTCAGATTGCATGGGGATCGTGAGGGGACAGCCCTTTTCAAGACCAGCCACACATCTTCAATTGGATTGAGGTCTGACTTGGCCACTCCAGGACATTAGCTTTGTTGTTTTTAAACCACTCCTGTGTAGCTTTGGCTTTATGCTTGGGGTCATTGTCTTGTTGGGTAACAAATCTTCTCCAACTCGCAATTCTCGTGCAGACTGCATCAGGTTTTCCTCCAGGATTTCCCTGGATTTTGCTGCATTCATTTCACCCTCTACCTTCACAAGCCTTCCAGGGCCTGCTGCAGTGAAGGATCCCCACAGCGTGATGCAGCCACCACCGCGCTTCACGGTAGGGATGGTGTGTTTTTGTTGATGTGCAGTATTTGGCTTACATCAAACACAGCGTTTAATCTGATGGCCAAACATCTCAATTTTGGTTTCGTCAGGTCAAAGGACCTTCTTCCAGCTGACTTCAGAGTCTCCCACATGCCTTCCGGCAAACTCCAGCCAGGATTTCAGGAGAGTTTTTCTCAGCAGTGGCTTTCTCTTTGTCGCTCTCCCAGTTCTGCTCGCCTCACTATCGGAAGGATGTGGAAGCATTGGAAAGGGTGCAGAGGAGATTTACCAGGATGCTGCCTAGTTTACAGAGTATGGATTATGATCAGAGATTAAGGGAGCTAGGGCTTTACTCTCTGGAGAGGAGGATGAGAGGAGACATGATAGAGGTGTACAAGACATTAAGAGGAATAGACAGAGTGGACAGCCAGCGCCTCTTCCCCAGGGCACCACTGCTCAATACAAGAGGACATGGCTTTAAGGTAAGGGGAGGGAAGTTCAAGGGGGATATTAGAGGAAGGTTTTTTACTCAAGAGTGGTTGGTGTGTGGAATGCACTGCCTGAGTCAGTGGTGGAGGTGGACACACTAGTGAAGTTTAAGAGACTACTAGACAGGTATATGGAGGAATTTAAGGTGGGGGGGATATATGGGAGGCAGGGTTTGAGGGTCGGCACAATATTGTGGGCCGAAGGGCCTGTAATGTGCTGTACTATTCTATGTTCTATAAAGCTACGACTGGTGAAGCACCCGGGCAACAGTTGTCTGCACAGTCTCTCCCATCTCAGCCACTGAAGCTTGTAATTCCTCCGGAGTTGTCACGGGTCTCTTGGTGGTCTCCCTCACTCGTCCCCTTCTTGCACGGTCACTCAGTTTTTGAGGACGGTCTGCTCTAGGCAGATTTACAGCTGTGCCATATTCTTTCCATTTCTTGTTGATTGACTTAACTGTACTCCAAGGGATATTCAGTGACTTGAACATTTTCTTGTATCCATCTCCTGACTTGTGCTTTTCAATAACCTTTTTGTGGAGTTGTTTGGAGTGTTCTTTGGTCTTCATGGTGTAGTTTTTGCCAGGATACTGACTCACCAACAGTTGGGCCTTCCAGATACGGGTGTATTTTCACTACAATCAATTGAAACACCTTGACTGCACACAGGTGATCCCCATTTAATTAATTATGTGACTTCAGAAAACCAATTGGCTGCAGCAGAGATGTTTTGGTGGGTCATATTAAAGGGGGTGAATACTTGTGCAAGCAATTATTTGTGATTTGTATGTGTAATTAATTTAGATCACTTTTGTAGAAATCTGTTTTCACTTTGACATCAAAGAGTCTTTTTCTGTTTAATGTGTCAAACAAGTCAAATTAAATAACTTGGGAAAGTCAGGATAAAATCTACAAATGGATTACACAAAAATAAAGAGCATGAATTAAATATCGTAAGGTGCAGAACAGATTAACCAGTGACACTTTGAATACGATGTGGCAGGGAGTTCAGAAGCCTGACGGTTTAATGAGGGATTTAATGCTGATGCTTAGAATTGACAGTAATGTTTCTACCAGTCTTGACACCGTGTGAATGAGTAACGCCAGAGTAAACTAGGGAGGATAAGAAAGGTTGAAAAGGTTCAAAGTATGAACTCAAGACAGCCATGAAACAAAGAAAACCATAGCACCCGTTCAATGTAAAGCATCAACTCCGCAAACCACGCGCAATAAAGACCTAGAACTCCAGCAACTTCTTCTGACAGCATTGAGAGAGAGAGACCATTCGAATGCAGGGACCTTTCTTCAGGGGCAGAGAGCGAGAGTCCGTCACACGCAGACTTCTTCCTCCGAGAGGCTGGTCAATGGCACTGAACGCCACTCGCCTTCCGTTCACGCCCCGATGATTTCGGCCGTCCTGGGCATCTGAATCGGCGAGAAATGGAGCCAATCGTTCGCTCGAAGCCTCGCAGAGCACCCTCAGAGACAGCAAAGCGCCAGGTCGCTCAATCAGCCCGATGACACACCACCGCCAAAATGAAGATCACAGGCCCAGCAATGGCGGGGCCACATTTGAATGAAAAATGTTTGGAAAAAAAGTGAAAGAAGTAGTTTCGTGAACTATCAGTAGGACATCGCCCTTAGTCGCGTGGTTTGCCAGCGCCATCTTCTTCTGGCGTCATAGCAAGAGGGGCTTAGGGGCTTAACTATCAGACCCAGATGTAGAGAGATTCATCAAAAGACTTGCTGAAATATGATGAGATGAGGAGTTACCGTAGTATCATTGATTCTGAGAACATGTGCGTTGAGGCTGAAATTGGAATTTATTTGGATACAGAGAGGTTCCCTTGCCTGCTTCACTTTGACGTAGATATTAGCCAGGGAGGGATGGAACTTGTATTGAAGATAAGGAATTTGAGGACCTAGATGTGGACATGGGCCTGCTTAATACTCAGCTGCAGGTAATTGTGACTCATCGAAGAGTAATGCAGGTTATGCTGTTTTAAACTGTAGTAAATATGAATAAAAAATTTTATTTCACACCAAATCTTCAAGAGCAGTGCCTCAGAAAGGGATTACCCATGATTAAGGACTCCCATCACCCAGACATGTCATCTTCAAGTCAAGTCACTTTTATTGTCATTTCGACCATAACTGCTGGTACAGTACATAGTAAAAATGAGACGACGTTTTTTCAGGACCATGGTGTTACATGACACAGTACAAAAACTAGACTGAACTATGTAAAAAACAACACAGAAAAAAACTACACTAGACTACAGACCTATCCAGGACTGCGTAAAGTGCACAAAACAGTGCAGACAGTACAATAAATAATAAACAGGACAATAGGGCAGTAAGGTGTCAGTCTAGACTCTGGGTATTGAGGAGTCTGATAGTTTGGGGGAAGAAACTGTTACATAGTCTGGTTGTGAGAGCTCGAATGCTTCGGTGCCTTTTCCCAGACGGCAGGAGGAAGAAGGATTTGTTTGAGGGGTGTGTGGGGTCCTTCACAATGCTGTTTGCTTTGCGGATGCAGCGTGTAGTGTAAATGTGTAAAAGCGTGTAAATGTCAGTGATGGCGGGAAGAGAGACCCGGATGATGATCTCAGCTGACCTCACTATCCACTGCAGGGTCTTGCGATCCGAGACGGTGCAATTCCCGAACCAGGCAGTGATGCAGCTGCTCGGGATGCTCTCAATACAACCCCTGTAGAACGTGATGAGGATGGGGGGGGGGAGAGATGGACTTTCCTCAGCCTTCGCAGAAAGTAGAGACGCTGCTGGGCTTTCTTTGCTATGGAGCTGGTGTTGAGGGACCAGGTGAGATTCTCCACCAGGTGAACACCAAGAAATTTGGTGCTCTTAACAATCTGTACCGGGGAGCCGTTGCTGTAGAGCGGAGAGTGGTCACTCCGTACCCTCCTGAAGTCAACAACCATCTCTTTTGTTTTGTTCACATTAAGAGACAGGTTGTTGGCTCTGCAACCAGTGTGTTAGCCGCTGCATCTCCTCTCTGTAAGCTGACTCGTCGTTCTTGCTGATGAGACCCACCACGGTCGTGTCATCGGCAAACTTGATGATGTGGTTCGAGCTGTGTGGGTCAGCAGAGTGAACAGCAGGGGACTGAGCACACAGACATGGGGGGCCCCTGTGCTCAGTGTGACGGTGTTGGAGATGCTGCTCCTGATCCGGACTGACTGAGGTCTCCCAGTCAGGAAGTCTAGAATCCAGTTGCAGAGGGAGGTGTTCAGGCCCAGTAGGCTCAGCTTTCCAATCAGTTTCTGAGGGATGATTACGTTGAATGCTGAACTGAAGTCTATGAACAGCATCCAAACGTATGTGTCTTTTTTGTCCAGCTGGGTTAGGGCCAGGTGGAGGGTAATGGCAATGGCATCATCTGATGAGTGGTTGGGACGGTACACAAACTGCAGGGGGTCCAGTGACGGGGGCAGCAGGGTCTTGATATGCCTCATGACGAGTCTCTCGAAACACTTCATGATGATGGATGTGAGTGCAATGGGATGGTACTCATTGAGGCAGGACACTGAAGACTACTTCCGCACGGGGACAATGGTGGCGGCCTTGAAGCACGTTGGAATGGCGGCGTTGCTCAGCGAGATGTTGAAGATGTCAGTGAGAACATCTGCTAGCTGGTCTGCACATCCTCTGAGCACTCTGCCAGGAATATTGTCTGGTCCAGCAGCCTTCCGTGGGCTGACGCTGCACAGGGTTGTTATCACATCAGCCACGGAGAGACACAGCACCTGGTCATTTGTATTCAATGTTACCATCAGTGAGGAGGTACAGAAGCCTGAAGACACACACTCAACGATTCAGGAACAGCTTCTTCCCCTCTGCCATCAGGGAGGAGGTACAGGAACCTGAAGACACACACTCAGCGATTCAGGAACAGCTTCTTCCCCTCTGCCATCAGGGAGGAGGTACAGAAGCCTGAAGACACACACTCAACGATTCAGGAACAGCTTCTTCCCCTCTGCCATCAGGGAGGAGGTACAGGAGCCTGAAGACACACACTCAACGATTCAGGAACAGCTTCTTCCCCTCTGCCATCAGGGAGGAGGTGCAGGAGCCTGAAGACACACACTCAACGATTCAGGAACAGCTTCTTCCCCTCTGCCATCAGGGAGGAGGTACAGAAGCCTGAAGACACACACTCAATGATTCAGGAACAGCTTCTTCCCCTCTGCCATCAGGGAGGAGGTACAGGAGCCTGAAGACACACACTCAGCGATTCAGGAACAGCTTCTTCCCCTCTGCCATCAGGGAGGAGGTACGGGAGCCTGAAGACACACACTCAGCGATTCAGGAACAGCTTCTTCCCCTCTGCCATCAGGGAGGAGGTACAGGAGCCTGAAGACACACACTCAGCGATTCAGGAACAGCTTCTTCCCCTGTGCCATCAGGGAGGAGGTACAGGAGCCTGAAGACACACACTCAATGATTCAGGAACAGCTTCTTCCCCTCTGCCATCAGGGAGGAGGTACAGGAGCCTGAAGACACACACTCAGCGATTCAGGAACAGCTTCTTCCCCTCTGCCATCAGGGAGGAGGTACAGGAGCCTGAAGACACACACTCAATGATTCAGGAACAGCTTCTTCCCCTCTGCCATCAGGGAGGAGGTACAGAAGCCTGAAGACACACACTCAATGATTCAGGAACAGCTTCTTCCCCTCTGCCATCAGGGAGGAGGTACAGAAGCCTGAAGACACACACTCAACGATTCAGGAACAGCTTCTTCCCCTCTGCCATCAGGGAGGAGGTACAGGAGCCTGAAGACACACACTCAACGATTCAGGAACAGCTTCTTCCCCTCTGCCATCAGGGAGGAGGTACAGAAGCCTGAAAACACACACTCAATGATTCAGGAACAGCTTCTTCCCCTCTGCCATCAGGGAGGAGGTACAGAAGCCTGAAGACACACACTCAATGATTCAGGAACAGCTTCTTCCCCTCTGCCATCAGGGAGGAGGTACAGGAGCCTGAAGACACACACTCAGCGATTCAGGAACAGCTTCTTCCCCTCTGCCATCAGGGAGGAGGTACGGGAGCCTGAAGACACACACTCAGTGATTCAGGAACAGCTTCTTCCCCTCTGCTATCAGGGAGGAGGTACAGGAGCCTGAAGACACACACTCAGCGATTCAGAAACAGCTTCTTCCCCTGTGCCATCAGGGAGGAGGTACAGGAGCCTGAAGACACACACTCAGCGATTCAGGAACAGCTTCTTCCCCTCTGCCATCAGGGAGGAGGTACAGGAGCCTGAAGACACACACTCAGCGATTCAGGAACAGCTTCTTCCCCTCTGCCATCAGGGAGGAGGTACAGTAGCCTGAAGACACACACTCAGCGATTCAGGAACAGCTTCTTCCCCTCTGCCATCAGGGAGGAGGTACGGGAGCCTGAAGACACACACTCAGCGATTCAGGAACAGCTTCTTCCCCTCTGCCATCAGGGAGGAGGTACGGGAGCCTGAAGACACACACTCAGCGATTCAGGAACAGCTTCTTCCCCTCTGCCATCAGGGAGGAGGTACGGGAGCCTGAAGACACACACTCAGTGATTCAGGAACAGCTTCTTCCCCTGTGCCATCAGGGAGGAGGTACAGGAGCCTGAAGACACACACTCAATGATTCAGGAACAGCTTCTTCCCCTCTGCCATCAGGGAGGAGGTACAGAAGCCTGAAGACACACACTCAATGATTCAGGAACAGCTTCTTCCCCTCTGCCATCAGGGAGGAGGTACAGAAGCCTGAAGACACACACTCAATGATTCAGGAACAGCTTCTTCCCCTCTGCCATCAGGGAGGAGGTACAGTAGCCTGAAGACACACACTCAGCGATTCAGGAACAGCTTCTTCCCCTCTGCCATCAGGGAGGAGGTACGGGAGCCTGAAGACACACACTCAGCGATTCAGGAACAGCTTCTTCCCCTCTGCCATCAGGGAGGAGGTACAGGAGCCTGAAGACACACACTCAGCGATTCAGGAACAGCTTCTTCCCCTGTGCCATCAGGGAGGAGGTACAGGAGCCTGAAGACATACACTCAACGATTCAGGAACAGCTTCTTCCCCTCTGCCATCAGGGGGGAGGTACAGGAGCCCGAAGACACACACTCAGTGATTCAGGAACAGCTTCTTCCCCTCTGCCATCAGGGAGGAGGTACAGGAGCCTGAAGACACACACTCAACGATTCAGGAACAGCTTCTTCCCCTCTGCCATCAGGGGGGAGGTACAGGAGCCCGAAGACACACACTCAGTGATTCAGGAACAGCTTCTTCCCCTCTGCCATCAGGGAGGAGGTACAGAAGCCTGAAGACACACACTCAATGATTCAGGAACAGCTTCTTCCCCTCTGCCATCAGGGAGGAGGTACAGAAGCCTGAAGACACACACTCAATGATTCAGGAACAGCTTCTTCCCCTCTGCCATCAGGGAGGAGGTACAGAAGCCTGAAGACACACACTCAATGATTCAGGAACAGCTTCTTCCCCTCTGCCATCAGGGAGGAGGTACAGTAGCCTGAAGACACACACTCAGCGATTCAGGAACAGCTTCTTCCCCTCTGCCATCAGGGAGGAGGTACGGGAGCCTGAAGACACACACTCAGCGATTCAGGAACAGCTTCTTCCCCTCTGCCATCAGGGAGGAGGTACAGGAGCCTGAAGACACACACTCAGCGATTCAGGAACAGCTTCTTCCCCTGTGCCATCAGGGAGGAGGTACAGGAGCCTGAAGACATACACTCAACGATTCAGGAACAGCTTCTTCCCCTCTGCCATCAGGGGGGAGGTACAGGAGCCCGAAGACACACACTCAGTGATTCAGGAACAGCTTCTTCCCCTCTGCCATCAGGGAGGAGGTACAGGAGCCTGAAGACACACACTCAACGATTCAGGAACAGCTTCTTCCCCTCTGCCATCAGGGGGGAGGTACAGGAGCCCGAAGACACACACTCAGTGATTCAGGAACAGCTTCTTCCCCTCTGCCATCAGGGAGGAGGTACAGGAGCCTGAAGACACACACTCAACGATTCAGGAACAGCTTCTTCCCCTCTGCCATCAGGGAGGAGGTACAGGAGCCTGAGCACACACACTCAACGATTCAGGAACAGCTTCTTCCCCTCTGCCATCAGGGAGGAGGTACAGGAGCCTGAAGACACACACTCAACGATTCAGGAACAGCTTCTTCCCCTCTGCCGTCTGGATTCTAACAGGATATTGATCCCACAAACTCTACCTCACTTTATCTTTCTATTATTTGTTTTTGCATTATTTTTAATTTAACTATTAATATTACATATATTCTTACTGTAATTTATGTATTTCTCCATATTATCTTGTAATGTGTTGAACTGCTGCAGCTAGGTTAACAAATTTCACGTTACATGCCGGTGATATTAAACCTGATTCTGAAAAACCAGATTGGTGAAAGCAACACTCACAAGATGCTGGAGGAACTCAGCAGGTCTGGGTAGCATCTGTGGAGATGTCGTCTTGGGCCTACATCCTTCTTCAGGACTGAAAAAGGTGGAAGACTCCAGATTAAAATGGTGTGGGGAGGGGAAAGAGTCCAGCTCGAAGGTGATAGGTGACTACAGATAGGTGATATCCCACCCCCCTCTCCTTCACCATTCCCCATTCCTGCTTCCCTCTCTCAGTATACCTGCCCATCACCTCTCGCTGGTGCTCTTCCCCCTTCCCTTTCTTCCATTGTCTTCTGTCCTCTTCTATCAGATTCCCCGCCCACTTCTCCAGCCCTTCATCTTCCACCAGTCGACATCCCAGCTCTTTACTTCACCCACTACCATCACCCACCACCTTGTACTTCTTCCTCCCCTCCCCCCACCCTCTCCGCTTCTTTTCCAGTCTTGCTGAAGAGTCTCGGCTCGAAACGTCGACTGTTCATTCTTTTCCATAGATGCTGAATTTCACCAGCATTTTGCAAGTGCATCTTGGAAAACAGGCAGTGTATATATTTCAAAAATTGCTAATGCAACTTTCTGCTAAAATACTAATCCAGGATGCGACAGGTTGCAGTCCATGCCTAGATCCCTCTCTGTGGATCCCTTTCTATGTGGAAAGTCTGGATTTCCAGAGGTTTACTGACGTCGTTAGGACAGCTACAGTTATCTTTCCTTTTTCACTGTTCAGAGGAAGATTAACCAACAGGAGTTATTGCTTCTGACCGATCTTGACTGGAGGGCCCTCCTTCTAGCTGTTTGTTGAGAGCAGGAAGGTGGTCAAATAGATTGTTGTCGTTGTTTTAAGGTGATGCGACTGACACACTTTGTCCATTGGAAAATAATAGTGATAGAACCACATTTGCTGTAGGTTTAAGTAAAAAGGAAAAATGTGTGAAAATGGTGTTGATTCTGTAGTCAAAAGTTTAAAGTCAATTTATTATCAAAGTACATATATGTCACCGTATACAACCCTGGGATTCATTTTCTTGCGGGCGTACACAGCAAATCTATAGAATAGTAACTAGAGCAGGACCTATGAAAGATCACCCAATGAAGAGGGTTCAACCAGAGTGCAGAAGACAACAAATTGTGCAAATGCAAATATAAATAAATAGCAATAAATAACGAGAACATGAAATGAAAGGGTACAGAGCCCTAGAAAGTGAGATAATTGATTGTGGAAAAATTTCAGTAATAGTGCAGGTGAAGTTGAGTGTAGTTACCCCTTTGGTTCAAGAGCCTGATGGTTGAGGGGTAACAACTGTTCTTGAACCTGGTGGTGCGAGTCCTGAGGCTCCTGTACCTCCTTCCTGATGGTTGAGGGGTGATAACTGTTCCTGAACCTGGTGGTGTGGGTCCTGAGGCTCTTGTACCTTCTTCCTGATGGTTGAGGGGTAGTAACTGTTCCTGAACCTGGTGGTGCGAGTCCTGAGGCTCCTATACCTCCTTCCTGATGGTTGAGGGGTGATAACTGTTCCTGAACCTGGTGGTGCGAGTCCTGAGGCTCCTGTATCTTCTACCTGATGGTTGAGGGGTAGTAACTGTTCCTGAACCTGGTGGTGCGAGTCCTGAGGCTCCTGTACCTTCTACCTGATGGCAGCAGCGAGGAGAGAGCACGGCCTGGGTGGTGGGGATCCCTGGTGATGGATGCTGCTTTCCTGCCACAGCGTTTCATGTAGATGACAGGCAGTAAAGGTTGACATTTTATATATTATACAAGTAATGGCTGTAATCTCTCAACCTGTTTTACAGTCTGACAGCAAGAATCTTAATCCCAATGATCACGCGTGTTGGATTGTGGTGTCGAATTGTTATTGTAGTTTAATATTACTTTGTTTACTTGAGCTTTCCTTTAATCACTGATATATATATATATATATATATATATATATATATATATATAATAGTTCAGTGTATTTTTCAGTTTATACAATAGCCTCTATTTTTCCGGAAACTTGGTTTTGGTGGCAGGTATCACATTACTTGGGAGTGGCACAGTAGCGTAGTGGTTAGCATGATGCTTTACAGCACCGGTGACCCAGGTTCAATTCCCACCCTTGCCTGTAAGGAGTCTGTACGTTCTTCCCCGTGACCGCGTGGGTTTCCTCCCACAGTCCAAAGACGTGCCAGTTGGTAGGTTAATTGGTCATTGTAAATTGTCCCATGATTGGGCTAGGGTTAAATCAAGGGATTGCTGGGTGATGTGGTTTGTTTCCCAATAAATAAGTAACTTAAATCTGGCTATTTAATTGGTTGTCTGCCACGTCTTATAATTTCAATTGAATTCACTGGAGATATGGAGGTAAGAAGGGGCGCTCCTTTCCTCTGCTATCCTGCAAGTCATCCTTGGGCAAGGTGTAGCACCTGCTTAGCCCCCCCAAGCAGGGTCACGTGAACCCGTGGGAGCAGGCGGTGGATAGCTGTGCCTATCACAAGTCCTGGTCATGCGACCATTGACTCCAGGCGGACAATCTCTGACGAGCATTGATAATGGCTGGCGGGGGGAGGTCACCTGTCTTGTAAAGACACTGGCCCAGAAGAAAGCGATGACAAACCACTTCTGTAGAAAAACTTGCCAAGAACAATCAGGGTCAAAGACCGTGACCGTGTACGTCATTAGAAATGACAATAATAACGATGGTGTAAGGAGACCAGAGCACCTTTGTTCTTTCTTTCTCTCTCCTCGTGCTTCTTCTCCCCTTGTTTCCTTTGCTCTTCTAACACGTAATACGATTCTAAGCAAGTTTTAAGCCTCACCCTTATCTTCCAAAGAGTGTTTGAATCGCAAAAACATCAGGATCCAAAAGTGAGATCCTTCTACTCTGCAGGATGACAGGGACAGATTTATGATCCACAGTATGGATTTGGCAGGAATTCGATATAGAAAGGGGTTTCTGGCTCTTTTCCATTCTAAAACTTTGACAAACTTCTGTGGACGTATGATGGACGTATCAATGTATCAACTGGCTTCATCATGGCCTGCTACGGAAGCACCAATGCCCTTTAACGGAAAATCCTACAAAAAGCTCCGGATACAGACCAGGCCAGCATGGGTCAAGCCCTCCCAGCCACTGACCACATCTACATGAAACGCTGTTGTAGGAAAGCAGCGTCCATCATCAGAGACCCCCACCATCCAGGCCGAGCTCTCTTCTCACTGCTGCCATCAGGTAGAAGGTACAGGAGCCTCAGGACTCACACCACCAGATTCAGAAACAGTTACTACCCCTCAACCATCAGGAAGGAGGTACAGGAGCCCCTGGACTCGCACCACCAGGTTCAGGAACAGTTACTACCCCTCAACCATCAGGAAGGAGGTACAGGAGCCCCTGGACTCGCACCACCAGGTTCAGGAACAGTTACTACCCCTCAACCATCAGGAAGGTGGTACAGGAGCCCCTGGACTCGCACCACCAGGTTCAGGAACAGTTATTACCCCTCAACCATCAGGAAGGAGGTACAGGAGCCCCAGGACTCGCACCACCAGGTTCAGGAACAGTTATTACCCCTCGATGGTCAAGCTCTTGAACCAAAGGGGTTAACTTCACTCCACTTGCCCCATCCTAAAGACTTAACTTTCAAGGACTCTTCATCTCACGTTCTCGATATTTATTGCTCAATTGTTTATTAATTTTATTTCTTCTATTTGTACTTGCACGGTTTGTGGCCTTCTGCACTCTGGTTAAATGACCTAGTTGGGCAGTTTTTCACCCATCCTGTTATGATTATTATTCTCGAGATACCCACAAGAGAATGTATCTTAGAGCTGCACATCTGTGTTTCAATACTAAAATTTACTTTGATCTTTGAACTTTGATGATTCCAGGATTTTTGCTTCCGTAGCTTTCAAATGAAAGCCCGTTCAATGCCTTGTTCACCTTTCCCACGTAGAGTATCTTCCAAATAATTCAGAATTTTCCAGATCACAGTTTTGCTGTCCAGTTGGTAGTTAACTAGAAAATGCTAACCGTCATGACCCCTGTGCTTATTTTGGCTTTCCCTTGAATATATTTATCATGGTCTTCAGTATCCATGGAAACAGGCTCTGGAATATATATAGAATCTGCGTGGATGTAATCCAAGATGGCGGCGCAACATAGCTTGCAGCAGCCTCTCCGGAACTGATATCTGTTATTTGTTAAGCGGGGTGCCGTGCGCAGTCCTAATCTGATGAAAAACAGACGTGAGAGCACGGAGGGACATCTGGAAATCTCCAGGAAGACCTTCTTTGTTGCTGCTGCTGCTGTGAGGTCCGGGTCTCTGCTGAGAAGAACAGGCCCCCAGTGTTGCCGGCGGCCTTTGGCGGGGGCATCGTAGTGCGCTCGGCAGAGGATGGTGCTCAGAGAGGCTGTGCCGGAGGGGATGGTCGGAGGCTCGGAGGTTTGATGGACTCGGAGTCTGCTGCGGTCGGGGCGCCTTCACTGTGTGCTGCGTCTGCGAGGCTGAGTCCGGCGGCACCGTGGAAGTCCATAGCGGGGGTATTCCCTTCTGTCGCCTGTGTGAGATGACAAGTCTATCGGGACCCTGAGGACTTGTGGAAACTGCATGGTGGTTTCTTTTGAACTTATAGTCTTTTAATATCTTTGAACTATTTTTACTGTATCCATGGTCTTTTTTTTTATCAATTATGGTATTGTCTGCACTGTTGTAACTATATGTTAACTATAACTATATGTAACTATGTGGTTTTGTGTAGGTCTTGTAGCTTTAGTTTTTGGTTTGTTGGTGGTAGAGTTGGTCTCCTGACTTGGTGTGTCTGGGTAGTCTTGTTTTGTCTGGTGGCTTTGGAGCTCCTTTCCAGGGAACGTGCTGAGACGGTAGCGCGATATTAATACACAGCAGCCTCTCCGGACTCTGGATTTGGGGATTGCCAAACGTTATGTGGATTTTCTGGTGTAGTCTGTTTGGTTGTGTGCTTTTGTGATATCATTCTGGAGGAACGTTGCCTCATTTTTTAACTGCATTGCATTTGTGGTTTCTAAATGACAATATACTGAAATGCAGTTCGATGTTGTGTTTGCTCTGTGGACTAGGCCTCAGTCTGGGGTGCTGCCTGTTTTTGGCTGCCAGGTGTTGGTGCTGGTGCCCTCCACCGGGGGCAGTGTGGCCTGGCTTTGGTGTTCACTGGGCAGAATTCCAGCTCTATTGTGGTCGACCGCAGTTTCTTGCGAGATTGATGGCTCGAGCCCGAACACTTTTATGCTGTCGTTGTATTTTACTGATATCTTTTATGTGCTTGCTGTCTTGTGCGTGCTGTGTGTGCTTTGTGACCGCTGGTACTGCATCTTGCACCTCGGCCCCGGAGGGACGCTGTCTCGTTTGGCTATATTCATGAGCACTCATGTCTGATTGAATGACAATTAAACTTGAATTGAATTGAATATGTTTAGCAAGTTTGGTCAGGTAACATGTTCACGCCTGAGGCTGTTTGATTTGTAGCTATTTACTGATCTTTTTCTAAAGCTATCCCATTTACCATCTCCTGATCCTCCACTCTTAACTGCACAGGATTGCAGAAAATTGCCGAGATTTGTGAACTCATTCACTCCACCATGGACACTAGCCTCTGTTGTATCCTGGATATCTTCCAGGAGCAATGCATCAGAAAGGCAGCGTCCATCATTAAGGACCCCACCACCCAGGACATGCCCTCTTCTCATTGCCACCTTCAGGGAGGAAGTACAGGAGCCTGAAGACACACACTCAACGATTCAGGAACAGTTTCTTCCCCTCTGCCATCAGGGAGGGGGTACAGGAGCCTGAAGACACACACTCAACGATTCAGGAACAGCTTCTTCCCCTCTGCCATCAGGGAGGAGGTACAGGAGCCTGAAGACACACACTCAACGATTCAGGAACAGCTTCTTCCCCTCTGCCATCAGGGAGGAGGTACAGGAGCCTGAAGACACACACTCAACGATTCAGGAACAGCTTCTTCCCCTCTGCCATCAGGGAGGAGGTACAGGAGCCTGAAGACACACACTCAACGATTCAGGAACAGCTTCTTCCCCTCTGCCATCAGGGAGGAGGTACAGGAGCCTGAAGACACACACTCAGCAATTCAGGAACAGCTTCTTCCCCTCTGCCATCAGGGAGGAGGTACAGGAGCCTGAAGACACACACTCAGCGATTCAGGAACAGCTTCTTCCCCTCTGCCATCAGGGAGGAGATACAGGTGCCTGAAGACGCACACTCAGCAATTCAGGAACAGCTTCTTCCCCTCTGCCATCTGATTTCTGAATGGACATTGAACCCATGAACACTACCTCACTAATTTTTTTTATTAATTTCTGTTTTTACACTACTTATTTAATTGAACAATTTAATATGTAAGACAGTAAGGAATGGAGGGTTATGGGCTGAGTGCAGGTCGGTGGGACTAGGTGAGAGTAAGCATTTGGCACTGACTAGAAGGGCTGAGATGGCCTGTTTCCATGCTGTAATTGTTATGTGTTTATAAGACCATAAGATATAGGAGCAGAATTAGGCCATTTGGCCCATTGAGTCTACTCCACTATTTCATCATGGCTGATCCAATTTTCCTCTCAGCCCCAATCTCTAACCTTATGCCCTGACCAATCAAGAATCTAGCAATCTCATTAAGACATATACAGTTAGTACATACAAAAAAATGGAGATGGTGAAGTACTGTATGTACTAACATTCCCCCTTGGAAGTTCTCATGTTTTATTGTTTTGCAACATTGGAGTTAATTTGACTTTTTTTTTGACACTGATCAACAGAAAAAAGACTTTCACATCAAAGTGAAAACAGATATCTATAAAGTGATCTAAATTAATTATAAATGTAAAACACAAATAATTGGTTCCATAAGTGTTCAGCCCCTTTAATACGACACACAAAATCATCACCGGTGCAGCCAATTGGTTTTAGAAGTCACATAATTAGTTAAATGGAGATCACCTGTGTGCAGTCAAGCTGTTTCAATTGATTGTAATGAAAATACACCCGTATCTGGAAGGCCTAACTGTTGGTGAGTCAGTATCCTGGCAAAAACTACACCATGAAGACCAAAGAACACTCCAAACAACTCCACAAAAAGGTTATTGAAAAGCACAAGTCAGGAGATGGATACAAGAAAATGTTCAAGTCACTGAATATCCCTTGGAGTACAGTTAAGTCAATCATCAAGAAATGGAAAGAATATGGCACAGCTATAAATCTGCCTAGAGAAGGCCGTCCTCAAAAACTGAGTGACCGTGCAAGAAGGGGATTAGTGAGGGAGGCCACCAAGAGACCCGTGACAACTCTGGAGGAGTTACAAGCTCCAGTGGCTGAGATGGGAGAGACTGTGCAGACAACAACTGTTGCCCGGGTGCTTCACCAGCCGCAGCTTTATGGGAGAGTGGCAAAGAGAAAAACACTGTTGAGAAAAACTCTCCTAAAATCCTGGCTGGAGTTTGCCAGAAGGCACGTGGGAGACTCTGAAGTCAGCTGGAAGAAGGTCCTTTGACCTGACGAAACCAAAATTGAGATGTTTGGCCATCAGATTAAACGCTGTGTTTGATGTAAGCCAAATACTGCACATCAACAAAAACACACCATCCCTACCGTGAAGCATGGTGTCAGCTGCATCATGCTGTGGGGATGCTTCATTGCAGCAGGCCCTGGAAGGCTTGTGGGGGTAGAGGGCAAAATGAACGCAACAAAATACAGGGAAATCCAGTCGGAAAATGTGATACATGTAATGACCCCAAGCATAAAGTCAAAGCTCCACAGGAATGGCTTAAAAACAACAAAGTTAACATCCTGGAGTGGCCAAGTCAGAGTTCAGACTTAAATCCAACTGAGAATTTGTGGCTGTACTTGAAAAAGACTGTTTGCTCACAATCCCCATGCAATCTGACAGAGCTTAAGCTGTTTTGTAAAGAAGAATGGGGGAAAAATTGTAGTGTCCAGATGTGCAAAGCTGATAGAGACCTATCCACACAGACTCAAGGCTGTAATTGCAGCCAAAGTTGTATCTACTAAATGCTGACTTGAAGGGGGTGAGTAATTAAGCAATCAATTATTTTGTGTTTTGTAATTGCAATATTAAACCAATTTGTAGATTTTTTTTCCCCCCACTTTGACGTGAAAGAGTCTTTTCTGTTGATCAGTGTCAAAAAAAGTTGCCCTGATACTGTTTTCCCCATGACTGCTATGTCCTGGTGAAACTTTGTACCAAGCTCGTCACTGACAGTGCCAAGGTTTGCAGAGATGATGTCTGGATTTGCAGGGGATTTTTAGTGTAGTGGTTAGCACATCGCTTTGCAGTGCTGGAGACCCCGGTTCAATTCCCGCCACTGCCTGTAAGGAGTTTGTATGTTCTCCCCGTGACTGCCTGGGCTTCCTCTAGATTCTCTCGTTTCCTCTCCCAGTCCAAAGAACTCTACCAGTTCATAGGTTAATTGGTCATTGTAGATTGTCCTGTGATTAGGCTGGGGTTAAATTGGGGGGTGTGGGTGCTGGGCAGAAGAGCTCGAAAGGATGGAAGGACGCTATTCCGTACTATATCTCAATAAATCAATGCACCTCCCGGGTCGTCTCAGGCTCGCTCAGTTCATTCTCATTTAGGGGGAGCAGCCTTCAGCCCCGCCAGACTAGGTAATCAGCTTGTGTGAATGCTGTGTGATGTCCCCGCCTCACCAAATAAACAGACAGGACGCCATATGCGATTAAATGATTACAATTTATAAAGATTACTATAACTAAGTGATTAATAATGATACAGTATATATGAAGGAAAAGAAAAGGCACCAAACTGAATCAAAGTCCAAACCACTTCGTGCACAACCGTCGGAGCTCAATTACTGAAGTCTTCCAGCCACCATTCGATCCCCTCCGATCTCCTCAACTCGCAGCTCAGGACCCTCCGATTGGTGAACCAAGCACATCTATCTTTGTCTCCTCTCCTCGGGGTACCTCCTGGCTTTGGACCCCCACTTGGGGTTCGTTCCTTGCCGAGTTTACAGTATCGCGTCCTCTCTCTCACCCCCTCGCGCTGATCTCCCCAAAAGCCCGCCAACAATAGCTCACAGACTCAGAAGAAAGAACAACATTAATCCCAGTTGGTTTACAAAGGAATAAAATTCTCGTTATCAGTAAATTTTAACCCAAACAAGCTTCCAGCACTCTCGCAACAAAGAAGCATTCCTACTTTTAACAAAACAAAGAAGCCATTTTGATTAACATACGCAGTAACAAAGAAAAAGAAGAAATCCCCTTTACATAAGGCAGAAAATGAATCTTTAGTGACTTGCTGTACCTCATGGTTTTGTATGTTTGAAGTATGTTGTCAACTAGCTGCACATAGTTTGGTGCTCTATTGTTGCTGAGAAAATTTTCAACAACATCCTTAAATGCCTTCCATGTGATTTTCTCCGGTCCCACTAGAGGTTCTTTGAATTGCCTGTCATTGATGACCTGTGTGATTTGTGGATCAACAAAAATGCCTGCCCTAATCTTGGCATCAGTTATTCTGACTTGAAACAGAAACATAGGAACATAGAAAAACCTACAGCACAATACAGGCCCTTCGGCCCACAAAGCTGTGCTGAACCTATCCTTACCTTAGAAATTACCTAGGGTTACCCTTAGCCCTCTATTTTTCTAAGCTCCATGTACCTATCCAGTCTCTTAAACGTCCCGATCGTATCCTCCTCTACCACTGTCGTTGTCAGCTCATTCTACACACTCCCCACTCTATGTGTTATTTTAAAATAAAAAGCTTACCCCTAACATCTCACCTGTACCTACTTCCAAACACCTTAAAACTATACCCTTTCGTGTTAGCCATTTCAGCCCTGGGAAAAAGTCTCTGACTATCCACATGATCAATGCCTCTCATCATCTTATACACCTCTATCAGGTCACCTCTCATCCTCCGTCGCTCCAAGGAGAAAAGGGCCGAATTCACTGAACCTGTTCTCATAAGACATGCTCCCTAATCCAGGCAACATCCTTGTAACCTCCTCTGCACCCTTTCTATGGTTTCCACATCCTTTCTATAGTGAGGTGACCGGAACTGAGCACAGTACTCCAAGTGGGGTCTGACTAGGGTCCTATATAGCTGCAACGTTACCTCTCGGCTCCTAAACTCAGTTCCACGATTGATGAAGGACAATACACAGTACACTTCTCAACCACAGAGACAACCTGCACAGCTGCTCTGAGTGTCTTATTGACTCAGACCCCAAGATCCCTCTGATCCTCCACACTGCCAAGAGTCTTACCATTAATACTATATTCTGCCATCATATTTGACCTACATTATAAATTGAAATTACAAATATAGGTAATTTCACAAAAAAAGGCATGTGAGAGAAACATTTTGTGATGATTTTAAAAAAAATTATTTATTAATTTTTTAGAAAATTACAAAGAATAAATGTAATGATAAAATAGTAAGAGATAAAAAATAACATTAACCCTCCCCCCTTAACCCTTGTCTAAAGAAAGAAAAGAAAGAAGAGAAAGATTGCCTGGATATCGGAGGATCCCCACATGCTCCATGGAGTTCAAAATAATTTTAATTTTTATTTTTACTTTCCCCAATTACTTTATAATTTTATCTTCAAAGGACCTATGTATTTAATCCTATCTTTTGTAGGTATGCGAGCCAAATTTTCAAAAATATATCATATTCATTTCTTAGATTGTATGTAATTTTTTCAAGTGGAATAGTGATGATTTTCATGATTGGCTGTCCAAAATCCGTAAGATGCACCCAAAGGTATTTGGGAAGCTAAATCTTTGTTGTCCGGTGTTAATTTTAGTTCATTTGTCCAAAAGATATTTGGCAGTTGTTACATCCTGTCAAATCAAATGAAATCAAGTTTAATTGTCATTCAAACCATACAGCTGAATGAGACAGCGTTCCTCTGGGGCCAAGGTGCAAAAGCCTACACGCGCATTCAAAATGGCAAGAAAGAGATGAAAAAAAACATCATCACATAAGAAAACACATTTTTAAGTTGGAGACCCTGAGCGACAAGTCCCGCAAATTGATAGTCCCCGGCAATTCAGCCTGTCGTTCCACTGATCGAGCACTGGAGGGCAGCCCCGACGGGAGAGGCCACTCCTGACCGAGCATGCTACTCCTGTCTCTAGCGTCTCCTCAGCTGGACTGCAGCAGCAGGTAAGCCCACGGCTTGGGGCCTGGACCTTGCTCCAACTGAGGCCACGCTGCTGCCTCTCCGCCCCTCTCACCACTGAACAACAGAAACAGGCCTGTGGAAATCGGTGTCTAACAGGGCCTTGTGGTCGCCAGAGCAATCCATTCCTCAGCTCATTTTCCCTGCTCTATTGTTCAGACTTCCCTTATATAAGGAAATTACATTGATAGATGATAACAAGACCAATTAGTGAGCTCTGGGAAGTGAATAAAGCCGACTGCTAGCATTCATGCCAGGTGTCTCGTTTTCTGTACTCACTGAGGACTAATTGCCTTCAAAGTTACAAGATGAATCAGAACTGTAGTTGACATGAGTGCCAACTGGCTGCATCTGTGCTAGTTCACATATGCCACTTCTAATAAAGCACCTTTCCTTTTTTTAAAAAAAGTACCAATCTTTGTAAGTCCTGATAAATTATGATATTTTCTTTCCCGATTTCCTTGTAACAAAGGTCAGCAAGCTGTAGCTGGCCTAACGACATCTTGTGACTGTTGTGTCTACAGCTATAATTCATCTTCCTGAAGTTTGTGAGACCTCCTTTTTCTAGGCGTCTCTGGAATCGCAGTCCCCCTGGATTCCAAGGCGATTAAACCCACCCTTCTCCAGTTTTGTAGGTCTAAGGTGTATACGACTTTGGTTCTGCCAAATCCGTGGGGTTGGGTTGTCTCGCCTGCCCAAACCCTGGTTTGTGTGAATGCTGTGTGATTTGTTACCCTGCAACAGCCAGTCAGCATAAAATAACAGATCTCACACTGCAGATAAAGTATATTTGTGAACATTAACCAAAGAGTTTGTAAAGAAATAATAAAAAAGGGCCCATTATAATTAAGCAGTCATACTCAGCGATCCTCCGCACCTGGGCTCCATCGATGCAGTGGGGAACGCAGTTTGAATCCTATGACCAGTTCCATCCCGCGTCTCCTCTCTCCATCTCCCACCGAACAAAGACCCACACGTTGGTCACAAAAATGCTCCCCTAGCCTTCTCCAGAACCTGTTCCACCCTCCTGATTGGATGGCCCACATTCCCAAGCATCCCATCTCTCCCACAGTAACCCAAACACTGCTTCTACAGAAGGACCATTACATGCAATTTAGCAGTTAAACCTTTACTGGGTGTTACATTTGCAACCTTATAAAACTCTGCTCTGGCTACGTCTGGAGTATTGTGTACAGTTCTGGTCGCCCCACTACAGGAAGGATATTGAGACTTTGGAGAGGGTGCAGAAGAGGTTTACCAGGATGCTGAGCAACACATGCAAAATGCTGGAGGAGTGCAGCAGGCCAGGCAGCATCTATAGAAAAGAGCAAACAGTCAATGTTTAGGGCCGAGACCCTTCTTCAGGACTGGGAAAAAAAAGCCTGACTTCTCTTTCTGTCCAGCCCGAAACGTCGACAATGCTGCCTGGCCTGCTGAGTTCCTCTCGCATTCTGTCTATGTTGCTTTGGACCTCCAGCATCTGCAGAATCTCTTGTGTTTGTGTCACCAGGATGCGGCCTGGTTTTAGAGGGCCTGTGCTACCACGAGAGGCTGGATGAAGTTGGCTGGTTTTCTCTGGAGTGCTGGAGGCAGAGGGAAGATCTGATAGAGGTTTACAAGACTACGAGAGGCAGAGATAGAGTGGACAGAGATGATCTGTTTCCCAGGGTTGAAATATCGAATACCAGAGGGCATGCACTGAAGGTGAGAGGGGGGTGTGAGGGGTTTTTGCTCAAGGAATGGTGGATTCCTGGAGTGCTGCATGGTATGGTAGAGGCCAATATGTTAGAGGCTTCAAAGTGAAGTTTGGATAGGCACATGGATGTGAGGGAGATAGAGGGATCTAGACATGAGGTAGGAGGAATTAGTGTTTGGGTTAACACATACAAACAAGCTGGATGAACTCAGCAGGTCGGGCAGCAGGGAGTCCTGACAAAGGGTCTCGACCCGAAACGTTGACTGCTCATTTCAACGGATGCTGCCCGACCTGCTGAATTCATCCAGCTTGTTTGTACGTGTTGATTTGACCACAGCATCTGTGGTGCACTTTGTATTTACTATTAGTGTTTGGGTGTTTTTGATTTGCTTTCTTTTCCTGCTGGTTTGGCATAATATTCTGGGTTGAATGGCCTGTTCCTGTGTTGCACTCTTTGTTCCATGCTCCTGTGGAAAAGAAGATTGACACCTCCTTTGTTGTTCAAGTATCAGTCCAAAGTTCATGATTTCTAGTGTGGCAGATATGGAAGTCTGTGGCTGTTAATCACCTCATTATTATCAGGCATCATGGTAGTGTAGTGGTTGGCACAACACTTTACAGTACCAACGGCCAAGGTTCAATTGGTACCCATGACCACTTGGGTGTCCTCCGGGTGCTCAGGTGTCTAAAGACACCCCAGTTGCTAGGTTAATTGGTCACTGTAAATTGTACCATGATTAGGCTAGGATTAAGGCAGAGGATTGTTGGGCAGCACAGTTTTCAGGGACTATTCCGCACTGTATCTCAATAAATCTATTTATCTATTTATTTATTTTTCCCAGCCCAAGCTATTAAAACCTGAGATACAGGCATAGCCAAGCACACTCATTTCTCAATTACTAGGAACTTTTGGGCTGTTTTGGAGGTGTCTAGCATTGCGGCTTTCCTGAAATTTGCATAGATAGTACTCTGTAGGCCTGATTGTTTAATGGGATGATACCAGTTGTAGATATTGCTATCAAACCAATGTATATATCCTGTTCATATTCCCAACTCTTTCAATTTCCTCTTTTAATTCAGCATATTTCTGGTGCTTTTTAACTTTGTGATTTCTGTATGTTGTGTGTGCTTGGAATGACTGTATATTTATTCAGTAAGTTGTCCTTGCTTGTTTGTCCTGTTATTTTATACCCGGACGGTTGTTACGGATTAACCGACCTGTAATAACGGATCAGTTGTAATGTAACTTGTAGAACTTTGACTCCAAAACTAGATCAGGCTTGTATTTATAGTTGGGTATGATGTCTTTTAAGGGTTTGTATATTAAAGTAAAATTTTGGTGAATGATTTTTGCTACTTGATTGTGCCTGTGTAAGTTATCAGATTGAGTTAAACTGCTACGGGATCCTGTAATATGCTGGATCATTTCTGTTCTCTACTCGGCATTTTCTGCATTTATCATCTTGAATTTTATTTTTTTTTAATTTCAAGCTGCTGCGTGGATTAAGCCCTTCTGGTCCTTTGAGCCGCACCGCCAGCAACCCACTGATTTAACCCTAACCTGATCACGGGACAATTTCCTGTGACCAATTAACCTACTAACCAGTATGTCTTTAGACTGTGGGAGGAAACCGGAGCACCCAGAGGAGACTCATGCATTCCGCAGGGAAAACATCCATACTCCTTGCAGACGGACCTGGAATTGAACTCCAAAATCTGAACCACTCGAGCTGTAATTGCATTGCTCTCTCCTCTACTTTCCCGCGTTCTTTGAGGGAATTTTGGAGGTGCTGCTGCTGTGCAGATTATCGAGCTTTCTCAGAATCAGAATCAGGTTTATTATCACCGACACATGTGAAATTTGTTGTTTAGGCTGCAGTGCAGTGCAATACATTAAAAAAAATACTGCAAGACCATAAGACATAGGAGCAGAATTAGGCCATCTGGCCCATTGAGTCTGCTCCACGATTCAATCATGGCTGATCCTTTTTTCTATCTCCTCCTCAACCCCAGTTCCCAGCCTTTTCCCTGTAACCTTTGATGCCACGTCCAATCAATCTCTGCCTTAAATACACCCAATGACCTGGTCTCCACAGCTGCATGTGGCAACAAATTCCACAAATTCACCACCCTCTGGCTGAAGAAATTTCTCCGCATCTCTGTTCTCTCTATCCTGAGGCTGTGCCCTCTTGTCCTAGACTCCCCCACCATGGGAAACATCCTTTCCACATCTACTCTGGCTAGGCCTTTCAACATTTGAAAGGTTTCAATGATATCCCCCCCCTCATCCTTCTGAATTCAAGCAAGTACAGACCCAGAGCCATCAATTGTTCCTCGTATGATAACCCTTTCATTCCTGGAATCATCCTTGAGAACCTCCTCTGGACTCTCCAATGCCAGCACATCTTTTCTAAGATGAGGGGCTCAAAACTCTTCATAATACTCGAGGTGAGGCCTTGCCAGTGCCTCAACGTTACATCCCCGCTCTTGTATTCTAGACCTCTTGAAATGAATGCTAACATAAATTACAATATCTCTTTATACAGTATTGTGCAAATGTCTTAAGCACATGTGTAGCTAGGGTGCCATAGTACTGAAGTAATTTTGCGTATTACACTGTACTGCTGCTGCAGAAAGAAACAAATTTCATGATATATGTAAGTGATTATAAATCCGATTCTGAAATGGGTCTTTATTGTGAACGGACAGTGAGAAGGGGGCAGGGAGAGGGGAATCATGGTTGGGAAAAGGGGAGCGGAGTGGGAAGAACCAGAGAGAAATTCTGTAATGATCAATAAACCCATTACTGCATCTTTTTTTTGATGAAGATAAACCGGCATGGATTAGAATAGAATTAGACAAAATAGGAGAAAATATACTTGAAGATTTTATGTATAAATGGGAATCTAAATGGATATGGGAAAAGAAAGAATCTCCTTTCCTAAAACATTTGATTGATTTATGGAATAAGATAAATGATGATGAGATAAAGAAATCTTTATTAGCAAAGAGACCTTTAATTTAGAATAAACTTAACCCTTTTACAATGGATAATCAACTTTTATATAACTGGTTTCACAAAGGGATTAGATATATAGGAGACTGTTTTGAAGGAGGTATATTAATGTCATTTGACCAATTAAAGAATAAATATAAAATGTCAAATAACACTCTTTTCTGTTATTTCCAATTAAGGGCTTATTTAAGAGATAAACTGGGTCAAAGAATGTTATTGCCAAAACCTAATGAAATAGAAACTTTAATTCATAAAGGAAAAATTTAAAAATTTGTTTCTAGAATGTATAATTTGATCAAAAACAGGCAATTAAACAAGGAATTCATAAGTCGAGACAAAAATGAGAAACTGATTTGAATATTAAAATTGATGAAACAGGTTGGTCAAGATTATGTCTTGACAGTATGACAAATACAATAAATGTTCGACTAAGATTAGTACAATATAACTTTTTACATCAAATATATATTACACCACAAAAAATAAATAGATTAAACTCAAATTTATCTGATCAATGTTTTCGATGTAATCAAGAAATTGGTACTTTTTTTTACACTCTACTTGGTCTTGTTCTAAAATTCAACCTTTTTGGACAAATTTAAGAGTTTTACTGGAACAAATTATTGGAATACAACTTACACACAATCCAATATAATTTTTACTCGGCGATATTGAAGGGATAAAATTGAAACCCAAATTGAATAAATATCAAAAAGAATTCATAAAAATTGCATTAGCAGTAGCTAAACAGGCTATTGCAGTTACTTGGAAATCGGATTCATACTTAAGTATAGATCGTTGGAAGAATGAAATTTTTAGCTGTATTCCACTTGAAAAAATTACTTATAATTTAAGAGATAAATATGAAATATTTCTGAAAATTTGGCACCCTTATTTACAAAAAATAGGATTAAATATATAGGTGCTCTGAAGATAAAATTATTGGTTATCTGGGGAAAGAAATAAATATACATATTAAAGCTATTATGAACTCCATGGAGCATGTGGGGATCTTCCAAAATCCAGGCCCTCCTTCCCTCCTTCCCTCCTTCCCTCCTTCCCTCCTTCCCTCCTTCCCTCCTTCCCTCCTTCCCTCCTTCCCTCCTTCCCTCCTTCCCTCCTTCCCTCCTTCCCTCCTTCCCTCCTTCCCTCCTTCCCTCCTTCCCTCCTTCCCTCCTGGATATATTAGGGGGGAGGGGTTAAGGGGAGGGGGGAAGGGTTGATAATTTTTTTTCTGTAACCTATTTGGAAAATTCAATAAAATTTAAAAAAAACATTACTTAGAATCAAATGACCTTGCCTCATGACACCCCCAACCCCTGGCATTCCTTCTCTGCCGCCTGTCCCACATCCCTCCCATGGTGCTCCACTCTCGCCATTCCCAACATCCTTTGCTCCCATCGGATTTACAAACTCGCTCTCTGCTCCAGGTTGACAAATACAGTACTGTGCAAAAGTCTTGGGCACCCTAGCTGTATATGCTTTAGACCTTTGCACAGTACTGTATATAAAATCAAATAAGTCCTGCAGAAAGAGGGCAAACATAGTGAGGTAGTGTCCATGGGCTGGGTCGCCGTCCGTTCAACAAATCTGATGGCGGAGGGGGTGAAGGCGTTTCTAAAACGTTGAGTGTGCGACTTCACGTGGCGAGGTAACGTCAAGCTGGACGAAACAAAACACTGTCGTGTGCTTTTCCGTTGGGACTCCTTTCAGACAAGTTCACTGATGGTGAAATGAATTATATTTAAAGTGCTAACGAAGCACGAGTCATGTTCAGCGAGCTGGTGATATCGTTATATGTCCTTGATTTCTGTCTTGTTAATGTGTATTGGTGAGTCAGGAGCCAGGGATCACAGTGCAGACGACTCAACCTCCAGCTTATTCCTGCTGATATTAATATCTCCTGGTGAACAAAATTTCCCACTTTAACCTTTTACTACTTCTCACCTTCCTATTACTTCCCTCTGGGTTCCCTCCTCCCTCCCTTTCTCCTCTTGTCCACAATCAGATTCCTCCTTCTCCAGCCTTTGACCTTTCCCACCTGTCACCTTCCAGCCATCCCTTTCCCCTCCCCTCTTTTAATTCAGACATCTTCTCCGCCACCCCACCCCCCCCGCACTGAAGAAGGGTCTCGGCCCGAAACGCTGACTGCTTACTCTTTTCCACAGACACTGCCTGACCTGCTGAGATCCTCCAGCATTTTGTGTGGGTTGCATCAGAGAATCCTTGTCTCTTTGTTATGCTTAAGATAAGTCTGTGGACTCTTAGTTGTCACAGCCAGGGCTGGTAAAGGGGACAAGCTCCTATTACCTATTAAATGTTCCCAACGGTGTGCGTCTCAAATAGCTTCTGACAACCAAGTCCAGCTTTTGGGGTTCACTTTTAGCGACTGACAGGAGAAGGGGCAAAAGTCGGTTACTGGGCGCCTTAAAACCAGTCGCTTCGGGCGGATGTGGGTTGTCAGCCGTAGTTGGTGGCTCATCTTGGAGAAGGAAACCACTGCCTTGCGGATGTACCCATTGCTGGGGCAAGCTTCAGGAGTAAACCCCGAGGGGGGAGAATCTGGAAGTGGAGGCCCTCTGAGTTCAACGTTGGCGACTCCTGCGATTCCGCTTCTTGTCCCGAACTGCGTCGTTCTCTGCCATTCCTCTGCATTCTTTGCCTGCAAGGAGAAGGGGGGTGTGCTGCTCTCCATTCACAAGCAAGAGGAAAATCAACACACCCAAAATGCCGGAGGAACTCGGCAGGCCAGGTAGCTCCTTTTCTTTCTCTCTCTCCAGTGCTGCCGAAGGGCCTCGGCCCGAAACGTTGACTGTGCTGTTTTCCATAGATGCTGCCTGGTCTGCTGAGTTCCTCCAGCATTTTGTGCATGTGTTGCTCGCTCTCCATATCGTACTGCCCTGGATCGCGTAGACAGCTGGGAAGCAATATCCATGGTCGACCTCGACCTCAGTGACCTCTTGAGGATGTGGTATTCGTATTTCCCTTTTAATACTGAGGAAACTTCTCTGCTCGTGACCATTCTTCCCTGCAAGATACTGCTTTCCCATCTCTTATATTTATGTAATGACATGCATTTCATTACTAAATTACCCATGATTCACTCTTTCCTTTGTTACTACTGGATTTCACAGGATCAAGTAGGAAATGAATCTATTTGGAAGTGAGATAGAAAAATATCTGGATTGAGAGGACTAGATCAGGCCACTGTGGGTACCTTTGTCGTCTTCTGCTTCTGTCACCCATCCACTTCAAGGTTCGACATGCTGCGTGTTCAGAGATGTTCCTCCACGCACCACTGTTGTAACGGGTAGTTATTTGAGTTACTGTCACCTTCCTGTCAGCTTGAACCAGTCTGGCCATTCTCCTCCGACCCCTCTCATTAACAAGGCATTTTCACCCACAGAATTGCTGCTCACTGGATTTTTTTTTTGTTTCTCTGTGAACTCTGAAGACTATTGTGCATGAAAGTCTCAGCAGTTTCTGAGATACTCAAACCACCCCATCTGGCACTGACAATTATTCCACGGTCAAAGTCACTTCGATCACATTTCTGCCCCGATTCTGATGTTTGGTCTGAACAACAACTGAACCTCTTGACCGTATCTGCATGCTTTTATGTATTGAGTTCCTGTCACATGATTGGCTGATTAGATTATTTGCATTAATGACCAGGAGTTTGTTTATAAAATGGCCTCCGAGTGTAATTCATAATCCTTATCTGAAATGCTTGGGGATGGAAGTGTTTTGGGTTTTGGGTATTTTTGGATTTTGGACTATATAATGAGATAGCTTGGGATCGCCATTGTTTCTGACTTTGAAATTGTATGCTATTGGTAAGTAGTCTTCATCTTACACTTGTTCATCACACGTGTACTTAACAGTAAAAATTATTACATACCATAATATAATGAAACGTAATGTGTGCAGGGTAATGAAAGCAGCTCAGGAGCTTCGAGAGACTATCTGAATCAGCTGTTAACAGCAGCAGGCTCTCAGTCTCCACCTACGATGGAATGTTTTGATTAAAAGGTTACAGTACACTGTATTTGTATTTTTCTAATTTAAGTTTTATGTAAGGTATAAAATCAGTGGGTATTGTAGACTTGCTCGGATGTTAGATTTTGAACAGGAACGATCTTTGCAAGCTTAGCAATGCTTCGCCATCAATAGACACTTTAAATTTTTTTAAATGGTCAAGGCTTAATGCCATTCCTTTTCTTAAATATCTGCAACCAGCCCATTGAATATTTAAGGGTTCATTTAATATCAAGGTATGTATGCGGTATACAACTCTGAGATTCGCCTTTTCAAGATAGCCACGAAGCAAAAAAAAAGGGAGTCGTTTGAAGAAAAACATCAAAACCTCACCATTTGCACAATTTGTTCTTTTTTTGGGAACATCACCCTCCCCCCAATAAAAAAAAACAAATCGTGCAAATGGCAAGAACATCAACCCCCCCCCACACAAAAAACCAAATTGTGCCAAACTGCAACAAAAAATAATGGGTGAAAACACAGAATATAAAAAGCCATAGAATTGGAAAAACACATCAGTCCAATCCATAAATTGCAGAACTTTGGTAGCATCCTCCGACAACATCGAGGGAGAGAGTCCAGTTGAATGAGACACAATTGCCTTCAATTTTCAGTTCATCGTGATAGATTTTTGATTATTTCATGATCAGCATACAGTTAAGCAACGTTGCTGAATCTACTCTATCAATACACGATCGAGATCTTCATTTTTCACCTTATGTGGTGTTTCTCTATCTTTCATTAACTTCTGCTCATTACATATGTGAGGTCACTTCTCAGAACTCTCTGTGACCTACACATCGCCTGGAGACCTTCCCAGCGGCTTGTGGAATTTTCCAAATGTGACGCCACATCAGCACTCAACAAAATTTTGGATTTCAGAGGTTTTCAGATTTTGGAATTTCGGTTAAGGGGTACTCAACCTGTATATACCCCCTTAATCATATGTCAATGTGATTATGCGAACACTAATATCTTTATCAGTTATACCTGTGTTGTTTCTCTGTGGTAACATTTCCACTAGATGTATCTACTCGTCTTGCTGGGTATTTGATTTTATTTGTTATCTCAGTTCTTTCAATGACAAATTGTTGTACTTGCGGATGTGGAATCACCGTCAAAATCTAAACGATGCAGAAATGGATTTTCATCGATCCATGGGAAATAGATAAAGAGTGAATACTGTTAGCCACATTTTTTATATCGGGAATTGTATTGAGTTTATTACTTACATCCTTCATATACATGAGGAGTAAAAAATCTTTACGTTACATCTCCGTCTAAATGTGCAATTACAGTAATTTTATAATAAATAGTCTGGACAACAGGACAGTCAGTATAACATAAAAATACAATTTTATCAACATAAATTAATCAGTCTGGTGGCCTGGTGGGAGAGGCTGTCCCGGAGCCTGTTGGTCCTGGCTTTTATGCTGCGGTACCATTTCCCGGATGGTAGCAGCTGGAACAGTTTGTGGTTGGGGTGACTCGGGTCTCCAGTGATCCTTCAGGCCCTTTTTACACACCTGTCTCTGTAAATGTCCTGAATAGTGGGAAGTTCACGTCTACAGATGTGCTGGGCTGTCCGCACCACTCTCTGCAGAGTCCTGCGATTGGGGGAGGTACGGTTCCCATACCAGGCAGTGATGCAGCCAGTCAGGAATACATATTAAATTCAATGCTTCATTAATAACACTTTTCTGTGGAAAATTGTGGTAAAATATCACCACAAACAGTAAAAAGGCAGGCGAAGGCGATTTGCTCCGCTCTCCTCGATGCGGAGGCAGTGTCTTGCACAGCAAAGCTTTGTGATAATCTGCCCCGCTGTGTGATAGACTGAGACTGTGGCCTGCTCCAGGTCCATGGGATCAACTTCCTTCTGAACGCTGTTGATTGCTTTTATTGTTTGCATGATTTGTTTTCATCCGCTCCCCCCCCCACTCTCCCCCCCCACTCTCCCCCCCCCACTCTCCCCCCCCACTCTCCCCCCCCACTCTCCCCCCCCACTCTCCCCCCCCACTCTCCCCCCCCACTCTCCCCCCCCACTCTCCCCCCCCACTCTCCCCCCCCACTCTCCCCCCCCCACTCCCCCCCCCCACTCCCCCCCCACTCCCCCCCCACTCTCCCCCCCCACTCTCCCCCCCCCACTCCCCCCCCCACTCCCCCCCCCACTCTCCCCCCCCCACTCTCCCCCCCCACTCTCTCCCCCCCCACTCTCCCCCCCTCATTGGGTGTTGATCCTTTTTAAAAAAAAAATAATTTGGGTTTTTTTGTTTTGTGGCTGACCGTACGAATCTAGAGGTTGTATCATCGACAATAAGTTTACTTTGAACTTTAATTTTACGTATCCCATCAGAATTGTTCATTTAATCTTTGACTTCAGCACAAGATTAGAAGGCAGCCCTTCTGTTCAGGCGCTCTGCGATTTTCATTTTGTAATGAAGGAGCTTTGGGTTTGGAACCTCTGAGGTCTGTGCGGAAGGAGAGCAGTGGGATAATTCCCACCACACCCTGGATGCCGGATTGCCCTAGCGGAATGGGACGTGGTTAAAGCTGAATGTCTCTCTTCTTCAGCCCTCAGCTGTCCAGAGTGGAATAGTGGAGACCACGGGCTTCAATCACCTCAAGTCTTTCAGAATTTCCCTCCTTCCTCTGACTTAGCTCTGCTCCTCGGGAGTTTCTGGAACACACTCTGTCACTGAGCTGACAAATGCATCATTGTTATCAAAACTAGGGCATTGCTGTGAATTATACTCAATATTCCCAGCCTTCCACTCACCGACTGAGCACGAGAAGGCTGCCGGATCTCGGCTTTTCTTACTCACGCTCGTCCATGTGGTGAGTGGGGGCGGGCGGTGGTGAGAGGAGGGGAAGTAAATATTTTTAGAATATATGTTTAGAATGGTGTTGCCCATCAAAAGCAGAGTCCTACTGATGGGCTGCTGAGTTAATTCTACAGCTCCAAGAGGCTGATTTATGTTTCGACGACCACCAAGAGCGTTCACAGACATAAAACACTTGGAACATAAGAAGTAACTTGCATTTACTCAGCATCTCAGGACACCTCAAATTGTCGCCGTGGTAATTTAGGAGGGATATATTTGGGCCCTGCCAGACAAATTTAGTACAGGGATATTTTGAACACTTTAACAGCGGCTGTTTGACTGCGGGGGAAAAAAGATGGAAATAAGCAGGCTGGTTAGCACTTTTCTTAAAAGAAAGGCTAATATGATTTCTAAAGAAAAGCTGCTTAAACTTAATAAAGGAAAACAAAGATAAGTATGATAAGGTTATACAACTGAATTGAATGACTGATTTCAGGATTTTGTCATTATCACATTGTAATAATGACCTGACTTGGTCTAACCGAGCAGAGTCCACTGCCAAGAAGGCCCACTAGGTTAAATAGTTGTACCATTTATAGCCAAGTTTGAAATTCCCACTCTGGAATACACTGTCCAAGCTGACAGTGGATTGTTTGAGATATCAGATTCAATTCAAGTTTAATTGTCATTTAACCCTACATGAATATGGCCAAATGAAACCGTGTTCCTCTGGGGTCAAGGTACAAAACACAGTACCAACAGTCATACACAGCACAAAACACACACAGCACATACAAGATAGCAAGCACATTAACGAAGCAGAGTCCACTGCCAAGAAAGCCCACCAGTGCCTTTACTTCCTGAGAAAGCTGAAGAAATTTGGCCTATCCCCTAAAACCCTCACTAATTTTTATAGATGCACCGTAGAAAGCATTTTTCTAGGGTGTATCACAACCTGGTATGGAAGTTGTCCTGTCCAAGACCGGACGAAGCTGCAGAAGACCGTGAACACAGCCCAGCCCATCACACAAACCAATCTTCCATCCTTGGACTCACTTCACACCGCACGCTGTCGGAGCAGTGCTGCCAGGATAATCAAGGACACGACCCACCCAGCCAACACACTTTTTGTCCCTCTTCCCTCCGGGGGAAGGTTCAGGAGCATGAAGATTCGTACGGCCAGATTTGGGAACAGCTTCTTTCCAACTGTGATAAGACTGCTGAACGGTTCCTGACCCGGATCTGGGCCGTACCTTCTAAATATCCGGACCTGACTTGCACTACCTTACTTTCCCTTTTCTATTTTCTAATTATGATTTATAATTAAAATTTTTATTATATTTACTTCGATTTGTACTCCAGGGAGCACGAAGCGCAGAAACAAATATCGCTGTGATGATTGTACGCTCTAGTATCAATTGTTTGGTGACAATTAAGTAAGTGTTTGGTGTCTTCTGCTTGATGCGTCCTCGGTGTGCACTGTATTAGGTACAGGAGAGCAATTTCTGCTGCTGTTAGCCCATCCACTTCAAGGTCTGGGGTGCTGTGCGTTCAGAGATGCTCGTCTGCACACCACTTATTACTTGAGTTGCTGTCACCTTCCTGTCAGCTTGACCCAGTCTGGCCGTTCCCCTCTGACCTCTCTCACCCACAGAACCGCCACTCACTGGATGTTTTTTGTTTCTCGCGCCATTCTCTGTAAACTCGAGAGGCTGTTGTGCTTGAAAATCCCAGGAGGTCAACAGCTTCTGAGATACTCCAACCACCCCGTCTGGCACCAGCGATCACTCCACGGTCAAGGTCATTAAGATCACATTTCTTCTCTTCCCCCACCCCCCCCCATTCCAATGTCTGGTCTGATCAACAACTGAACCTCCTGACCATGTCGGCATGCTTTTATGTATGGATTTGCTGCCACCTGATTGGCTGATTAGATATTTGCATTAACGTGCCGGTGTACCCGATAAAGTGGCCACTCAGTGTATGTACTTATGGTTATTCCAAGATCAGCTCTGTTAGTTATTTAGCCACACAGCACGGAGCAGGCCCCACCACCCCGGCAACCCCACAATTCCAATTGACTCCAACCTGATCACGGGACAATTTGCAATGAGCAGCTCACCGACTCGGTACACCTTTGGAAACCGGAGCACCCAGGGAAATCCTCCGCATTCCGTGGGGAGGCCGTACCGAGATGCTGTATAGAACGGCGCTGGAATTGAACTCCAGGGGGCCGCGGGCTGTGATAGCTTAGTATTAAATACTGTGCTGCGGTGGCACCATTTCACCCGGTGATTAATTTCAGCATATTGTTGCCTCAGACCTGTTACTTGCCTTGAATTTGCCTTGGGTCGGAGCTACAATTCTTCTCAGGAATCCCGAGCTGAGCCATTACCTTGACAATAGAAGCATTTTTCCATTCAGCTGTCTTGTCCTGGACAGAATTTTGGACTATCTGGCTTAATATCTGACTTCATATAACAATTACCCTGCATTGCACAATCAGCATTGAGCAGAACGACCAACACATTCTGAGATTTTTTTCAGAGCCATTTTTAAAAACTTGTTCTCCAGCAATTTGAGAGTTAGCGTGGAAGACTTTGATTTTCGTCACAATTTAAACTGATGGTTTTTATCAGACACAAGGATTGTTTGGAATTGGGCGGTAATTTGCCTGGCAATGGAAATGTTTTCTGAGGTGAAAAAGAATTAATTCAAGGCAGAAGGCAAAAAAAATAACAAACCCTTGACATAGAAACATAGAAACACAGAAAATAGGTGCAGAAGTAGGCCATTCGGCCCTTCGAGTCTGCACCGTCATTCAGTATGATCATGGCTGATCATCCAACTCAGAACCCTGTACCTGCTTTCTCTCCATACCTCCTTATCACTTTAGCCACAAGGGCCATATCTAACTCCCTCTTAAATATAGCCAATGAACCGGCCTCAACTGTTTCCTGTGGCAGAGAATTCCACAGATTCACCACTCTCTGTGTGAAGAAGTTTTTCCTCATGATAAATGTAGTAACCTTTCAGTATCTGTATAGAGAACATAACTAGGTGCCAGGGTTGCCAGATTAAAATTTTAAATTAAAGCCAAACAATACTAGAAGGAAAAAGCCAAACAAATTTCAATATATTTTTCATACTCGCATCAGAAGAAAAGCTCCAGATCCAGGTCATTACTATCCTCTTCACAGAAATGAGTGGAACATACAGTATAAACCTTGTCCGCTTCGGCGGTCCAAGACAAGCTAGACCCCACCCCGCCAGCGGCCGAACGTGACCGACCGTGTTGCTGACTTGACGCCAACCTGGACTGGGCTGCACATGACCAACCGTGTTGCTGACTCGACGCCAACCTGGACCGGGCCGCACGTGACCAACCGTGTTGCTGACTTGACACCAACCTGGACCGGGCCGCGCGTGACCGACCGTGTTGCCGATGCCGACCGGACTCGCCGGTCTGGCGCCTCCTTGCACCCCCAGACTCAGCTGGCGGTAGAAATATTGCCAAATGTAACTTGACCAGAAAACACTTCCCTTGAAGGAAAATGTTTTAGAAAAAGGGTGGTATATAATTTTCGTGCAGGTGATCTTAGCATGTTAAGAAAGCCAAAAAGCCGAATTAATTTTCTGAAGCCAACCGAATTGGGGGAAAAAGCCAAATTTCTGGAATTTGGCTTAGAAAAAGCCAATCTGGTAACCCTGTTAGGTGCAGGACCAGGGTTTTTTCAGTGCCTTGAGTATGCTTTACTGTTCAATGAGATCATGACTGACCTTTGACCTCATGTTCTCCTGCCATATACCCATATTCTTAGACCACTCTAACATCCACAGCAACACACACACACACACACACACACACACACACACACACACACACACACAGAAAATGGTGGAGGAACTCAGCAGGTCAGGAGAGGAATAAACAGTTGACGTTTTGGGCTGAGGCCCTTCATCTGAACTGGAAAGGAAAGGGGGGGGGAGATGCCAGAAGAAAACTGTGGGGGGGGGAAGAAGGACAAGTTGGAAGTTGAGAGGTGAAGCCAGGTGGGTGGGGGAGAAGGGGGATGAAGTAAAAAGCTGGGAGGTGATAGGTGGAAAAGGAAAGGACTGAGGAAGAAAGAATCTGATAGGAGACACGAGGAAATCTGCAGATTCAAGCAACACACACAAAATGCTGGCGGAACGCAGCAGGCCAGGCAGCATCTATAGGGAGAAGCGCTGTCGACATTTCGGGCCGAGACCCTTCGTCAGAACTAACCGAAAGGAAAGATAGTAAGAGATTTGAAAGTAGTGGGGGGGAGGGGGAATTGCAAAATGGTAGGAGAAGACCAGAGGGGGTGGGATACAGAGCTGGAGAAGGGAAAGGATCGTGGGACCGGAGGCCTCGGGAGAAAGAAAGGAGGGGGGAGCACCAGAGGGAGATGGAGAACAGGGAAACAACTAAATATGTCAGGGATGGGGTAAGAAGGGGAGGAGGGGCATTAACGGAAGTTAGAGAAGTCAATGTTCATGCCATCAGGTTGGAGGCTACCCAGACGGAATATAAGGTGTTGTTCCTCCAACCTGAGTGTGGCTTCATCTTGATAGGAGAGTAGGTTGAGGAAAAAAAAAGATGATTGCAGGGATAATCAGGTAGGATCAAATGAGGTGCTTATGAAATATAAGACGGGCAAGACAACATAAAAAAAAAAGACATCAAGAGGGCTAGAGAAGGCATGAGGTTGCCCTAGCAAACAAGGTAAAGGAGAGTCTTCGGAAATTCTACAGATATTTTAAGAGCAAAAGGCACAAAATTGGTCCTCTGGAAGATCTGAATGATAATCTATGCGTGGAGCCAAAAGAGATGGGGGTGGGGGAGATCTTAAATGAATATTTTTGCATCTGTTGCAGACACAGAGTCGACAGAAGCAAGACAAAGTGGTGTCAACTTCATGGACCCTATACAGATCCCAGGGGAGGAGGTGTTTGCTGTCCTGAGGCAAATCAGGGGGGATAAACCCCCATGGCCTGACAAGGCATTCCCTCAGACCCTGAGGAGGCAAGTGCAAAAATTGCCAGGGCCCGAGAAGAGATATTTAAATCATCCTTAGTGACAGGTGAGGTACTAAAGGTTAGCCAATGTTGTTCTGCTGTTTAAGAAAAGCGCTAAAGATAAGCCAGGAAATTATCATCCAGTGGGCCTGACATCAGTACTGGGAAAGTTTTTGGAAGGTCTTCTAAGGGACCGGTTAAAATAAGTATTTGGATAGAAATGGACTGATGAAGGATATCAGCATGGCTTCATGTGAGGTGGAGTTTTAAGTTACCAGGAATGTAGATGAGGGCAAGGCAGTGGATATTGTCTACATGGACTTTAGTAAAGGCATTTGACAAGGTCCCGGAAGGGAGATTGATCAAGAAGGTTCAGTTACTCGTAAATTGGATTAGACATTGGCTTTGTGGGAAAAGCCGGAGAGTGGTAGCACATGGTGGTTGCCTCTCTGACTGGAGGCCTGCGATTAGTGGAGTGCCGCAGGGATTGGTGCTGGGTCCATTGTTAATTGTCATCCGTATCAATGATCTGGATGATAATGTGGTTAACTGGATCAGCAAATCCTCAGTTTACGCTGAGATTGGGGGAGTTGATAGGAGGAAGGCTATCATGGCTTGTAGCGGGACCTGCACCAGTTGAAAAGTTGGCTGAAAAATGACAAGTGGGAGGTGTTACACTTCGGTAGGACCAACCAGGGTAGGACTTGCACAGTGAACAGCAGGGCACTGAGGAGTGTGGAAGAACAAAGGGATCTGGGAATACAGTTCCATAATTCATTGAAAGTGTTGTCATCGATAGATAGGGTCATTAAGAAAGCTTTTGGCACATTGGGCTTCATAAATCAAAGTATTGAGGACAGGGGATGGGATGTTATGTTGAAGTTGTACAAGATGTGAGTCAGGCCTAATTTGGAGTATTGTGTGCAGTTTTTGTCATCTACCTCCAGGAAAGATGTAAATAAGGTTGAAAGAGTACAGAGAAAATTTACAAAGATATTGTAAATTTGGGTCTGGAGGACCTGGGTTATAAGGAAAGATTGAATAGGTTCCTTGGGATGTGAAAGACTGAGGGGAGATTTGATAGAGGTGTACAGAAATTATGAGGGGTATAGGTAGGGTAAATGCAAGCAGGATTTTTGCACTGAGGTTGGATGGCACTACAACCAGAGGTCATGGGTTAAGAGCAAAAGGTTTAAGGGGAAGATGAGGGGAAACTTCTTCACTCAGAGGGTCGTGAGAGTGTGGAAGGAGCTGCCAGCACCAGTTGTCCATGCGAGCTCGAATCAATGTTTAAGACAAGTTTGGATGGGAAGGGTATGGTTCCGGTGCAGGTCAATGGGAGTAGGCAGTTTAACTGATTTGGCATGGACTAGATGGGCCAAGAGGCCTGTTTCTGTGCTCTGCTTTCCTCCGACTCTATAACTCTACGATTGCCGACACCTCAAAGTCTTCATAGTTTCTAACTTGTTGAAGTAGTAAAATTGTTTCTTTTTCACTCTCAGCCTTTTCCAGCATTTTAAAGCATGAATGCTTAAAACAGCAGGAAGCAAAAATAGTTTTTGTTGTCATACTGCTTGTCACTCACAAACTATGAGTGGCAAAAATCACAAACACATGCAACTGACACCATTTTAAAAACTGTGCGCTCTAGGCACAGCGTAGTGTCTAACAGTAACACAATTGCACATGACTGACACTAGTTGGAATCTGTTCAGCAACTGTGTCCCGTCCCAATTAAGCAGCACTGTGTCCCAAATAAACAAAAGGAATCCTGGCTATTTTCTCCATTTGTTTCTGTTCTTTTAAGAGTTGTCCCAAATAAGCGGCCATCCCGATTAACTGATGGGCCAGTTAACCAGACTGCACTGCATTTTGTTATGTCAATGAGGCGATGGGAATTCAAGAACAATTTATCACATTCCACTTTGCAGAGAAGTAATAAAGAGAATCCACTGTTTTTATAAATAAAGCTGAATTGTTCTTTTGGCTCTGTCTGTGGAGGGCACTTGTATCAGTTCAACAATATAATCATAGCAGTCCTGAACACAAGAAAAAATAAAGGCCTAGCTAGCCCCAATTATACTGCATTTTAAAGCTGACAGCTCAATCATACCTCTTCAGTCTATGAAGTTTCCTCAGTTCATCCTGGGTCTCCATTATTAACAATGAATTTTCCATTATTTTCACTACTAGGGTCGTACAGAGCAATACACGCACACTTCTTTGGTTGTCCATCGAAATTCGATGACGACGACCACTCCTTTAATGGTGAGATCTTTGACTATTCAGTCCTATCCTGGACCCACAAGCTCTGTTGCAGGTGGGACGTGTATATCTGGTGGTGGTGGTAGTGATGGCGACCATGGCTGCATTTCTCCTGGCTCTCTTCTGCTGTCTTCTGGTTGTTCTTTCCATCTCCAGAATATGAACCCCGTCCCGACACAGCTGTCGCCAAGTGTTACGGTCGGCAGCAACATCCTCCAGGTCCTCGGGTCTGATCTTACACTTCCTTAAAGCATTCTTCATCTGATCCTCATAGCGCTTCTTTGACCCTCCAACTGAGCGTTGACCATGATGTAGCTGGCCGTATAACACTCTGCGGGGTAGCCAACATGGGGGCATCCTTATCACGTGCCCCAGCCACTGCAGCTGACGCTGGGTGATCATGGCCTCAATACTTCTGCAGTTGGTCTTTACAAGTGTTTCAGTGTGAGGCACCTGCTCACGCCAGGTAATTCCCAGGATGCGCTGGAGGCAGCTTATGTGGAGGCGCTCCAAGAACTTGATGTGACGGCTGTAGGTTACCCAAGCTTCACAGCCGTAAAGGAGGGTGGTGACACAGACCGCTTGGTATACGGTGACCTTTGTGGAGGGACGAAGGCTCCTGTTCTGAAAGACTCCACGCCAAAGGCAGCTGATGCCTGTTTAATGAGGCTCAAGATGTCATTGTCAATGCCGTTATCCTCAGAGAGAATGCTCCCTGGATATCTGAAAGATGGTGCTACTGACAGCTTTTCATCACCAACAGTGAAGGCAGGTAGGGTGGGTGGGACTTTGGTGCGTGCGTGCACACACACACACAAAAAACAGTGGGTAAAGCATTGTGGCGTAGAGGCTAGCACAATGCTTTACAATGCAGGCAACCTGGGTTCAATTCCCGCTGCTGCCTGTAAGGAGTTTGTACGTTCTCCCCGTGACCACGCGGGTTTCCTCCGGGTGCTCCGGTTTCCTCCCACAGTCCAAAGATTGCTAGGTCAATTGGTCATTGTAAATTGTCCTGAGATTAGGCATGGATTAAAGTTCGGGGGAGGAAATTCCCAGGTGGTGCGGCTCGAAGGGATGGGGGGGGGGCTATTCTGCACAGAATCTCAATAAATAAACAAAAGCTCAGCAGATCTATGGGAATGAATAAACAGTCGATGTTTCGGGCTGAGAACCGGAAAGGAATGGGGAGGACGCCTGAGTGAGAAGGTGGTGGTGGGCTTGCAGTGGTAGGTTGATCCGGGTGGGTGGGAAAGGTAAAGGAATCTGACGGGAGTGGACGACGGGTGAAAGGGAAGACGGATGGCCAGCAGAGGGAGGTGATGGGCAGATGAGGAGAAATGGTAAGAGACCAGAGTAGACGAAGAGAGAGAAGGGGGAGCTAAAAGAAATATTACTAGAATAAGAAATTGCTGTTTATGCCATCAGGTTAGAACAGAAGTTCCCATAGTTTTTTATGCCATGGACTAGTTCCATTAAGAAAGGGTTCGAGGCTACCTGGACAGAATATGAGGTGTTGCTTGTTGCTCCTTCACCCGGAGACTGGCAAGAGGAGGCCACAAACCAACGTATGGGAACGGGGATAGAATGGGTCGGCCACCCGGGAAATTCCGTTCTTGGCGGATGGAGTAGAGGTGCTCGACAAAGCGGCCCGCGATTTATGTCGGGTCTCACCGGTGTCGAGAAGGCCGCATCGCAGAAGCACTGGATACGACAGACGACCCCAGTATATTCGCAGTGAGGTGTTGCCTCACGTGGGAGGAGTGATTGGGGCCTCGAACAGAGTAAGGGAGGAGGTGAATTGAGAGGTGCAGCATTGTAGGGATAATTGCCTGGGCGGAGGGATGATTAGACAAGGGAATCATGGAAGGAGCGATCCCTGTGGAGAGTGGATGGGAGGTAGAGATGTGTTTGGTGGTAGGATCTCATTGAAGATGGGGGATGTTTCAGAGAATGATGCGTTGGATGCGGCGCCTCATGGGGTGATAGGTGAGGAGGAGAGAAACTCTGTAAGGCAGTGGGAAGATGGGATGAGTCTGGATGTCCAGGAAATAGAGATGTGGATGAGGGAAGCATCAATGGTGGAGGAAGGGAAACCTCATTCTTTGAAGGGGGACATCTCTGGTGATCTCTGGAAAGGAAAGCCTCATCGTAGGAACAGATGAAGGAACTTGGAAAAGGAATAGCATTTTTACAGGAGACAAAGTAGTTTTGAATTGAATTGACTTTATTGAATTGACATCTAAATGTGCGGTTTATAGTAATTCATAATAAATATCAAGATAGCTGTGGGAATCGGTAGGTTTATAAAAGATATCGTTAGACAATTTGTCTCCAGAGATGGAGACAGAGAGATCGAAAAAGGGGAGGGAGGTGTCAGAAACGGACCCAGTGAATGTAAAGGCAGGGTGGAAGCTGGAGCCAAAGCTGATGAAATTGATGAGGCCAGCAAGGCTACATGAAGTAGCACCCGTGCAGTTGTTTACATAGCCCAGGAAGAGTTGGGAGCATTGCCAGGGAAGGCTTGGGGCCCGGACTGTTCTACATAGCCAATGAAAAGGCAGGTAGATCTGGGGCCCATGTGGGTGCTGACGGCTGCCCCTTGAGTTTGGAGAAAGTGGGAGGAACCGGAGGAGAAACTGTTGAGGCTTGAGGGCCACTTTTGGCAGATGGAGGAGGGTGATGGTGGAGGGGAACTTCTTCATTAAGGCCTTCTTGAGGGGGATAGAAGTGTATTGGGACTGGACATCCATGCAGAAAATGAGGCAGTGAATTGGAAGTTGTTGAGGAGATCGAGAGCATGTAATGTAGATGGGAAGGGACTGAACCAAGGGGGGGGGGATAGAATGGAGTTGAAGTATGTGGATACAAGGTGTGTGAGAGCAGACAGAGGGCTTACCCGGTCAGTCAGATTTGAGGATCTTGGGTAGGGAGCAGAAGACAGCAGTGCGGGTTAAGATAACTATGAGTTAGATGGCAGTGGTTGAGTTCTCCATTAGTTTAATTGGCCATCATTAGCTTAATTAGTTTATTAAGGGCCAATATAATTAGCCTAAATAAAGGCCTGTCCCTGTGCTGTACTGTTCCATGTTCAATCAGGTGCAAAGTTTCAGACATGCTGAGTCCCAAAACTGAATCTATTTCAAACTTTACAAGGTCTTTTCATGCACTTGCCAGCTCCTTTTGGGCAACAGGGGAATTGAGATTTCTGGCGAACAGGCAGGAAATCAAAGATCCTACTGAAGAGACCAAGTCCTATTTGATATTTTACCACCTACTGAATGGTCCCTTAAAAAATCCTTGCATTATTGTTGTTCCTTTTTGTGTCTTGCGGCAGATCGGGTGGCATTTTTGCCACTTCCTTAGCAGTTGTCTGTTTTCTTATGAGGCCGAGTTGCTAGCTTGAGGCTCAAGGGACGTGCAAGGGGCTGGGTGGATTTGAACCTGGTACTGTTTGCCCCAAAGTCTGGTGTTGATGCCATTACACCGCTGGCCAGCAAACCTTACATTTATGGATGTGTTTTAGTGCCTCTCATCCCTCAGAAATTCCCATAATGCTTTACTACCACGTCCTTGTTACAGTGAAGAAAATGTAGGAGGCCGTTCTTCTGCAAGAAAGCCCTGAAAACACTTGTTTGGTGAATTTGTAATGCTACGAGTTGGCATAACCATGAAGAGTGGTTGTATCATGGCTATTTTTGTATTCCATCAAAGGACGGATGTAGGCTTCGCAGGTTGAGCCAGCATTTAATTGGGTGCCATGGTAGCGTGACGGTTGGTGCGCACTATTACAGCTGAGGGCATCGGAGTTCGGACTTCAATTCCGATGCTTGTACATCCTTCCCATAAGCGCGTGGGTTTCCTCCAGGTGCCACGGTTTCCTCCCACGGTCCAAAGACATACTGGGCAGTTGGTTAAATGGTCGCTGTAAATTGTCCCGTGATTAGGCTAGGGTTAAGTAGGTCGGTTGCTGGGCCATGTGGCTGGTTGGGTTGGAAGGGCCAGCACTGTATCTCTAAATCAATCGATCGATTAATTAATTAAATGACCGAATGACCATTCCTAATTGAGTTTGAGAAGACAGTGGTGAGCTGTCCTGTGGAGACGCTGCAGTCCTTTCAGTGAGGGTCTACTCCACAGTCCCATATGGTTGGAAATTCTGGGATTTTGGCCTACAGTTCCATATGAAAGGAGCTTCTAGACAATAGACAATAGGTGCAGAAGTAGACCATTCGGCCCTTTGAGCCTGCACCACCATTCTGAGATCATGGCTGATCATCTTCTATCAATACCCAGTTCCTGCCTTGTCCCCATATCCCTTGATTCCCCTATCCATAAGATACCTATCTAGCTCCTTCTTGAAAGCATCCAGAGAATTGGCCTCCACTACCTTCCAGACCCCCACAACTCTCTGGGAGAAGTTTTTTCCTTCACTCTGTCCTAAATGACCTACCCCTTATTCTTAAACCATGCCCTCTGGTACTGAACTCTCCCAGCATCTGGAACATATTTCCTGCCTCTATCTTGTCCAATCCCTTAATAATCTTATATGTTGCAATCAAATCCCCTCTCAATCTCCTTAATTCCAGCATGTACAAGCCCAGTCTCTCTAACCTCTCTGCGTAAGACAGTCCGCACATCCCAGGAATTAACCTCGTGAATCTACGCTGCACTTCCTCTACAGCCAGGATGTCCTTCCTTAACCCTGGAGACCAAAACGGTACACAATACTCCAGGTGTGGTCTCACCAGGGCCCTGTACAAATGCAAAAGGATTTCCTTGCTCTTGTACTCAATTCCCTTTGTAATAAAGGCCAACATTCTATTAGCCTTCTTCACTGCCTGCTGCACTTGCTCATTCTCCTTCAGTGACTGATGAACAAGGACTCCTAGATCTCTTTGTATTTCTCCCTTACCTAACTCTACACCGTTCAGATAATAATCTGCCTTCCTGTTCTTACTCCCAAAGTGGATAACCTCACACTTATTCACATTAAATGTCATCTGCCAAGTATCTGCCCACTCACCCAGCCTATCCAAGTCACCCTGAATTCTCCTAACATCCTCATCACATGTCCCACTGCCACCCAGCTTAGTATCATCAGTAAACTTGCTGATGTTATTCTCAATGCCTTCATCTAAATCGTTGATGTAAATCAAAAACAGCTGTGGTCCCAATACTGAGCTCTGTGGCACCCCACTAGTCACCACCTGCCATTCCGAGAAACACCCATTCACCGCTACCCTTTGCTTTCTATCTGCCAACCAGTTTTCTATCCATGTCAATATCTTCCCCCCAATGCCATGAGCTCTGATTTTACCCACCAATCTCCTATGTGGGACCTTATCAAATGCCTTCTGAAAATGGAGGTACACTACATCCACTGGATCTCCCTTGTCTAACTTCCTGGTTACATTCTCGAAAAACTCCAACAGATTAGTCAAGCATGATTTGCCCTTAGTAAATCCATGCTGGCTCGGCCCAATCCTATCACTGCTATCTAGATATGCCACTATTTCATCTTTAATAATGGACTCTAGCATCTTCCCCACTACCGATGTCAGGCTGACAGGTCTATAGTTCTCTGTTTTCTTCCTCCCTCCTTTCTTAAAAAGTGGGATAATATTAGCCATTCTCCAATCCTCAGGAACTCATCCTGAATCTAAGGAACATTGGAAAATGATTACCAATGCATCCGCAATTTCCAGGCCCACCTCCTTTAGTACCCTAGGATGCAGACCATCTGGACCTGGGGATTTGTCAGCCTTCAGTTCCATCAGTCTACTCATCACCATTTCCTTCCTAATGTCAATCTGTTTCATTTCCTCTGTTACACTATGTCCTTGGCCCATCCATACATCTGGGAGATTGCTTGTGTCTTCCCTAGTGAAGACAGATCTAGAGAACTTATTAAATTCTTCTGCCATTTCTGTTTCCCATAACAATTTCACCCAATTCATTTTTCAAGGGCCCAACATTGTTCTTAACTATCTTCTTTCTCTTCACATACCTAAAAAAAAAAAAAAAAGCTTTTGCTATCCTCCTTTATATTCCTGGCTAGCTTGCGTTTGTACCTCATTTTTTCTCCCTGTATTGCCTTTTTAGTTAAGTTCTGTTGTTCCTTAAAAATTTCGGGATTTTGGCCCACAGTCCCATATGGAAGGAGCTTCCGGGATTTTGGCCCACAGTCCCATATGGAAGGAGCTTCCGGGATTTTGGCCCACAGGCACATATGGAAGGAGCTTCCGGGATTTTGGCCCACAGGCACATATGGGAGAAACATCTGAGATTTTGGCCCATCAACAGCATGTGGATCAGAGGGCAATTTCCAAGTGGCATGTCACATGCATTTTCTGCCTTTGTTTCTCCACCTGGTAGACATTGTGGGCTAGAAAGGTGGTGTTGAGGAATCTTGGTGAGCTGCATCAGTATGTCCTACATCAGGGGCTCCCACCCTGGGGTTCACAGACCACTCGGTTAATGGTAGGGGTCCATGGCATAAATAACCCCAGCTAAAGATGGTCTAGTAGCTGCTGCTGTACAGCATTGTTAGAGAGAGTGAATGGTCATGGAGGGGACGCTTGTCAAGTGGCCTGCTGTGTATAGTGTACAGCTGCAAGTGGAAGGATGATGGTATACCGGTGTATTCTACCACACACCCGACTCGAGCCTTGTAGATGGTGGACAGGCTTTGGGGAGTTAGATGGTTAGTTGTCACTGGTTCCCTAGCAGCTGACCTGCTCTTGAAGCCGCATTGTGTACGTTGCTGCTCGAGCTCAGTTTCTGGGAAATAGGAACCAGCAGGACCTATCAGCCCAGGCATGTATATTGCCCAGACCTTGCCACAAGTGGCCACGGACTGATTCATTGCCTGATCGGTCATGGATGGCACTGAACTTAGTGCAATCATCAGCAAACATCCTTGCTCTCAGCTTATGATTGAAGGGAGGTCATTGATAAAGCCTTGATGTTATCGCCGTTTTTTTTTTGTCTGTGAGGGAAGTTGCTGAGGATTTGATGTTATCGTCTCTGTTTTTTCCGCGAGGGAGGGGGTTGGGGGGGTTTGTGGTTTTTGGGAGTGTGGACGATCTGTTAGATTTTTGTGCAGGATGGGGGGGCTTTGGGGTTTGTGAGTTTTGTTTCTTGTTCTTTTTCATGTCGGCGGGGGGGGGTGGGGGGTGGTGGTTGCTATGGCTTTCCACCAACTCCCGTGGTTTTTCTGTATTTCCTGGCTATCGAGAGAAGACAGATATCAGAGTTGTGTTGTACGTGCCTACTTTAACAAAAAGTGAACTTTTGAACCTGTGAACTGGTGATGGCCAGTCCTTGGACACCAGGCTGAGGGGGCTGACCCTTGTCTGAGATGAATGACTTCCAACCATTCTCCTTCGTTGCTAAGTATGATTCCAACCAGCGGAGGGGTCAAAGTCAAATTTATTATCCGGGTACATACACGGCACCACATACAACCCTGAGATTCATTCTCCCAGTAAATCTGTAGAATAGTAACTGTGAACAGGATCAATGAAAGAACGTAGAAGACAACAAAGTGTGCAAATGCAGATATAAATAACGAGAGTGTGAAATAGCAAGGTGAAGAGTCTTTAAAGTGAGATCATTGGTTGTGTGAGCATCTCAATAGGTGATTGTAGTTATCTTCTTTTGATCAGGAGTCTGATGGTTGAGGGGTGGTAACTGTTCCTGAACCTGGTGGTGCAAGTCCCGAGGCTCCTGTACCTCCTTCCTGATGGTTGAGGGGTGATAACTGTTCCTGAACTTGGTGGTGTGAGTCCTGAGGCTCCTGTACCTCCTTCCTGATGGTTGAGAGGTGATAACTGTTCCTGAACCTGGTGGTGCGAGTCCTGAGGCTCCTGTACCTCCTTCCTGATGGTTGAGGGGTGATAACTGTTCCTGAACCTGGTGGTGCGAGTCCCGAGGCTCCTGTACCTCCTTCCTGATGGTTGAGGGGTGATAACTGTTCCTGAACCTGGTGGTGCGAGTCCTGAGGCTCCTGTACCTTCTACCTGGTGGTTGAGGGGTGGTAACTGTTCCTGAAGCTGGTGGTGCGAGTCCTGAGGCTCCTGTACCTTCTACCTGATGGTTGAGGGGTTGTTACTGTTCCTGAACCTGGTGGTGCGAGTCCTGAGGCTCCCGTACCTCCTTCCTGATGGTCGAGGGGTAGTAACTGTTCCTGAACCTGGTGGTGTGAGTCCTGAGGCTCCCGTACCTCCTTCCTGATGGTCGAGGGGTAGTAACTGTTCCTGAACCTGGTGGTGTGAGTCCTGAGGCTCCTGTACCTTCTACCTGGTGGTTGAGGGGTGGTAACTGTTCCTGAAGCTGGTGGTGCGAGTCCTGAGGCTCCTGTACCTTCTACCTGATGGTTGAGGGGTGGTAACTGTTCCTGAACCTGGTGGTGCGAGTCCTGAGGCTCCCGTACCTCCTTCCTGATGGTCGAGGGGTAGTAACTGTTCCTGAACCTGGTGGTGTGAGTCCTGAGGCTCCCGTACCTCCTTCCTGATGGTCGAGGGGTAGTAACTGTTCCTGAACCTGGTGGTGTGAGTCCTGAGGCTCCCGTACCTCCTTCCTGATGGTTGAGGGGTGGTAACTGTTCCTGAACCTGGTGGTGCGAGTCCTGAGGCTCCTGTACCTCCTTCCTGATGGTAGAGGGGTAATAACTGTTCCTGACCCTGGTGGTGCGAGTCCTGAGACTCCTGTACCTTCTACCTGATGGTTGAGGGGTAGTAACTGTTCCTGAACCTGGTGGTGCGAATCCTGAGGCTCCTGTACCTTCTACCTGATGGCAGCAGCGAGAAGAGAGCACAGCCTGGGTGGTGGGCATCTCTGATGATGGATGCCGCTCTTCTATGGCAACTGCTTTCATGTCGATGTGCTCAATGGTTGGGAGGGATTTACCAAATCCACTACCTTTTGCAGGATTTTTCTACTCAAAGGCATTGGTGTTCCCATAGCAGGCGGTGGTGCAGCCACCCCTGATATCCCCGGTTCTCATTGACTCCAGTTTAGTCAAAGTTCTGGCTAAAAGTTCGGGTTTACGTACTGGCTAGGATACTTGCAGTTAGTGATCAAAGCTGACGCACCAGCTAATTTTATTTTCCTTTTCTAGGCCCAGTTATTTACCCCCAAATGGCTTCAACCGAACTTCATTCATGTTGGACACCCGGGATTATTTTGCCTACAGGGCCTCAATACCATACCAACTCATTATTAAACCATTAAAAGAACTACTCTGGGAGAAAAATCATGATTTTTTCTTTAATGAATGTTGCTTCATGTCCTTGGCTGAAATATGGTGCTTAATTAGAACTCCTGGAAACATCTCAATTTTTGTTTTAAAAATGAGGACTCTTGTGGCTGCTCAGTCGTCACAGGATTTAGTATCAGAGTATGTATACGGTGGCCGGCTGGTGGTGAGTGAGTGGTCCCGGGTTCAAATCCGGCTGGCTCCTTGCGCGCTTTCCATCGAGCTAGCACCTTGACCTGACAAGATGCTAAAGAAACGGCAAGCTGTGGAGGGGAAATTAAAATTAAAAATGTATAAGGAGTCCCCCTCCTCGCTGAGAGAGGTCCTGCAACAAGAGTGAGAGACTATATATAACTCACAACCTTCCGCCTTGAAACTGTGCAACTATATATGATGGAACTCTGCAGCTTACTGGAATCCTGTGCAGTAGCCCCCCACCCCCCACCGGACAGGGATGTAGCCAGTCAGAATGCTCGCCACAGTACATCGTCGTCAGTAGGTCACATTTGGAATTTCCGGTTGGCGGACGATTTCCTTTCGCGCCGCCCTGACGCATTGGCAGTGGCCTTTGCCTCCTGTCGGGAGAGTTTGTGTTTTAAGAGATCGCCAGCTCTTAACCCAGCACGGATTGGACGGAGAGCGTGCAAGGGAGCGGGCTGGATTTGAACTCGGGACCTCTCAGCCCGAAGTCCAGCGCTGATGCCACTACGCCACCAACCGGGCTCTCCACAGTACCCCTGCAGAAATTTTCCATTGTTTATAAATGTGTGTGCAGATGCACATGTGTATGTTTACCTCCTTACCCAACGTGCCCATCTAATCATCTCTTAAAAGCCTCTAATTTATTTGCGTCTATTGACATACCAGGCAGTGCATTCCAGGCATTCACCATTCTGACTAAAAAAACTTACTCCTCCTACCCCCCTCACCTTCAATGCATGCCCTCTGGTGTTAGACACCTCAACCCTGGGAAACAGATACTCCCTGTCTACTCTGTCAATGCCTCTCATAATCTTGTAAACCTCGATTAGATCTCCCCTCAGCCTCTGACGCTCCAGAGAAAACAACCCAAGTTTGTCCAGCCTCTCGTGATAGTACATGCCCTCTAAACCAGGCGGCATCCTGGTAAAACCTCTTCTGCACTCTCTCCAAAACCTCGACGTCCTCCCCATGGTGGGGCGACCAGAACTGGACGCAATACTCCAGATGTGGCTGAACCAGAGTTGTATGAAGTTGCAAGATGGTAATTTCGAGGGCACAACTCATGTCCTCAGTTACTTGTTTACTTATTGCGATACAGCGCGGAGCACGGTCCCCTGGCCCTTTGAGCTGCAACCACCCCCCCCCCACCCAACTTAACCCTAGCCTAATCGCAGGACAATTTACAATGACTAATTAACCCACCAACCGGCACATCTGTGGACTGCGGGAGGAAACCGGAGCACCCGGAGGAAACCCCACAGGGGTTATGGGGAGAACGTACAAACTCCTTACAGGCAGCGGCCGGAATTGGACCTGCTGCTGTGTTTTGTAACTTTGAAGTATTAAACAAATTGAAAGGAAATCAAGGGGGCGCAAAAATAATCATCTTTCCATTTATCGAGTTGCGCCTGTATTGCAGGGTGACGAATGCAATGATCCCATGATTAATTATTTAAACGAATAACATTGCTTAATCAACCAATATATGTACAGGATTACTCAAATATTACTGAAATATTAAATGCACAACACTCGGGTCACTGGTACTGTGAAGTGTTGTGCTAACCACTATGCTGCCGTACCATTTATGTATAGAATTTCATAAAATGTTTCTTTATTTTCCTATAAGTGCCCTCAAGAAATGAATCTCAAGGAAGCTTATGTACATTGGTAATAAATTTGTGTTGATTTCATCTTTGGTACTACCGACAGTGTTAAGTCTGACTAGGTTGAAGTTGGACTTGTCTTTTTTTTTGGGTCTTGTCCTCGTGCCAGTTTCACTCTTTCTCTGTCTAATACAGAAAGGAAAATGCTTATATCTGTAACCTTCACTCAATTGAACATGGTTATTACTGGCCTGCAACAGAGCACATTCCCGGAGATCTGATAATTATACACTCCAGACTTACTAAAGAGTAAACCAATTAGAAACTTGGGGGAAAAGAAGTCAAACTTTTCTCTGAAATAATACCCTCACCTGGTACTTTAGAGCCTCCACTTTAGTGAGCTGGGAGCATAGCTCACTGCTGTTACGGCTTGTGGCTTTCCGGAGCTCAGGGTTCGATTCCAGCGCTGCCTTACGGAGTTTGTACGCTCTCCTGTGATCCGCATGGATTTCCCCGGGCCCTCCAGATTCACAGTCCAGAGACGTCCCAGTTAGAAGGTTAATTGTAAATTGTCTTGTGATTAGGCTGAGAGCATAAGAACATAAGAAATAGGAGCAGGAGTCGGCCATCTGGCCTGTCAAGCCATTCAATAAGATCATGGCAGATCTGGCCAGGGGCTCATCTCCACCTACCTGCCTTTTTCCCCATAACCCTTAATTCCTTTATTAGGCAAAAACCTTGTCTTAACCATAATTACTGAGGCAGCCTCCACTGTTTTATTGGGCAGAGAATTCCACAGATTCACGACTCTTTGGGAAAAGCAGCTCATCCTCATCTCCGTCCCAAACCTACTCCCCCAAATCTTGAGGCTATGTGTTCTAGTTCTAGTCTCATCTACCAGTGGACACAACTTTCCTGCCTCTATCTTATCTATCTTAACCCTTGGGCGAGGTTTAAGTAGTTGCACTGCTGGGTGGCATGGCTCGTTAGGCCAGAAGGACCTGTTCCACACAGCATCTCCAAAATAAAATAATTTCTGAGCTTTGCTCTGATATGCAAATTTAAATAATTCAGCCAGGCCACCCTATTTGCACTATCACTCAGCTAAATAATTAGAAGATATCTACTGGAAGCTTTCTAAAGCTTATCTTTCATTTTTTTTTTAAATTAGTGATGTCTCAAATCCTTTGAGTTAAAAATGAATAGTTTGGTTCTGAGGATTGAAGGCTCCTCAGTATACCTCTCATAGACACCTACCCTATTTTCTCTGTGTTGCTAAGTTTAATAGCACTCTTCTCACTTGCCTATCACTTCCCCTGGTTCTCCTCCTCCTTCCCTTTCTCCTATGGTCCACTCTCCTCTCCTCCCCTCTCAGATTCCTTCCTCTCCAACCTTTCCCACCCACCTGGCTTCACCCATCACCTTCCAACTAGCCTCTGTCCCCTCCCCCCACCTTTATTCTGGCACCTTCCCCCTTCTGGGGAAGTCCTGCCATTAGTGTTTTGAGCCTACAGTCCTGATGAAGGGTCTCGGCCTGAAATGCCAAATGTTTATTCCTCTTCACAGATGCTGCCTGACCTGATGAGTTCCTCCAGTGTTTTGTGTGTGTGTGTGTGTGTGTGTGTGTGTGTGTGTGTGTTGCTCTGGATTTCCAGCATCTGCAGAGTTTCTCATTGTTATGGATTTGTTTTGTTGGTGTTGATTGGAGAGCTGCAACCTTCACGGAAAAGAAAGTTCGAATTATCAAAGTACGTACATGCCACCATATTCTATCTTGAGGTTCCTTTTCTTGCAGGCATTTACAGTAGAACAGAGAAATACACTAAAATCGATGAAAAAAAACTAACAAAGACTAACAAACAACAAGCCCGATAAAATCTGTAGATGCTGGAAATCCAGACCATCGCACACAGAATGCTGGAGGAACTCAGCAGGGCAGGCAGCGTCTGCGGAGGGGAATAAACAGTCGCGGTTTCAGGACTAGAAAGGAAGGGGAGAAGTCAGAACGAGAAGGTGGAGGGAGGGGAGGAAGAAGTACAAGGTGGTAGGTGATAGATGGAACTGGGAGAGGAGGTGAAGTAAAGAGCTGGGAAGCCGATTGGTGAAAGGGCTGGAGAAGGGGGAGTCTGATAGGAGGGGACAGAAGACTGTGGAAGAAAGGGAAGGGGGGGGGACCCAAGACTGCAGTACCTCCTTTCCAAGGGGAGCAGCGAGACGAGAGCATGGCCTGGATGGTGGGGGCTCGATGATTCCCGTGGTGGTGTTTCTTACAGATGTGCTCAATGGTGGGGAGGGCTTTACCTGTGATGGACCCACCACTTCAAGTTCAAATCGGTTGGCGTTCCACCATGTATACAGCTAAACGAAACAACGTACCTCCGGGACCAAGGTGCACAACACATACAGCACACATTAACACAATAATATGAACAACTAATAACAAAAAAGATTCTGTAGATGTACAAGCTGAGCTAAAGCTTATAGTTGGCATATAGTATTTTAACTATTCCTGGCTCTGTCCATAATACCGGGTGGTGATGGGGTGTTCAGAAGTCACATAGCCTGGGGGAAAGGAGCTGTTACCCAGCCTGATGTTCCTTGTGCATCCACTGCGATACCTTCTGCCCGACACTAGGAGGTCAAACAGATCGTGGGAAGGATGGGAGAGTCCCTCCACCGTGCTGAGGGCTCTTTTTGTAGGCTTTTCCTTTCTTGGGCATTGGTGTTCCCTTACCAATTCCAAGATGCAAACCAGCCAGGATACTTCCTGCTGTACAGCTGTAGAAGTTTGTCAAAGTTCAAGATGACGTGCCACATCTGCACTGGCTTCTAAGAATTCTAAGTGTCTGATCATAATCACATCTGGTATCGGGTTGCTGCTGCACAGGATCAGACTCAGTCAGCTCCATCATGGGACATCTCCAAGGAGCAAAGGAGCGGTGTCTCAAAAAGGTGGCGTTCATCTTTAAGGAACCCCGTCGTCAAGGGCATAGAACAGTACAACACATTACAGGCCCTTCGGCCCACAATGTTGTGCCGACCCTCAAACCCTACCTCCCACATAACCCCCCCACCTTAAATTTCTCCATATACCTGTCTAATAGTCTCTTAAACTTCACTAGTGTATCTGCCTCCACCATTGACTCGGGCAGTGCATTCCACACACCAATGACTCTCTTGAGTGAAAAACCTTCCTCTAATATCCCCCTTGAACTTCCCTCCCCTTCCCTTAAAGCCATGTCCTCTTGTACTGAGCAGTGGTGCCCTGGGGAAGAGGCACTGGCTGTCCACTCTGTCTATTCCTCTTAATATCTTGTACACCTCTATCATGTCTCCTCTCATCCTCCTTCTCTCCAGAGAGTAAAGCCCTAGCTCCCTTAATCTCTGATCATAATCCATACTCTCTAAACCAGACAGCATCCTGGTAAATCTCCTCTGTAGCCTTTCCAATGCTTCCACATCCTTCCTATACTGAGGCGACCAGAACATGTCGTCTTCTCATTGCTACCATCAGGAGGAGGTACAGGAGCCTGAAGACACACACTCAGTGATTCAGGAACAGCTTCTTCCCCTCTGCCATCAGGGAGGAGGTACAGGAGCCTGAAGACACACACTCAACGATTCAGGAACAGCCTCTTCCCCTCTGCCATCAGGGAGGTACAGGAGCCTGAAGACACACACTCAACGATTCAGGAACAGCTTCTTCCCCTCTGCCATCAGGGAGGAGGTACAGGAGCCTGAAGACACACACTCAGCGATTCAGGAACAGCTTCCTCCCCTCTGCCATCAGGGAGGAGGTACAGGAGCCGGAAGACACACACTCAGCGATTCAGGAACAGCTTCCTCCCCTCTGCCATCAGGGAGGAGGTACAGGAGCCTGAAGACACACACTCAGCGATTCAGGAACAGCTTCTTCCCCTCTGCCATCAGGGAGGAGGTACAGGAGCCTGAAGACACGCACTCAGTGATTCAGGAACAGTTTCTTCCCCTCTGCCACCCGATTTCTGAATGGACATCAAGCCCGTGAACACGACCTCACTACTTCTTTTAAAATTTCTGTTTTTTTTTGCACTACTTTTCTTAATTTAACTATATAGTTACAGTAATTCAGTTTTCTCTCCTGTTTATTTATCATGTATTGCACTGTACAGCTGCCGCAAAGTTAACAGATTTCACGGCACATGCCGGCGATAATAAACCTGATTCTGATCCTGGAGCATTGGTGTTTCCTGACCGATTTCCTGCCGCGACCAGACAGGTGACTCTCCGCAGTACATCTGGGAAGATTGTCAGAGTTTAAGATGAGATGGCAAACTTCTCAGAAATCAGGGGTGGTGTCGCGCCTTCGCTTAAGTGCTGGTCCCAGGACGGGTCCTCTGATGTAATGTTGTGATTAATGTGGGATGTAATGTTAAAATTGTACAAGGCATTGGTCAGTCTTTACACACAACTCCAGCAACATCCTTGTAAATTTTCTCTGTATTTTGTCAACCTTATTTACATCTTTCCTGTAGGTCGGTGGCCAAAGCTGCACACAAATTAGGCCTCACCAACGTCTTGTACAACTTCAGCATAACATCCCATCTCCATTGATTTCTGAAGCCCAACCTGCCAAAAGCTTTCTTTCTGACCTTATCTACCTGTGGAGTTACCAGGGAACTAGTTACTAGTACTAGTTGAGCACCTTCTTAACTGAGATACCAACACAAGCAGGCTGCTTGTCTACCACAGACAATGACAGTGAAGGAAGTAAAGTTAATTTTAAAGTCACCAAAAATTCTAAATGTAATTTAAGGCCAAATTTGGAGTATTGTGTACAGTTCTGATCACTGAATTATAGGAAAGATGTCAACAAAATAGAGGGAGTACAGAGGAGATTTACTAGAATGTTACCTGGGTTTCAGCACCTAAGTTACAGAGAAAGGTTGAACAAGTTAGGTCTTTATTCTTTGGAGCGTAGAAGGTTGAGGGGGGGACTTGATAGAGGTATTTAAAATGATGAGGGGGATAGATAATGTTGACGTGGATAGGCTTTTTCCATTGAGAGTGGGGGAGATTCAAATAAGAGGACATGAGTTGAGAGTTAGGGGGCAAAAGTTTAGGGGTAACACAAGGGGTAACTTCTTTACTCAGAGAGTGGTAGCTGTGTGGAATGAGCTTCCAGTAGAAGTGGTAGAGGCAGGTTCGATTTCATCATTTAAAAAAAAATTGGATAGCTATATGGACAGGATAGGAAAGGAATAGAGGGTTATGGGCTGAGTGCAGGTCGGTGGGACTAGGTGAGAGTAAGTGTTCGGCACGGACTAGAAGGGCCGAGATGGCCTGTTTCCGTGCTGTAATTGTCATATGGTATGATAACACCGAGAAAATATATAGAGTTGTGACATTGCCACACACAGCCTCCCGATACTTGACTCGAGGATATTTCCCAAGAGGCAAAATGGTAGGTTTTGCTCCTGGGCTGCCACTGAAAACGAGAGCAAATGGATTATTCATTTAGAATATAGGCTGAGATCTCCCACATTATGTAAATATCTCACATTGCATAGATTGCAATGCTCTTCCTGGCACAGGATCAATTCTTAACTTTTTTAAGAAAAATATTTGGTGGAGAAAGCCATTCTTTATATTTATGGCAGCTTTTAAGTAAGCTCGACTTCTACATTAAAAAGGACAAATTGTATTTCTACTCTGAGGCCGTAGCGAGGTTTTCATTACAGTTTACCTCATTCTTAATGTCTGTACAGTTTCCTTGTGATAAACCCCGCTCCTCTTTCCTGACTACTGATAATGTCAGATTTATATTGTGTCTCCTGTAAAATCAATACTTTCTGCTGTACTCACGCCCACATTAAGAAATTGCTTTTAGCTCTTTGTCCATCATAAAAATAGATAGGTGAATGCATTAGGTACATAATCCCAATCGAGACGAAATATTAAACGCTTGCCACTGTTGGTCTCTGACCCTTGTCATATTTTGGTTACAAGACTACTGGCTTTGCATCTGAAAGGAGCATTATCTGTGGGGGAAGGGTTTGTTATTACAGTTAAAAACTGAGACCTTTCTAAGCAGCTGTAGGAGCAGGAGCAGGAGAGTGCCCCTTGAGCCTATCTTCCATTCAGTAAAATCCTCGTCTACTCCCCTCCCCTCCTTCTCTCTCCCGCCATGCACCTCTCCCTCCCTCCCTCACCCCTACACCCACATCTCACACTCCTGCACGTCCCCTCCCTCACTCTACAATGTGCACCCTCCTTCTCCCCTACATTTCCTCCCTCACTTGCCCACACACCCTCTCTCACTCTCCTCCACGTCTCCTCCCTCCCTCTCCTCCATGTCCCCTCCCTCCTTCTCCTTCACATACCCTCCCTCCCTCTCCCCCGCGACCCCTCCCTCCCTCCACCCCACGTCCCTGTTTCACTCTCCTGCACGTCCCCTCCCTGACTCTACAATGTGCCCCTCCCTCCTTCTCCTCCATCCTCTCTCTCTCTCTCTCCCCCACGTCCCCTCCCTCACTCTCCCACACATCCTCTGTCTTACCCTCCTGCACGTCCCCTCCCTCATTCTACAATCTGCCCCCTCCCGCTCCCACGTCCCCTCCCTCTGCCCACATCCTCTCCCTCTCACTTTTCCATGTCTCTCCCCTCTCTCTCCCATGTATCCTCTCCTCCCCTCCACCAAGCCCTCTCTCACACTCTCCCATGTGTCCCCCTTCTTCACTCTCCCAAGCGCCCTTTCCTCCCCTTCCCACCATGCCCTCTCCCTCACTCCCCTGCACCCCCTCCCATTCTATTGCTTAATTTTGAAAATAGTTAAGGGGTTGGTCTCTTTCTGAGGCCAGGAATTCCAAAGGCTGTCAGCCTTTGCGAGAAGAGATTCTTCATCTCACTTCATCAGACGTTTTTGTCTGAGACCATGCCTGCGGGAGGAATATTTGCTCCATCAGACCTCCTCGGAGTATCAGTATTTCACATCTCATTAAAATATTTCTCAGGTTTCGATATTTTACCTCTCATTAAGAGAAGTCCCAACCTTCCCTCACAAGACAACTCCTCAATCCTGCCGCTGTCCATAAGGAATTTGTACGTCCTCCCCGTGAGTGTGTGGGTTTCCTCCGGGTTCTCCGGTTTCCTCCCACGATCCAAAGACGTACCGGTTAGTAGGTTAATTGGTCACTGTGAATTGTCCGGTGATTAGGCTGGCATTAAATTGGAGGGTTGCTGGCGGCATGGCTTGAAGGGCCAGAAGGGTCTGTTCTGCATTGTATCTCGATAAATAAATAAAGAAACAAATACATAATTAAAATCCAATAAGTACAGGTCAAACCTTTCCTCACAAGACAATCCCTCTATGCTTGGCACCATTCTGGTAACCACCTTGGAACTGTCTTCTATAATAATGTACTGTACTTCAAATAAAAGATCCTAAAGTATATAGATGCCATCTTGGACAATGTCTCCCATCCACTCCATAATGTCCTGGTTAGGCACAGGAGTGCATTCAGCCAGAGACTCATTCCACCGAGATGTAACACTGAGCGTCATAGGAAGTCATTCCTACCCGTGGCCATCAAACTTTACAACTCCTCCCTCGGAGTGTCAGACACCCTGAGCCAATAGGCTGGTCCTGGACTCATTTCCACTGGGCATGATTTGCTTATTATTATTTAATTATTTATGGTTTTATATCGCTATAGTTCTACACTATTCTTGGTCGGTGCGACTGTAACGAAACCCAATTTCCCTCGGGATCAATAAAGTCTGTCTGTCAGTCATTACTCAAGATGAGCTCGTGCTGCTAACTTGTACTGTTGAAGTAACTCCCCTCCCCCTAGTTCAACCCACTTGGAATAAAAGTAAACCTTTTGAATGATCCGCTGCCCTTGTGTTTTTGAAATGAAGATCCTTTGTGCTACAGCTATCGATAGCTGGTTTATTGGAAATGTTTTAGTCTTTCAGATGCTTGCTTTTCAGAAACTTTAAACTTTCTTCTTCTACTTTCCAGATTCAGATTTCACGTCTCCCAAAATTGACTCTGAGCTCACTAATTTCATTCTAATTATATCCATTCTGTTTAATTGCTCGCTCTTCACCTGTGGAGGCTCATTTGAAAACCAGGAACTGAGCAGCAGGCTGCACTTACACTGATGCCTTTTGATGTTCTGAGCGTCCCGTGAGATTTATCCAAATCGAGCTGAAAGTAATTCCTGACTGCTAATTGTAAGAATCTAGTTTGCAGTGGCATCGACTTGCAAAGCTAAACTGAATCCAGATCAGTACTTTGCATTCATGTGATTATCCTCACATGCAGCTCTAAACTCGGGACGAAGCTGCCTATCACCTCCCTCTGGTGCTCTACCCCCCTTCCCTTTCTTCCATGGCCTTCTGCCCTCTTCTATCAGATTCCCCCCTCCTCCAGCCCTTTATTTCTTTCACCAATCAGCTTCCCAGCTCTTTACTTCACCTCCCCTCTTCGCTCCACCTATCACCTGCCACCTTGTACTTCTTCCTCCCCTCCCTCCACCTTCTTACTCTGACCTCTTTCTTCCAGTCCTGATGAAGGGTCTCGGCCTGAAGCATTGACTGTTTACTCTTTTTCTTAGGACTAAGAAGCAGTTTTGAGGTGGAAAAGAGAAACTTTCAAAATGTGGCATATCTTTTTAAATCTCTTAATTTAAATATCAATGAAACTGAAATGGAACATTGTCCTCCATCTCCAACTTCTGCTGTGGCCACCCATCCTCAAAGGCCTCCAGCGAGACAGCAAGGAAAAATCCCGCCGCTGTCTTTATGGAGTTTGTGCACTCTCCCCGTGAGCGTGTGGGTTTCCTCCCACAGTCCAAAGATGTACCGCTAGCTAGGTTAATTGATCATTGTGAATTGCCCCAAGATTAGGCCAGGGTGAAATTGGCGGCACAGCTCGAAGGGCCTAATCTGCACTGTATCTCAATCAATAACTTGGAAGAGGGACAGGCAGTTGGCAGAAACGGGCCTTCTCCCCCGACGCACTGCTGCCTGGTCCTGAGAATGACATTCCTTTCCAAATCCGAGAGGGTCGGTAACTTTAAATTCCTGGCTGTTATCATATCAGGGGACCTGTCCTGAGACAAGCGTGTGAGTGCATCACAAAGAAGGCATGACAATGTCTTAGAAGTTTGTACAGGTATGACGTCTCATCGAAGACTTTGACAAACTTTACTCTGTAAAGGTGCACCGTCCTGTCGAAGGGTCTCAACACGAAACATTGACTGTATGTTTTTCCGTAGATGCTGCCTGGCCCGCTGAGTTCCTCCAGCATTTTGTGTGTGTGTGTGTGTTGCTCGCATTTCCAGCATCTGCAGATTTTCTCTTGTTTGTGATTTTCTTACCGATAGACAGTATTTGCCCGGTATGGGAACGCCAGTCCCCAAGAATGAAAAAATTCCAGCAGAAAGCGGTGGACACAGACCAGACCAGTCAATCACAGGCAAAGCCCTCCCCAGCACTGAGCTCGTTTGCATGGAGCGCTCCCACTGGACCCCCACCATCCTGGCCATGCTCTCTTCTCACTGCTACCATTGGGAAGAAGGTACAGGAGCCTCAGGTCCCACACCACCAGGTTCAGGAACAGTTATCACCCATCAACCATCAGGAAGGAGGTACAGGAGCCTCAGGTCCCACACCACCAGGTTCAGGAACAGTTATCACCCATCAACTATTAGGAAGGAGGTACTGGAGCCTCAGGTCCCACACCATCAGGTTCTGGAACAGTTATCACCTCTCAACCATCAGGAAGGAGGTACAGGAGCCTCAGGTTCCATACCACCAGGTTCTGGAACAGTTATCGCCCCTCAACTATCAGGAAGGAGGTACAGGAGCCTCCGGTCCCACACCACCAAGTTCAGGGACAGTTATTACCCCTCAACTATCAGGAAGGAGGTACAGGAGCCTCAGGACCCACACCGCCAGGTTCAGGGACAGTTATTACCCATCAACCATCAGGCTCCTGAACCAGTATGGATAACTTCATTCGTCACAACTCTGAACCGATTCCACAACCAATGGGCTCACTGCAACTCGTGCTCTCAGGATTTATTTATTTCTAAAACTTGTACCACTTGTCTTCGTTTGCACGTCGGCTACTTGTGTCTAATCTTCCATTGATTCCATTGTATTCCTTCGTTCTACGGTGAACGCCCAAACGAAAGTCTATCTCGGTATTATACGGTGACTTCGGTAATAAATTTACTTCGAACATCGAAGCGCCAAGCAGACCTACAGGGAGGTGCTCTGACCAACCAGCACCCCCTTGTGCGCTGGGTACCCAAAGGTGAAGAGCATTTACCCCTCTACCATCAGGAAAGAGGTACAGGAGCCTCCAGTCTCACACCACCAGGTTCAGGGACAGTTATCACCCCTCAACCATCAGGTAGGAGGTACAGGAGCCTCCGGTCCCGCACCACCAGGGGTTGAGGGCATTTAGTAAAGATCTAAAATGCAAGCAGAGCTTGAGTATCAGCCTCTTCGATACTGTAAAGCAGGGATTCCCAAACGTTTTTTTATGCCACGGACCCCTACCGTTAACTGAGGGGGCCTGTGGACCCCAGGTGGGGAAGCCTGTTCTGGAATGACTTGAACATTCAGGATCTGAAATTGGCACTGTTGTGCAGATACAGGTGGCTCACGTGAAGAATGACTCTCTTTGTCAGGGAATCACTCCTTACCGCTTGCCTATTGTCATGAGGTCCTCATAGTTAGCGACTTGCAGTTCACCAGACTTCTTCAGGAAGGATCCCAGATCCTGGGCAATTCCAACACACGATCTCCCCACCCGAGGCCAGGGACAGTGGCAGGGGTTCCACGGGCCTCTTGCTTAACTGTATTAGTCCGTGGCATTAGAAGTGGTTGGGAACCCCTGATGCAAAGGGACCTTTGCTTTGCTTTTAACTCACCCTGTCCTTGTGCTGTCTCAGTGCCAAGGAAGCTTTTCTCTGTTGCTAGTCCCGATTGCCCTGCCCAAGTGGTCTGTGATGTACAGAGGGGGCTTCAGTCTCTACAAAATACCTTATTTTTAAATAATAACTTTAGTAAATATGGGAAAAGTCCTTCAAAGAACATATTCCAGAATGCCACAGCCCCGGTGATGACATTCAGTAGATCAGCAAATGCTTGGAGCTCCTTGTACAGGAGTATCATGGTGCAAAAATAACATTGGACCCAGAGGAAGGCATTTATGGATGGGCGGACCCCTTTTCTGCCCTTGTCGTGGAAGTACTTGGAGCTAAGGGAGCTTCACTCTGGATCTCATCGTCGTCATCATCAGCAATCTCTCGTAGGCCAGTATGATTCTTCTGGTGGTTGATCTGGTGACGTGCGATGCCTGACGGGGCCGATCCGTGACCTGCAAGTCCTGCTGCAGCGTCGGCAGCTGTAGGTCATCGAGGCGGTGGCGGAGGTTGCCGGCCGGGCCGCTTCCCTCGCGTTGAAGCTGCCTCGTCTCAGCGGCACGCTGGAGAAACTCTTCGAGCTGCGCGGTCCCCTCGTAGGCAATCCTCTTCCAGCTTTCCCTGTCCTGTGCCAGTTCTTCGTGTCCACTCAGGATGTACCACTTCATCTTTGAACCGCTTCTTCTGCCCTCCAGGAGATACGCTGTATCTAAAGCTGGCCTCACGTGGCCTGGGAGCACTTGATGGGACTTTGTAGGAAGTGACCATACGGCTATCTTTCGGTCCATCAGCTCTGCTCTTCCATATATTTTTCCTCTCAACCCCGCATTCTCCCCGTAACTTTCTTAACACTTAAAACTTAAGTACCATCCTTACTAACCACAAAACTTTCAACCGCTGCTTTAAATACACCCCCGCTCTACATTTACGGCTTGCCGCGCCAGTACTCAATGACCTACTGAGAAGAAATTTTCATTCCTTCTCTCGTCCCCACTGCCTCTGTGCCGGCAGTGTTTGATGACACTGTCGCAAACTGTATTTCAATGTTCAAAGTAAAATTTATTATCAAAGTACATGTACGTCACCAGATACAGCCCTGAGATTCATTTCCCTGCGGGCCTACTCAGCAAATCTATAGAAAAGTAACTAGAACAGGATCAGTGAAAGATCAACCAGAGTGCAGAAGACAACAAACTGCGCAAATGCAAATATAAATAAATAGGAATAAATAATGTGTCGGCGCGTGGCCTAGTGGATAAGGCATCGGCCCAGTGATCTGAAGGTCGCTGGTTCGAGCCTCAGCTGAGGCAGCGTGTCGTGTCCTTGAGCAAGGCACTTAACCACACATTGCTCTGCGACGACACCGGTGCCAAGCTGCTTGGGTCCTAGTGCCCTTCCCTTGGACAACATCGGTGGCGTGGAGAGGGGAGACTTGCAGCTTGGGCAACTGCCGGTCTCCCATACAACCCTGCCCAGGCCTGCGACCTGGAAACCTTCCAAGGTACAAATCCATGGTCTCACGAGACTAACGGATGCCGATATAAAAAAAACGAGAACAGGAGATAATGAGATAAAGAATCCCTAAAGTGAGATCATTGGTGGTGGGAACATTTCAATGATGGGGCAAGTAAAGTTGAGTGTAGTTATCCCCTTTTGTTGAAGAGCCTGATGGCTGAGGGGTAGGAACTGTTCTTGAACCCGGTGGTGCGAGTCCTGAGGCTCCTGTACCTTCTACCTGATGGCAGCAGTTGGAAGAGAGCATGGCCTGGGTGGTGGGGGTCCCTGACGATGGATGCTGCTTTCCTACGACAGCGTTTCATGTAGGTGTGCTCAATGGTGGGGAGGGCTTTACCCGTGATGGGCTGGGCCGAACCCACTACTGTTTGTAGGGTTTTCCGCTCAAAGGCAGTGGTGTTTCCATACCAGGCCGTGATGCAGCCAGTCAATATATTCTCCACTACACACCCAAAGAGGTTTGTCAAGTTTTTAGATGTCATTCCACAAACTCCTAAGGAGGTAGAGGTGCTGCCGTGCTTGCTTTGTAATCGTCGGGTGCAGGCCTCTGAAATAGGAATTTAAAGCTGCTAACCCTCTCCACCTCCGGTCCTGCGATGAGGACGGGCTTACGGACCTCCGGTTTCCATCTCCTCGGTCTCACTGACACTGAGTGAGAGGTTGTTGTTGTGGCACCGCTCAGCCAGATTTCCAGTCTCCCCTCCCATAAGCTGATCCGTCACCACGTTTGATCTGTGATATTCTTGTACTGAGGTGGATAAATTGCAAGGAAAATCGTCGGCTTTGAGCAGGATTTGCTTCGGAGGCTTAATCCCCAAAACTAACATTCATAAAGGGCACAGAGAAATCATATCCATTCCTTTCTCATTATTATATAATGGTTAAACAAAACGCCAATGCGGGAAGAGCAGGAGGAAACTAGGTTACTGCTGTCTGGAGAGTTTACTGCAGCCTAAATATAGGCCTGTGTCAATGAAAGATTGAACTCAGGATTCCCAATCCTTTTATCAAATTTTATTTACTTTTCCTCACAGCCATCTATTTTCTTCCCTGTTTGGGGCTCCCCGGGGTAAACGCATGAGAGGATGGATTGGCAAGTTGTGCAGGAATGTTCTGCCGCACCTGTGTTTGAACCTCATAAGATGCCCTCCGAAGCAACACGCACAAAACGCAGCAAAGACTCAGCGGGCCGGGCAGCGGCTGTGGAAGTGAACAAACAGTCGAGGTTTTGGGCCGAGGCCCTTCTTTGGGACTGGAAGACGCCAGAATAAATTGTTGAGGAGGACAGCGAGAAGGTGATGGGTGAAGCCAGGCGGTAAAGAGCTGGAGAAGGAGGAATCTGATAGGAGAGGAGAGTGGACCGTAGGAGGAAGGGAAGGAGGAGAGGACCCAGGTGAGGAATCGTAAAAGGTCAGAGTGGGAAATAGAAGAAGGGAGGGGGAGTAAATTTTTTCACCAGAAGGAGAATTATCTTTCCCTTCACCTCCCCTCTTCTTGCTTATCACCTCCCTCTGGCTCTCCTCCTCCTCCTCTTTCTCCACTCCTATCAGATCCCTTCTTCTCCAGCTCTTTACCTCTCCCACCCACCTGGCTTCACTTACCACCTTCCAGCCATCCTCCTTCCCCCGTCCCTCCCTCCCACCTTTTTATTCTGGCGTCTTCCCCCCTCCCTTCTCGGTCTCGAGGAAGGGCCTCAGTCTGAAACGTTGGCTGCTCATTTCCATAGTGGATCATAGCAGCCTGACCTGCTGAGTTCCTCCAGCCTTTTCTGCGTGTTGCTCTGGATTTCCAGCATCTGCAGTGTTTAAGATATTCTCTGATGTTTTGTTTTCGGGCTCCCGCGGCACTGAGGAGAAAGTTCTGAACGTTAGGGAACCCTTCTCCTCCACTTTGTAGCACAGCTGACAGAGGACCATGTTCTGAGCCCTGAATTAGTCAATAGGTCAGACCACTTACAAGGCATTATATTTCATTTTTCCATTTCAATCATTTCCTCTCCTGCAACACTAATTAAAGTTATGGCACGTTGAACCTAACTCCTCAATCCATCCAATCTACGCTTGTCAAATCAGCTTCTTCCCATCCTTCTCCATATAACTTTGGCACCCGTTTCTTTATTCAGCGTTTGGCTGCCAGGACGCCCTCACAGACCAGGCAGTTGTTCTTTCACTCGTCTATAAAAGAACAAGTTCTGCCATGTTCATGGACTCATTTTTCTGTGTGGCAGTATTTTACTGATGTCTTACATGTGACCGCGTCTCGTATGTGCCATGCGGAACGCCGTCCCATTTGGCTGCATTTGTGGCTATTCGTGTCGGGCTGAATGACAATTAGACTTGAATTGAATCGGACAAGGATGGGGCACTAAGCAAGCCCATCAAAGTAACAAAGTGAATCTTTATTTACCCAAGCGAAAATAAGTGAAACCCGTAGGCCGTAACTTTACAACAGAGAGTTCCTTCCGCCAGAGGTTGGTAAATCATCACGGATAGCAGTGGAGGCCACGCCACTGGGCATATTAAAGCGGGGGGTCGATAGGTTCTTGATTAGTAAGGGTGTCAAAGTTTACGGGGGCAGGCAGGAGAATGGGGTTGAGGGGAATCATAAATCAGCCATGATAGGATGGCAGAGTTACTCGATGGGCCAAGTAGCCGACTTCTGCCCCTATGAATTATGGTCTTTGGCCAAGTGGTACATTGACTACAGATTCCCATCTTTTCTCATGGTGGAGGTACGGGTTCATCATTGTCGCATGCCCCGGAATACAGTGTAAAGGTTTTATTTGTGAGCCATCAAGGCATATCATTGCTTACAAACATCCAGGGGCCGCTTGATTAGGTGCACTTGCTCATTAACGCAACTCCCTAATCAGCCAACCACGCAGCAGCGACTCAGTGCACGAAAGCATGCAGACACGGTCAAGAGGTTCCGTTGGTGTCCGGACCAAACATCAGAATGCGGGAAGAAATGTGGTCAAAGTGACTTTGATGGTTGGTGCCAGATGGGGTGGTTCGAGTATCTCAGAAACTATTGAAATTCCTGGCATTTTCACGCACAACTGTCTCGAGTTTGCAGAGAATGGTGTGAAAATCAGAAAACAGGCATCCAGCAACGGCAGTTTTGTGGGCGAAAATGCCCTGTTAATGAGAGAGGTCAGAGAACATAGAACATAGAATAGTACAGCACATTACAGGCCCTTCGGCCCACAATGTTGTGTCAACCCTCAAACCCTGCATCCCATATAACCCCCCACCTTAAATTCCTCCATATACTTGTCTAGTAGTCTCTTAAACTTCATTAGTGTATCTGCCTCCACCACTGACTCAGGCAGTGCATTCTACACTCTGAGTAAAAAAACATTTCTCTAATATCCCCCTTGAACTTCCCACCCCTTACCTTAAAGCCCTGTCCTCTTGTATTGAGCAGTGGTGCCCACTACCTTTGCACTGGCTATCCACTCTGTCTATTCCTCTTAATATCTTGTATACCTCTATCATGTGTCCTCTCATCGTTCTCCTCTCCAAAGAGTAAAGCCCTAGCTCCCTTAATCTCTGATCTTAATCCGTACTCCCTAAACCAGGCGGCATCCTGGTAAATCTCCTCTGTACCCTTTCCAATGCTTTCACATCCTTCCTATAGTGAGGCGACCAGAACTGGACACAGTACTCCAAATGTGGCCTAACCAGAGTTTTATAGAGCTGCATCATTACATCGCGTCTCTTAAACTCTGTCCCTCGACTTATGAAAGCTAACAGTCCATAAGCTTTCTTAACTACCCTATCTACCTGTAAGGCAACTTTCAGGGATCTGTGGACATGTACCCCCAGATCCCTCTGCTCCTCCACACTACCAAGTTCTACGAAGAGGAGAATGGCCAGACTGGTTCGAGCTGACAGGAAGGCGACAGCAATTCAAATAGCCACCCATTACAAAGTGGGGTGCAGAAGAGCACCTCCGAACGCACGACGCGTCGAACCTTGAAGTGGACAGGCTACAGCAACAGAAGGCCACGAACAAGCACTCAATGGCCACTTTATTAGGTACAGGAGGTACCCAATAAAGCAGTCAGTGAGTGTAAGTATACTGAGATTCCCTGAAAAGGGAAGCAGAATACAGAGTTACGGTTGCAGAGAAAGTATAGCTCAGGTTGGGATTTTAAATTAGATTAAACTAAATGCAAGGGTCACAACGAGGTCAACTGTTGTAGAATCTGATAGCAACAAGATGGTCTTATTTTGATATTTTCCCAAACGGGTTGTAGTTTCAGACAATTTTTGCTTAGTTAACTTCAATTCCTCTTCGTGTTTAGTAACTTGAGTCTCCACATCTTTAAGTTTTCCCAGGAATAACTTCATTTCATTATTATTCTTTTCCAGTCGATCTTTAATTGCCCTGTTTTGATCTTGAATTGAATTCAGTGTCCGAACGATTTCATCAGATCTTTCCTTCGGCATCTTTCCTTTTCCACTACCTTTGACTGTAGGTTCGTGCAGATTCTTCCCACTTCTCGTAGACATAGACATATTACTCCCCTTCAAGAATCAGCAATTAAAAGAACGAAAGCTGTCCTTGAGCCCGGTGGTACGTGTTCTCAAACCGTTGTATGCTCTGCCTGTTGAGAGAGGGCAGAAGCACGAATGACCAACGTAAAAGGGGTCCATTGGCTCCTTTCCTGAGGCAGCAGAAGGTGTCAAAGGAGGGGGAGCCTGAGGCCATTGGTCAGGATAGTACAGATGGTGAGATTCACGATTTAGAAGGAGCACAGTTAGCGTAATGGAGGTCTCGGTACAATCCCCACTACTATCTTAAGGAGTTTTGTATTTTCTCCCTGTGGCCCCTCGAGTTTTCTCCGGGCGCTCCGGCCTCCTCCCACATTCCGAAGACGTACCGGTAGCAGGTTAATTGGTCACGTGGGTGTCCTTGGATGGCGTGAGCTCGTTGGGCGGGGAGGGCTGTGTTGCCCTGCTGTATCGAGACCTCTGAGGATCCACCCTGGTCCTAACCTGCCGATGCAGCTACAAAGAAGGCGAGGCAGCGGATATTTTAATTAGAAGTTAGAAGAGATTTGGTTTGCCTCTTAAACCACTCGAAAACTTCCATAGATGTACCGTGGAGAACATCTCCACGTGGATGACTGGCTGCATCACTGTCTGGTACTGTACAAGACTGAAAGAAGCTACAGAAGTTGTAAAATTAGTCAGCTCCATCATGGGTACCAGCCTCCATAGTATCCAGGACATCTTTAAGGAGCGATGCCTCAGAAAGGCAGCTTCCATCATTAAGGACCCCCATCACCCAGGACATGCCCTCTTCTCATTGCTACCATCAGGAAGGAGGTACAGGAGCCTGAAGACACACAGTCAACGATTCAGGAACAGCTTCTTCCCCTCTGCCATCAGGGAGGAGGTACAGGAGCCTGAAGACACACAGTCAATGATTCAGGAACGGCTTCTTCCCCTCTGCCATCAGGGAGGAGGTACAGGAGCCTGAAGACACACACTCAACGATCCAGGAACAGCTTCTTCCCCTCTGCCATCAGGGAGGAGGTACAGGAGCCTGAAGACACACACTCAACGATTCAGGAACAGCTTCTTCCCCTCTGCCATCGGGGAGGAGGTACAGGAGCCTGAAGACACACACTCAACGATTCAGGAACAGCTTCTTCCCCTCTGCCATCAGGGAGGAGGTACAGGAGCCTGAAGACACACACTCAACGATTCAGGAACAGCTTCTTCCCCTCTGCCATCCGATTTCTGAATGGACATTGAACCCATGAACGCTACCTCACTGCTTTTTAAAAATGTTATTTCTGTTTTCCACTATTTTTAATCTATTTAATATACATATATATACTGACTGTAATTGATTTTTTTTTCTTTATTTATGTAACACCATGGGGACGGTTTCACTGCTGGTGTGATGGTCTTTCTGTAGAAGCACTGCCAATGTAATGGTTGTTTGTTAACAACAGTGTTCGGGTTACGGCCAGAGAGAACGGGGGGCTTTGGCATGTGCGCCGGCCAATGAAGGGGGTGTTTTTTCTTGCGGTGTGCCTGACAGCGAGGTGACCTGGGTCTTTTGTTCGGCGAGAGATGAAGTGAGAAGCGAGAAAAGGGAGGTCGTGGACAACAGGAAGGAGTGGACTTGGACTGGGGCCGGGAGTCGAAGCCCGGGGCAAATCGACGGAGGAGGACCAGCGGAAGGGAAACCATCAGCTCCGACTACTGCACATTAGACGGTTTCATTAAAGCGGGCCCTTTTCTTAATCTGTTTCTTTACTAACCCTCTAGTCAAATTAAGAATCATAAAGCTAAATCATTTAATTGCATATGGTACACTATTATTTTGTGGTACTGATTTATAACGGGGGATCACACAGCATCCACACAAGCAAGATGTTTTGCACGTTTTAGGGCCAGAGACCGTCTTCCCTAGACTCCCGCCGCCCGCCGAACCTGAGGGGACATTCAATGTATTTCATTGCACTGCTGCTGCTAAGTTAACAAGTTTCGCAGCATACGCCGGTGATAATAAACCTGATTCTGGTCTCTTAAATGCATAAAAAAAAAGTCAAATGAAAATAGAGTGGTGTCTAATCTTTGACACCTAAAGGCTTTCCTCGCTAATGGATTCCAGTAAATTCGGCGACGCGGCTGATCCAAGCAGACCAGAAGATTCAAGATCCTTCCTTCAGGGCAAGATTAATTAGCCAGTTTCAGCTGGGAGTAGAGCTGACACTTCTCCACTTGATGTTGGCACCCCTCGACGACTCGAGAGGAATGGTACCCAGCACTTGGCAGCTGACATAAGCTTTGGGGGGGAAATGGCACGTCACATAAGGCCAGCTTCAGATGGAACAGTGCTGCACTCTGTTACCAAGCAGCCTGCCAAAGCTCGTTATGTATGCAATTGTGCAAGAAAAAAGTCCGTACACCATAAAAAGAATAATCCCCACTCCTCATCTACAAATTCCCAAAGCAGAACGAAAGACCACAAGACCATAGGTATAGGAGCAGAATTAGGCCATTTGGCCCATCGAGTCTGCTCCACCATTTCATCATGGCTGATCCATTTTCCTTTCAGGCCAATCTCCAGCCTTCTCCCCGCATCCCTCCAACCCCTGCCCTATCACAAATCTATCAACCTCTGTCTTAAACATACATAAAGACCAGGTTTCCACAGTTGTCTGTGGCAATGAATTCCACAGATGCACCACTCTCTGGCTGAACAAATCCCTCCTCATCTCTGTTCTTAAAGGACATCCCTCTATTCTGAGGCTGTGTCTTCTGGTCTTAGACTCCCCCACCACAGGAAACACCCTCTCCACCTACACTCTATCAAGGACTTTCAACACTCGTTGGGTTTCAATGAGGTCACCTCTCACTGTTCTGAAGTCCAGCAAGTCGAGGCCCGGAGCCATCATATGATAAGCCTTTCAATCCCGGAATCATTTTCATGAACCTCCTTCTGAACCTCTCCGATGTCGGCACAGCCTGTCTTTGATAAGGGGCCCAAAAACTGCTCACAAATGAGGCCTCACCCCTGGGGACACTTGGTGGCGGGGGTCCGTTAAGTCAGTTGGCGAGATAGATACAACTTTTTATTTGGGCCAAATGCCAAATGGGGTGGTTCGGTAGCATAGTGGTTAGTGCCATCGCCTTGCCGACGATCGGGGTTCGATTCCCGCCGCTGTCTGTAAGGAATTTGCACGCTCATCCCGTGACTGCGTGTGTTTCTTCCGGACGCTGCAGTTTCCTCTGAGGACGTTTGGGTTAGGGGTAGGTATTTGTGGACGTGCTATTTCAGCACCGGAAGCATCGCCTCCAGTGATGCCTTTCACTATATCTTTGGACTGACAAGTGGAAAATAAAGCTTCCCTAATTTAACAAGATGGCAGCGCAACGCAGTTTGCAGCAGCCTCCGGAGTTGATATCTGTTATTTGTCAAGAGAGGTGCCGTGCACAATCCTAATCTAATGAAAAACGGACGTGGGAGCACGGAGGAACATCTGGAAATCTCCAGGAAGGCCCTCTTCGTTGCTGCTGCTGCTGTGAGGTCCGGGTCTCTGCTGGGAAGAACAGGCCCCCAGTGTTGCCGGCGGCCGTTGGCGGGGGCGTCGTAGTGCGCTCGGCTGAGGATGGTGGTCGGAGAGGCTGTGCCGGAGGGGATGGTCGGAGGCTCGGAGGTTCGACGGGCTCGGAGTCCGCTGCAGTCGGGGCGCCTTCACTGTGTGCTGCGTCTGCGAGGCTGGGTCCGGTGGCGCCGTGGAAGTCCGTAGCGGGGGTATTCTCTTCTGTCGTGGCGTGGGATAACAAGTCTATCGGGACCCTGAGGACTTGTGGAAACTGTGTGGTGGTTTCTTTCGAACTTATAGTCTTTTAACATCTTTGGACTATTTTTACTGTGCCCATGTCCTGTTTTTTTTATCAATTATGCTATTGATTGCAATGTTGTAACTATATGTTGTAATTATGTGGTTTTGTGCAGGTCTTGTAGCTTTAGTTTTTGGTTTGTTGGGTGGTAGAGTTGGTCTCCTGACTTGGTGTGTCTGGGTAGTCTTGTTTTGTCTGGTGGGTTTGGAGCTCCTTTCTGGTGAACACGCTAAGATGGTAGCGCGATATTAATACGCAGCAGCCTCTCCGGACTCTGGATTGGGGATTGCCAAACGTTATGTGGATTTTCTGGTGTAGTTTGGTTTGTCGTGTGCTTTTGTGATATCATTCTGGAGGAACGTTGTCACATTTTTTAACTGCATTGCAGTTGTGGTTTCTAAATGACAATAAACTGAAATTCAATTCAATTCAAATTAAATCTAGTCTCTGCAGGCAAAAGGGACAAGCTCGGGTGGGTAATTTGGCCGGGTAGACAAGTTGGGTCTATCGAAAGCTCAAATGGTTCAGTTTAATATCAGAGTATGTGTACAGTATACAACCTGAAATTCCTACTCTTCACAGACATTCATGAAACAAGAAATCCAGAGAACGAATGATGGGATCGTTGAAGCCCTTGAAGCCTTCCTCCCCCTCCCTTCATTGACCACCCCCTGCCCCCACCCGCGTCAGTAACAGCACTGACCCCAACCCCGAGAAAGAGACCCCGATCTAGAGTCCATTAAAACTACAGCCCTTTACCAATGTTAGAACCGCATCACTTAACCTCTTCAGCGCGTCGGATGATTGCATTTCTTACGCTACTGGCTAAAAGATCAATTTTGCTGAATTGGAAAGAGATGAATCCTCCCACCACATTTCATTGGCTCTCTCAAACTACGTTATGTTTAATCTTAGAAAAAATCAGAAGTGTTATATATGATCCATCCATTAAATTTGAAAAGACTTGGAGGCCTTTTATTCAACACTTCCATATGGTATGATTTGACCCCTTTCCAAAACTATTCTCTTGTGTTAATATATGCAGGGAGGTTCGGAGTTGATGACACTGATGATCCTTTCTTTTTTTTTTGATGTTATAAACAGCCCATGTTCTTTTCCATTCAATGATCCTTTCCTGAGGCCTCCCGTCCCATGATCCTTTCCCTTCTCCAGCTCTGTATCACTTTCACCAATCACCTTTCCGGCTCTCAGCTTCACCCCACCCCCTCCGGTCTTCTCCTATCATTTTGCATTTTCCCCCCTCTCCACTACTTTCAAATCTCTTACTATCTTTCCTGTCAGTTAGCCCTGACGAAGGGTCTCGGCCCGAAACATCGACAGTGCTTCTCCCTATAGACGCTGCCTGGCCTGCTGTGTTCCACCAGCATTTTGTGTGTGTTGCTTGAATTTCCAGCGTCTGCAGATTTCCTCATGTTTGCTTTTGAAAAGTTCTTTTCTTAGGTTTCTTTGGGTTAATATTGTTTATATTAGTTTATTTTGGGGGGGGCATATTTTCTTTTTTTTCTTTTCTTAATCCTTTTTTACTATTCTACATTTGTACTCAAACATTTTTGGGAGGTTAGTTACCCTTGTATTAACTGAATATATAATTATATATGTTATCCATTAACAATGTAATCCCAATAATTGTGTAGCAACATTATGTTATGTCCACTATCTTGATATTAATAAAAAGATTGGATAAGAAAGAAAAATGACAGCCCATAACCCAGCTCGTTGGTGTCTCAGACGGGCTCTCTCTCTCTCCATCACCTGAAACATCGTCAGGTCCTTTCCTCCCAGAAAGGCGACTCGTCGGAGTTCCTCCAGCAAGTTGTTTGTTGGACCAATAATTCCACAGCCAGCTCTCTTGTCCTCCTTGACAGTCAATAATGGGCGTTTGGTACTAAACTAATTAATCTGTGAATGGGCTACTGATTGAACGGTCACTGAAGGAGTCTAGTTAATGCCGAGCCAATGCAGGAATACAATTAGCAATCAGATTGGATAATTAAGCCGTGCAGGGAATGAAGCTAATTATTTATGATATTCAAATTCCTTTCATAAAAATTTTATCCAGAAATAATCAGCCTCTAACTATTGGCTGCCTGCACGGCCCCTGTAAGCATTCTTCGTGCGCGCAGCGTGGCTCGTGCACTCTTTCTGTCGCCGCCACCCGGAACTGCGAATCTGCCGGGGTCGTCTACTGCGTCCGGCGTTTACAGTTGCTGTTCTACAGATTTGCTAAGTTTGCCCGCAGAGGAAGGATCTCAGGGTTGTGCACGGTGACACGTAGGTACCCTGATGATTAATATTACCCTGCTCCCAATTACGGCCCCCCTCCCCATCGGTGAGACCCGTCGTAAATTGGGGGACCTCTTCGCCGAGCACCTCCGCTCCATCCGCCAGAAGCGGGGCTTCCTGATAGCCAAGCCTCTAAATTCCGGTTCCCACTCCCGTTCCGACGTGTCGGTCCACGGCCCCCTCTCGTGCCAAGATGTGGCCACCCTCAGGGTGGAGGAACAACACCTTATGTTCCATCTGGGTAGCCTCCAACCTGATGGCATGAACATCGATTTCTCCTTCCGATTTTTCCTCTCTCCTTTTATCCCCTACTCTGGCCTTTTACCTCCTCTCTTCTGCCTATCATCTCCTCCTGGGTTTCCTCCTCTTTCCCTTTCCCCCATGGTCCACTCTCCTCCCCCTATAAGATTCCTTCCCCTCCAGCCCTTCACCCTTCTCACCCACCTGGCTTCACCAATCACCTTCCAACTAGCCTCCTTCCTCTCCGCCCACCTTTTAATTCTGACATTTTCCCCCTTCCTTTCCAGTCCTGAAACATAGACTGTTTATTCCTGACCTGCTGAGTTCCTCCAGCATTTTGTGTATGTTGCTTTAGATTTCCAGCATCTGTAGACATCCCAGGGTTTAGAAGGTACTGGAGTTACCAGCAGGCTTACGAACAGTTATTACCCCTCAACCATCAGCCTCTTGAACCAAAGGGGGTAACTTCACTCACCCCAATACTAAACTCTTTCCACAATCCATGGGCACTTTTTTTTTTGGTGAGCAAATGTACATTTTATTTGAATGAAGTGTTTTAGTACAAGGCTAAAATAAGCAAATAATTCCACTATACCTCATGAAAAAGTTAAAAGCTAAGCACTGCCACAGATCACTGAAAATTGATGGTTCAGGCTCCAACCTGGGTAAAAGCCTCAGGCAGCTTGGAAACGTACGATCACACAAATCAACTTGTGATTTGGATTTTGCCACCTTCATAGCAACGTAACAATGGAAGAAAGACTGAGCAGCCACTGTAGGAATGTTCTCATCGCATAGTTCCACAGAACGGTAATACTCGTCTTTCTACTCTGCCATCCCTTTGATTACGTTTGTTGTACGACATCCATGCCTTCTGCCACACGGCCAAACACAACATGCTTTCCATCCAACCAACTAGTTGGGGCAGTACAGATAAAAAGTTGTGTTCCATTTGTATTGGGCCCAGTATTTGCCATTCACAGTGTCTCTGGTCCTTCATGTTTTTGAGTATGAAGTTCTCATCAGGAAATTTGTTACCATAGATGGATTTGCCCCCTGTGCCATTGCCTTTTGTGAAATCTCCACCTTGGCACGTAAAGCCAGGAATTATTTGGTGAAAAATGGATCCCTTAAACCCGTCACCCTCTGGCTTGGTAGAAAGCACACGGAAGTTCTCTGCAGTTTTTGGAACAAAATCGCTCCTTTGCTCGAATACAATGTGCCCCCCAGGCTGCTTATCAAAACCAATGTCGCAGAAGACGCGAGGGTTGCCCATTCTCTTTTTTTCCCCTCTCTCACCACTTTGTGCTAACCTCAACCGAGCAGGCTGATAGGAGTGCTAATTCCCAAATCTATGGGCACTTTCAAGGACTCTTCATCATGCTCTCAATATTTATTATTTATTTCTTCTTCTATATATGATCTGCAGATTGGTTGTAGTTTTTCATTGATTTAGTTGTGTTTCTTTGTATCCACTGCAAGAAAATGGATCTCAAGGTTGTATATGAAGATGTGCGTGATAATAAAATTTACTTTGGAGTTTTGAACTTTATGATTCAGTTTGCCTGAGATTTAAAACTGAATTTAAAACTATTGTGTACAGTTCTGGTCACCGAATTATAGGAAAGATGTCAACAAAATAGAGAGAGTACAGAGGAGATTTATTAAAATGTTACCTGGGTTTCAGCACCTAAGTTACAGGGAAAGGTTGAACAAGTTAGGTCTTTACTCTTTGGAACGTAGAAGGTTGAGGGGGTACTTGATAGAGGTATTTAAAATTATGAGGGGGATAGATAGAGTTGACGTGGATAGGCTTTTTCCATTGAGAGCAGGGGAGATTCAAACAAGAGGACATGAGTTGAGAGTTAGGGGGCAAAAGTTTAGGGGTAACACGAGGGGGAACTTCTTTACTCAGAGAGTGGTAGCTGTGTGGAATGAACTTCCAGTAGAAGTGGTAGAGGCAGGTTTGATTTTGTCAATTAAAAAAAATTGGATAGGGATATGGACAGGAAAGGAATGGAGGGTTGTGGGCTGAGTGCAGGTCTGTGGGACTAGATGAGAGTAAGCGTTTGGCACAGTCTAGAAGGGCTGAGATGGCCTGTTTCTGTGCTGTAATTGTTATATGGTTATATGAAGGTAGCCAGTGATTTATGGCCGCAGGAATTTAGCGCAACCTGTGAGTCACCAGCGCCTCAAGCTCATCTGAAAGTTAATCCTGAATGTTGGTATTTATGAAATGTAATTTAATTTTCTGGTTTTCCTTGCCGTGCGATTTCTGCGCATTCCACCTGTATTAGTTGCAAGCTTGTCAAATGCCTTCCTTGTCATCGTTCAAAGATGCGGATATGACTTATTATGGCATTACTTCATAGTTTGCACGGGAGACTTTGATCCCCACTTGTCTTGTCAGCAGCTTCTGGCAGGAGGAAATTTTTTTGTGCATCACCGGATAGTTTGTGGGACTGAAATTACGAAGAAATGTGAAAAAGCAGCGATAAATAGTTTGCCGAATAACTTGAAGTGCTACAATATTAATGGATCTTGGACGCCAAGAATATATTTCATATTCAGAATCCGAACCAGAATCAGGTTTAATATCACTGGATTATGTCATGAAATTTATTGTCTGTGCTGCAGCAGTACATTGCAATACATAATAAAATCTGCAAATTACAGTAAATATGTTTAATATAGTTACATTAAATAAGTAGTGCAAAAAAGTAGTGAGATGGTGTTCATGGGTTCAATGTCCATTCAGAAATCAGACGGCAGAGGGGAAGAAGCTGTTCCTGAATCGCTGAGTGTGTGTCTTCAGGCTCCTGTACCCCCTCCCTGATGGCAGAGGGGAAGAAGCTGTTTCTGAATCGCTGAGTGTGTGTCTTCAGGCTCCTGTACCCCCTCCCTGATGGCAGAGGGGAAGAAGCTGTTCCTGAATCGTTGAGTGTGTGTCTTCAGGCTTCTGTACCCCCTCCCTGATGGCAGAGGGGAAGAAGCTGTTCCTGAATCGTTGAGTGTGTGTCTTCAGGCTCCTGTACCTCCTCCCTGATGGCAGGGGGGAAGAAGCTGTTCCTGAATCGTTGAGTGTGTGTCTTCAGGCTCCTGTACCTCCTCCCTGATGGCAGAAGGGAAGAAGCTGTTCCTGAATAGTTGAGTGTGTGTCTTCAGGCTCCTGTACCCCCTCCCTGATGGCAGAGGGGAAGAAGCTGTTCCTGAATCATTGAGTGTGTGTCTTCAGGCTCCTGTACCTCCTCCCTGATGGTGGCAATGAGAAGAGGGCATGTCCTGGGTGATGGGGGTCCTTAATGATGGATGCCGCCTTTTTGAGGCATCGCTCCTTGAAGATGTCCTGGATACGACGGAGGCTGGTGCCCATGGTGGAGTTGACTGAGTTTACGACTCTCTGCAGCTTGTTTCGATCCCTCCCCACCGGTGATGCAGCCAGTTCGAATACTCTCCACAGTACATCTGTGGAATTTTCCGAGTTATCTTTGGTGGTCTTCTCAAGCTCCGAATGCTGTGGCAGGGTTGATGTGTTAGGCCCAGGATAGATCCTCAGAGATGTTGACACCCAGGAACCCTCTCCATTCCTGACCTCTCGGTTCTTTGGTCCAGATACTTAGATAGACTCCAAAGTCTGCTGAGCAAAGGCCAACAACTAAACAGGGGTTGGTTTAGATCGGACGAAACAGTAGACGCAGTTAAGAATACAGTTATCAACAGCAGATGACAGTCAGTCATGAAGAATCCTGAATGGTTTGCATCAAGTCAACTCGGGACACTGAAGACATTGCTGGGTTCTTTCATCCATTGAGGATCAACTTTCAGTTGAACCTGAGGCATTGATGACTCAAACGCTCCACTAAAATTTGCTGGTATCTGAAAATATCCTTACCTGTATTTACTTGCCTCCAATCAATTTAATTAAGAATATTTTCAGATTTGGGAGAACTTGCCTCTTGGTAACTCATGTCTATTAATAACACGAGGGATCGGAATAGGGAAGATTTCAGGCTTGCGTCAGCATTGGCAGTAGAGCAGGGCTTGCTGCTTTGCATCAGGAGGTTTGATATTTGGATGGGAAATCACAAGCAGCAGCAGCCAGCACAGGCCAGTTGCCTCCTTCGACTCAACTCCAGTTTAATTGTCATTCAACCATACATGAATACCCATGAATACGGCCAAACATGACAGTGTTACTCCGGGACCAAGGCGCAAAACGCAATCCCAACAGCCCCACACAGCACAAAGCACACTTAGCGCGTACAAGACAGCAAGCACACTAAGATACAGCCACTCAAAAAATATATATAACCATATAACAATTACAGCACGGAAACAGGCCATCTCGGCCCTTCTAGTCCGTGCCAAACGCTTACTCTCACCTAGTCCCACCGACCTGCATTCAGCCCATAACCCTCCATTCCTTTCCTGTCCATATACCTATCCAATTTTACTTTAAATGACAATACCGAACCTGCTTCTACCACTTCTACTGGAAGCTCGTTCCACACAGCTACCACTCTCTGAGTAAAGAAGTTCCCCCTCGTGTTACCCCTAAACTTTTGCCCCCTAACTCTCAACTCATGTCCTCTTGTTTGAATCTCCCCTACTCTCAATGGAAAAAGCCTATCCACGTCAATGCTATCTATCCCCCTCAAAATTTTAAATACCTCTATCAAGTCCCCCCTCCAAAGAATAAAGACCTAACTTGTTCAACCTTTCTCTGTAACTTAGGTGCTGAAACCCAGGTAATGTTCTAGTAAATCTCTTCTGTACTCTCTCTATTTTGTTGACATCTTTCCTATAATACAGTGACCAGAATTGTACACAATACTGCAAATTTGGCTTCACCAATGTACAATTTTAACATTACATCCCAACTCCTATACTCAATGCTCCTATACTCCGATACCCAAAAGCTTTCTTCACCACCCTATCCACATGAGATTCCACCTTCAGGGAACTATGCACCATTATTCCTAGATCACTCTGTTCTACTGCATTCCTTAATGCCCTACCATTTACCATGTATGTCCTATTTTGATTAGTCCTACCAAAATGTAGCACCTCACACTTATCAGCATTAAACTCCATCTGCCATCTTTCAGCCCACTCTTCTAACTGGCCTAAATCTCTCTGTAAGCTTTGAAAACCTACTTCATTATCCACAACACTAGCTATCTTAGTATCATCTGCATGCTTACTAATCCAATTTACCACCCCATCATCCAAGTGGATATAGTCCAGACCCGAGCCAGAAGGGCTGCAGAAATCAGAATCAGGTTTATTATCACCAGCAAGTGTCATGAAGTTTGTTAATTTAGCAGCAGCAGTTCAATGCAATACATAGTATTGGAGAAAAATAAATAAAATAAACAAGTAAATCTATTACAGCATAAGCACATTGAATAATTAAAAATCATGCAAAACAGAAGTAATATATATTTAAAAAGTGAGGTAGTGTTCATGCGTTCAATGCCCATTTAGGAATCAGATGGCAGAGGGGAAGAAGATGTTCCTGAATTGTTGAGTGTGTGTCTTCAGGCTCCTGTACCTCCTTCCTGATGGCAGAGGGGAAGAAGCTGTTCCTGAATCATTGAGTGTGTGTCTTCAGGCTCCTGTACCTCCCCCCTGATGGCAGAGGGGAAGAAGCAGTTCCTGAATCGCTGAGTGTGTGTCTTCAGGCTCCTGTACCTCCTCCCTGATGGCAGAGGGGAAGAAGCTGTTCCTGAGTCGCTGAGTGTGTGTCTTCAGGCTCCTGTACCTCCTTCCTGATGGTAACAGTGAGAAAAGGGCATGCCCTGGGTGTTGGGTTTCTTTAATAATGGACGCTGCCTTTCTGAGGCACCACTACTTGAAGATGCCCTGGGTACTTTGTAGGCCAGTACCCAAGATGGAGCTGACTAAATTCACAACCCTCTGCAGCTTCTTTCGGTCCTGTGCAGTAGCCCCCACCACCCCCAATACCAGACAGTGATGCAGCCTGTCAGAATGCTCTCCGTGGTACATCTATGGAGGTTTTTGAGTGTCTTTGTCGACATACCAAATCTTTTCAAACTCCTAATGAAGTATAGCTGCTGTCTTGCCTTCTTTAAGCTGCATTGATATGTTGTGACCAGGTTAGGTCCTTGGTGTTCTGCAGTGTTGTTAAGAAGGCGTATGGTGTGATGGCTTTTATCATTGGTGGGATTGAGTTCAAGGCCCGGGAGGTAATGTTACAGCTATATAAGACCTTAGTCAGACCCCTACTTGGAGTACCGTGCTCAGTTCCGGTCGCCTCACTACAGGAAGGTTGTGGATACTATAGAGAGAGTGCAGAGGAGATGTACAGGGATGTTGCCTGGATTGGGGAGCATGCCTTATGAGATTAGGTTGAGTGAACTTGGCCTTTTCCCCTTGGAGCAACGGAGGATGAGAGGTGACCTGATAGAGGTGTATAAGATGATGAGAGGCATCAATTATGTGGATAGTCAGAGGCTTTTTCCCAGAGCTGAAATGGCTATCACGAGGGGGTACAGTTTTAAGTTGCTTGGAAGAGGGTACAAGGGGGATGCCAGGGGTAAGTTTTTCACAGAGAGTGATGGATGCATGGAATGCACTGCCAGCAGATATGATAGGGTCTTTTAAGAGACTCTTAGAGCTTAGAAAATTAGTGGGCTGAAGGGTGTATAATGTGCTGTAGATTTCCTTGTTCTATGTCAATCACAGTACAGCTTGTCTTCTGCCAATCAAACACTGGGGGCAGCACCGCCTCCAGCATGAATGCCGTGCCACACCGCCCCCTGGTGGAGCGCACTGGCTGCAACGCCTCTCTCTCGGCGGCTGCACCACGGCTTGAGGCCTGGTCCTCCCCATGACCGAGCTCCCCCTGCCGTCCACCCCGCCCTCCACCAATAAATCCGTGACCCAAACTTGCGGCATTCCACATTAACAAGGTCTAAAAGGATCTTGCGACCACAAGAACAGTGACCAAGACGGTCCCTCGCCATAAGCTGCATGCCTCCTTTGACGCAGGCGGCTGCACGATGCGCAGCTCTTTCATTTTCTCGGCAAACCAGCGCCTCGCTGATGGGGTAGACCTGCAGTACCTAATGTTGAGCGGGATCTTGCAATCGTAAAAAACACGCCTAAAAAGGACAACAGCACCTTTTGTTGACCCCGCAGAAGCCGCGGCGATCGAATGTGCTGCTATCTTCCAGAACCTTCTGTAAGACTACTGCTGACCTGGCCCTATCCCTGCTTCACTTAGAATCCAAAGATATCTTGTTCTCAACTTTTGACTGCTCAATGACTTTGCATTCACAACCTGGAGCTCTTAATTCTTCAGATTGGTCACTGAAGAAGTCTTTCCACATCTCCAGCTGACTAAAACGAACCACATTTTCCCACATTATAACATCTGCAACTTTATTGATTCATGTAGTCTGTCTTTTGATCCACTAGAACAGGGGTTCCCAACCTAGGGGTCCACGGACCACTTGCTTAATGGTTTTGGTCCACGGCATAGAAAGGACTGGGAACCCCCGACTAGAACCTTTTCACTTTCATAGCTTGCTATCTTTCCATCACTGTCAAATTTTTCTTGTTCATCACTGTCAGTGCCCAGTATTGATTCATTCAGCAGTCTAACCTGAGCAGTTCGCTTGTCTGAAAATGATACCTTTATCCCAGCTTTCTGTTGGTTAACTAAAAACTTATTTGTCCTGATATATACTGAACTGAATGAAACTGAACAGTTCCTGGACTGTTTCAAAGACTCTGTGGTTTGATGTTTTATATTCAGTGTTTGTGTGATTTTTTTTGCCGGTTCGGTGTTTGATGTTTACTTTGAACGAGTTCCAGAGTGTTTAGTGTTTTGTGGCTATCTGTGGGAAGGTGAATCTCAGGGTTGTACACTGCATACATAATGTAACACCCTGGGAAAGGTCTCGCTGCTAACGTAATGGTCTTCCTGTAGATGCGGTGTCTGGGTTATGGTTAGAGATAACGGGTGTGTTTTCCATGCTGTGTGCCCGACACCGGTGTGTGAGCTGGGTCTTTGGTTTGGCGGCAGATGAAGGGAGAAGGTGCCAGCGAGAAGAGGTCGTAGGACTCGTCCCGGCGCGGGGCCGTGACCTGACAAAGATCGAAAGAGGATCAACGAGGGGGAAACTGTAAGCTCCAACTTGTGCACATTGGACTGTTCCGTTAAATTGGGCCCTTTTTTTTTATTTTATTTCTTTACTAACCCTTTAGCCAAATTAAGAATTAGAAAGCTAAATCGTTTAATTGTATGCGGTGTACTGTCTGTTAATTCATGGTACTTCTTTGTAACAGTAAATGAATCATATAGCAGCCACACAAACGGGATTTTTGGGGGGGGGGCTTGCAACTCAATCTCACAAGTTTGGTGGGGCCAGAGATTGTCTTCCCTAGACTTATGCAGTCAATGGAACCATATTTTGACAATAAATGTACTTTGAACTCAGTGGCCACCTTATTAAGTAACTCCTGTACCTAATAGACAATGAGCATGTCCATAGTATTCTGCGGCTGTAGCCCGTCACCTTCAAGGTTTGACGTGCTGAGCGTTCAGAGATGCCCTTTTGCACAGCACTGCTGTAACACACGGTTATTTGAGAAACTCTCAGCTTCCTGTCCAGTCTGGTCATTCTCCTCTGACCACTCTCATTAACAAGCTGTTTTTGCCCACAGAACTGCCATTCACTGGATTTTTTTGTTTTTCTTTGTTGTATGACATGGGTGATCATGGTCTATCCTATGACCATGATTGTTCTTGGCAAGTTTTTCTACAAAAGTGGTTTGCCATTGTCTTCTTCTGGGCAGTGTCTTTACAAGATAAATAGTAGGACACTGAGGAGTGCAGTAGAACAGAGGGATCTAGGAATACAGATACAAAATTCCCTAAAAGTGGCGTCACAGGTTGATAGGGTAGTAAAGTGAGCTTTTGGTACATTGGCCTTTATAAATCAAAGTATTGAGTATAAGAGTTGGAATGTTATGGTGAGGCTGAATTTGGAGTATTGTGTGCAGTTTTGGTCACCGAATTACAGGAAGGATATTAATAAGGTTGAAAGAGTGCAGAGAAGGTTTACAGGGATGTTGCTGGAACTTGAGAAACTGAGTTAAAGAGAAAGGTTGAATAGGTTAGGACTTTATTCCCTGGAGCGTAGAAGAATGAGGGGAGGCTTGATAGAGGTGTATAAAATTATGATGGATATAGTTAGAGTGAATGCAAGCAGGCTTTTTCCACTGAGGCTAGGGGAGAAAAAAAACAGAGGACATGGGTTAAGGGTGAATGGGGAAAAGTTTAAAGGGAACATGGGGGGGGGCTTCTTTACGCAGAGAATGGTGGGAGTGTGGAATAAGCTGCCAGATGAAGTGGTAAATGTGGGCTCACTTTTAACATTTAAGAAAAACTTGGACAGGTACATGGATGAGAGGGGTTTGGAGGGATATGGCCCAGGTGCAGGTCAGTGGGACTAGACAGAAAAATGGTTCGGCACAGCCAAGAAGGGCCAAAAGGCCTGTTTCTGTGCTGTAATGTTCTATGGTTCTAATATGGGTGACCCCAGCCATTATCAATTCTCTTCAGCGATTGTCTTCCTGGCGTCAGTGGTCACATAACCAGGACTCGTGATATGCACCGGCTGCTCATACGATCATCTACCACCTTCTCCTATGGCTTCACATTGCCCTGATCAGGAGGGCTAAGCAGGTGCTGCACATGTATTTTGGTAGAGATGTAGCTCCACCCTGCCATCCTTCTCTGCAAAAACTCGAGAGTCTATTATGTGTGAAAACCCCACATCAACAGTTTCTGAGATACTCAAACCACCCCCTCTGCACGGTGAAAGTCACTGAGATCACATTTCTTCCCCATTCTGATGTTTCATCTGAATGACAACTGGACCTCTTGACCATGTCTGCATGCTTTTATGCACTGAGTTGCTGTCACATGATTGGCTGATTAGATATTTGCATTAACAAGCAGGTGTACAGATCGGTGTTTGGCCACTGTCTGTATTTGTCCAACTACACATGCTTAATTTTGTAACTTTTAGGCAGTCCCTCAGATTGCAAGATGGCTTTACTCCACGATTTCTCTAGTTTCTACTGAAAGATGGGTTGTTAGGTACGCCAGCTCTCCCAGCTGCTGGATGCTTCTCCTTCGGTTTCAGCTGAGACGAGGACAGAGAAAAAAAAGGAGGCTCTGAGAACATCGGCAAAACATTTTTCCCTGCCCTCTTGGGCAGAGTTCTGCTGCTGTGTCAGTGTTCAGAATAGGACATGTGGGATTTAGAAGTTTAGTATGTGGCTTGCCCACTGGAGCTGGGTGAGGACAATCCGAACCTCAGTACTCTGTCCATGGTCCTGAAAGAGGTCACTGACTTGAGCTTTTGTGTCTCACCAGTGTATTTGGGGGGGGGGGGGGAAGGCTAGAAATACTGAGCATCTGTGGAGAGAGAGGGTAAGACAATGGTTCATGATCTTTCTTCAGAATCTTTTATTAACCTGAAACTTTAGCCCTGATTCCATCTCCACAGAAGCTGCCAAACTAGTCAAATATTTACAAGTTCCCGTGTCATGTCATTGAGGAGAATTTGTTTGTGGTAATTCTTTGAGATGATTTATGTATTGAGATTCAGCACAGAACAGGCCCTTCGAGCCACTAACCCCCCGATTTAACCCTTCAGGAGAAAACTGGAACACCCGGAGGAAGCCCACGCGGTCACGGGGAGAACATACGAACTCCTCCCGGGCAGCGGTGGGAATTGAACCCAGGTCGCCTACACTGTAAACCGTGGTGCTAACCACTACGCTACCGTGCCGACCCAACTGTCCATGTCTCTGAAGTGCTGAAGAGAGCAATGAATACCATTCCTTGGTGCCAGGTTAGGGATCGAGGCCTATGAAGACTTTTTCTCGGTTTGTCTAAGGTTGTGGTGTTGCATTGGAGACGGTGATGAGTCCCACTATCGGTGTTTGTCCTCGCCAGCTTGTAGGACCTGGGATATAGAATGAAGTCCATGTTTTCCAAGGCCCCTTTGTAGAAGTTGTGGGGCAGGCTTGTGAGATGGGGGTAGGCCTGCAGGTGAGTTTCATCTTCGCCCTGAGTAGTGCAAAGCCTGTCCTCTGGCACATTCTAGCAAAGGGGTCAGCCGTCGCCTCTGAATGAGCGCACAATCAAGCATTATATGCTGACTTAAATTGATGTCCGCAGTTCTGCAGAGGAGGTGAAGGAGGATACTCTACACTCTCCTGTTCAGCCTGCAAATCAGACCTACTACAACAGGGCAAACAAGAGAAAGCCTGCGGATAGAGGAAATCCAGGCAACGCATGCAAAATGTTGGCGGAACTCATCAGGCCAGGAAGCATCTATGGAAAAGAGTGAAGGGTCGACATTTTGGGCCGAGACCCTGCTTCAGGACTTGATGAAGGGTCCGACTGAAGGGTCTTGGCCCAAAAGCGTCAACCGTTTACTGGCCTGCTGAAATCCTCCAGGATTTTGTGTGTGTTACGTCAACAGCATTGCAGCCAATGTTCAGAATAAATTCATTATCAAAGTACATTAACATTACCACAATGGCACAAAGCTACGATAGCTTAGGGCATCCTGGAGTTTGGAGTTAAGTTCTGGAGCCATCTGTAAAGATTTCTACATTCTCCCTGTGACCGTGTGGGTTTCCTCTGGATGCTCCGGTTCCCCCCCCACATTCCAAAGATCTACCGGTTAATTGGTCATTGTAAATTGTCCCATGATTAGGCTAGGGTTAAATCAGGGGATTGCTGGACAGTGGGCCTCAAAGGGCCAGAAGGGCCTATTCTGCACTGTATCTCAAAAGAAAAGCTACAACCCACCACTTTCTGTAGGCTTTTCTGTTCCTGGGCAAGGCCCGGGATCTCAGGGCTCTGGAGGCAGGTGGATCGAAGGTTGGTGTGATGGCAGGAGATCCACGTGTCGTTGGAGGAGTCGGAATATTTAGGGCTGTGTGCCCAGAGACCCTAGATCTTTGGGCACAGAGCTCGAAAGAAAAGCGACGCAATGGACTTTTAACATCATAAACCAGCGAGTTGTTTGTTAAGTCTCCCCTCCCGCTGTGAAATGGGGACACCTCTTTCTTCCTTATTAGGGAGAGAGAGAGAGAGCCTGTGGTATGTCGAATACTGGGTGAACGGGTAGTCCTTGTGATACCACAAGCCTGTGTCTTTACCGATGCTTTGTTCATGCTTGAGTGCTCGGTTGCGGGTGCCGATGCTTTTTTTTTGCCGGGGGGAGGGGGTTTGTTGCCTGCTGCCGCTTATGCGCCAGAGGGAAGGAAGCTGGGGGAGGGGGACTTTGTGGTTCTCACATTTAACTGTCGTTCATTCTTTGGGGCACTCCTCTGTTTTTGTGGGTGGTTGTGAAGAAAAAGCATTTTGGGATGTATATTGTATACATTTCTCTGACATTAAATGTAGCTTTGAAAGCTTTGAAAGATGAGGGATTGCATCGGGGCAAAGTAACAGCTTTGCTTTCCCTTATTCTGCGTTGGTAATGAGTCTGAGGTAAACCCGCTGATTATGATCAGGATTTGTATGTCATCGTCTCGTGAACAAATGGTATCAAATATCTGAGCACAGCTGGATTTGACAGAGCCAGGGTTTTTCTTCTGAGTTGAAGTCATAGTTGGCGCTGCCTCCCAGGTTTGCATTAGATACAAGTCAGGAGGATCCTTGCTGTGAATTTTCCTGTGACAGGCAGATGACTGAGAGACTTCGCTGTAGCTAAAGCCATCAGTCTTGTCTTCTTCCTTGAAGATGGACACATCTATGGTGTCCCTGAGATTCCTTTGCACCTCTGCTCAGAATTTCTCTCCCACTTTAAAACAGCCAGGATTTTCTCCGCTCCAAACGCCTTGCTGCTTCTCCATTGCTGAATGGATTCTTTCTTGCATCGTAGATGTGGGATTGTGTGCGGCAGGATAGAATTGTGTCTAAAACTGATGAGAGCGAAAAATACTGCTTCCTGCAGCTACAGTATTAACCGTTCCCCTGCGCTTTTTAAGATTTCTATGGTTCTTAACCTTTCAAGTGGCCAACTATAAGATTTTTCTTTGAAAATCCCTGAACATTATATACATTTGATCCTCTTCTACTCTGCAATTATATGCTCAGAAAAATTAGATTTTAAATACCATGTTCCTTTAATAGACCCTGTTGATTCTGCTTAATTATCTGTCTCAAAGTCCCTTGTTGCGGCTTCCTTAATAATGCATTTCAATATTTTCTTGACAGCTGACGGCAGTTAGCTCATCTGCAGCTTCTTCTATCGTGCTCTCTGTTCTTGAAAAGCTTCCTGACATTTGTTACCTTCAAATCCACTGGACCGCTTCCAGAGCCACTTTGTGCTTTCTACCGTGAAGACTGATTTAAAAATATTTTGTTTAACGTCGGGGCCATCGCCTAACTCCCTGTGCAATTTCGCCAGCCTCCACCTCGGAGGGGCCTCCTCCCTCACCTCCACTCGGGGCCCCGAACCGGGCCCGTCCGGGTAAGGCAACGCTTCGCCTGCTGGAGTCGTCTGTGGTGTCTGGTGCCCCCGATGGTGAGACCCGACGTAAATTGGGGTACCGCTCCATCGAGCGATTTCCCGCCATCCGCCACAAGTGGGACTTCCCGGCGGACAAGCATTTTAATTCCGATTCCCATTCCCGTGCTGATGTGTTGATCTATGGCCTTGTCTTGTGCCAATATTTGGCCACCCTCAGGATGAAAGAGCAGCTCTTTATATTCCGGCTGTGTAGCCTCCAACTCGATGGCATGAATATTGATTTCTCCTTTCAGTTAAAAAAATCCCCCCCCCCCCATGTCTTTCTCTGTTCCCCACTCTGACCTTTTACTTCTTCTCACCTGCCTATCACCTCCCCCTGGGTCCCCTCCCATTCTCCTATGGTCCACTCTCATCTCCGATTAGATTCCTTCCACTCCGGCCCTTGACCTTTCCCACCCACCTGGCTTCACCTATCAACTTCCAGCCAGCCTTCTTCCCCTCCCCCCACCTTTTTATTCCGGCATCTTCCTCCTTCCTTTTCAGTCCTGAAGAAGGATCTTGGCCTGAAACGTCAACTATCTATTCATTTCCATGGATCCTGCCTGGCCTGCTGTGTTCCTCCAGCATTTTGCTTGTGTTTCTAAGGAACCCCTGTTTGCTCTTGCTTGTCATGTTGTTCTTTGTATCCCAGTAAAATATATTTCAATTTTTGTTTTTATGATTTACTATAACACAGAAGGAGTGCTTGGAGTGACTGAATTTTCTCTCTTCCCTCTCGCAAGGAAGGTGGGGGAATTCTTGATGAAAGGAGTAAGTCATTTATGGACCTTTTATCCTGGCACAGTGGCAAAATGGTTAGCACAATGCTTTACAATACCTGCGACCTGGGTTCGATTCCCACCACTGCCTGTAATGAGTTTGTACGGTCTCCTTGTGACCGTGTGGGTTTCTTCCAGCTCCTCCCACTGAGCCAGCGCGAGGGCTCTGCAAACTTTCTCCAATCATTGCAGCCTCCGCTTGTGAACCAGCAACACTCTCTAGTGGCTGGAAGAGTGCTTGTATGTTTCCTCCCACAATCCAAAGACCTACCGGTTGGTAGGTTGGTTAGTTGTTGTAAATTGTCCTATGATTGGGCTAGGATTAAATCAAGTGGTTGCCGGGCGGTGTGGCTCAAAGAGCGGGTGGACTTGCTCTGCATTATATCTCAATTGATCAGTAAATCAATAAATAAATAAACAAACAAATAGTGGCTTATTTTAACTTTCATGACTGTTCCTCAAAAACCCTTACTGGCCTTCAGTCCAAACCTTTCTTGCTTTGTGCTTTTGCTGACATTATGCTCATAATCTATTTTCTGGCAGTGTTATTATCTTTTGTTGGTTTCTAGCATTTTTCTGCAATCTTCCACAAATCTTAGGGACCTTGACAACTTTGTATGGCCTTTCTTTCAATGTGCTACACGTCTACAGTTCCCTTCATTGGCCACTGTTTTTTAAAGATCAAGTCTGCTCCCCATTTCATCATGGCTGATCCATTTTCCCTCTCAGCCCCAATCTCCTGCCTTCTCCCCGTATCCCTTCATTCCCTGACCAATCAAGGATCTATCAACCCTGTTTTAAATATACATAAAGACTTGGACTCCACAGCCACCTATGGCAACGAATTCCACAGATTCACCATTGACTGGATAAAGAAATTCCTCCTTGTCCCCATTCTAAAAGGATGCCCCTTTATTCTGCTGTGTCCTCTGGTCTTAAACTCTGCCACTATAGGAAACATCCTCTCCACATCCACTCTATTGAGGCCTTTCATCATTCGGCAGGTTTCAATGAGGTCACCCCTCATTCATTTGAATTTCAGTGAGGAAGACCGTAAAATATAGGAGCAGAAGTAGGCCATTCAGCCCATCGAGTCTGCTCCATCATTCAATCATGGGCTGATCCAATTCTTCCAGTCATCCCCACTCCCCTGCCTTCTCCCCAGACCCTTTGATACCCATCTATCTTTACCTTAAATACACCCAATGACTTGGCCTCCACAGCCACTCGTGCAACAAATTCCACAGATTTACTAAATCTGACTAAAGTAATTTCTCTTCATCTCTGTTTTAAATGGATGTCCTTCAATCCTGAAGTCGTGCCCTCTTGCCCTAGACTCCTCTACCATGGGAAATAACTTTACCATGTCGAACCTGTTCAGGCCTTTTAACATTTGGAATGTTTCTATGAGTTCTATGAGTTCCCCCTCATTCTCCTGAACTCCAGGGAATACAGCCCAAGAGCTGCCAGACGTTCCTCATACAGTAACCCTTTCATTCCTGGAATCATTCTTGTGACTCTTCTCTGAACCCTCTCCGACGTCAGTATATCCTTTCTAAAATATGGATCCCAAAACTGCACACAACACTCCAAGTGTGGCCTCACGAGTGCCTCCAGCTCATTCCTAGAGGCCCAGAGCCATAAACGCTCCTCATATGACAAGCATTCAATCCCGGAATCATTCTCCTAAACCTCCTTTGAACCTTTCCCAACGTCAGCGCATCCTTTCTTAGATATGGGGCCCAAAACTGCCCACAATACTCCGTCTTTATTTCTGCAGGTATTTTTCTTGGGACTATGAAATATGTCCTGCATACCTCTCACCCTTGGTGGCTTTGGAACTGTTTTCTCTAACAGCTATCATATCATGTCTGTTTACTTCTGTTGCATCATTGATACATCTCTCTATCTGACTGCACACAGCATTCAAAGCAGAAGTCTCTGGTTATTTAATTATCGGGATACAGCACAGAGTAGAGTAGAGGAGCCTGAGGTCCATGAAGATTTATCATCCTACAACCATTAAGGTCCCTACGTGGACCGACGTGGATAACTTCACTCACTTCAACACTGAATCTCAGGACAGTGTATAATGACATCTATGTCTTCTTCTGTGTCACAGGCCATTGACGACCTTCCATCTCCATCATCCAAAATCAATGGCATGCTTGGAGTCAATGCTTCTGCAATCCATTGTACCCACTGAACAGGGGATCGGCCTACACAGCCTCGCCAGAGCCTCGTTGGCCATCCTTACCCGTTTCCACCTCAAGTCAAGTCTAGTTTATTGTTATTTGGGCCATAAACTGCTGGTACAGTACACAGTAAAAATGAACAATGTTCCTCCAGGACCCTGGTGCGACATAAAACAACATAAAACTACACTAGACTACGTGAGACAGCACAAGGCTACACTAGACTACGTAAAACAACATAAAAACTGCACTAGACTACAGACCTGCACAGGGCTACATAAAGTCCACAAAACAGTGCAGGGCAGTGCAATAATTAATAAACAAGACAATAGGCACAGTAGAGGACAAATTACAATATCATAATAAATGATGTAGATGTCAGTTTAGTCTCTGGGTATTGAGGAGTCTGATGGTTTGGGGGAAGAAACTGTTGCACAGTCTGGTCATGAGAGCCCGAATGCTTCGGTGTCTATTGCCAGATGGCAGGAGGGGTAAGACGTACATTTATCACTTTGATAATAAACTTGCTTTGAACCGCGCAAGGAAGTCGGGAAGGGCGCGGACTCATCAACGTCACGTGCCGGACACCCATAACTGATCCGCTTGCAGTTACACCCTCCGGTCCTGAAACGAGCCGAGGAGTCTGGGAGAAATCACCCAGTGGTTCCCTGCTGAGTTGCCTGGTCCAGAGTTCAGGGGCCAGGTCGTCATTTCTGGGCTAAGGCTCCTCAAGCTTCCATAACAGTAGATGTGTCTGATGTGGATTATCATGTTCTTCACCAAAATCCATAATGCAGCACCTGGCCTATCACAATTTCATTAATTTTAATTATACATTAACAAGCCAATTAATTATTAATATAATTTACTCTGGTTAATTATCCAATTTTAAACTACCAGACTTTGCAGTAGATTTATAACTACGATATTAACCAATTGTATAACCGCCTTGTCGGTCTTGATTTTCACGCTCCACTGCCAGTTTCGAACTTTTGCTGTCGGAATGCTTCCTCGAGTTTCATAAACTCAAATCTGATTGTTTTCTTAAAAGTTATGCTGTTGTTCTGGTTCCCCTCCCTTCAACTGACTCCACCCCACCCTTGCCAAATTCATATGCTTGCATGTCTCTGTTTTTACACCAGTGTAGGGGGCCCCACCTGGGGTCCAGAAACCCCTTTCTTAATGGCATAAAAAAAGGTTAGGAACCCCTGCACTAAGGTAAAATCTGACATCTATTTTATCCATGCTGTAAGTAAGACTACAGTGGATTATAACTGTAACCTCAGCTGACAGTTACCAAGGAACTAGTTACTAGTACTAGTTGGGCACCCTTGAGTCATACCAAAGTACATCTCAGAAACCGTCGGAACCATTGACTCCCATCGACCTGCACTGGGACCATAGCCCTCCCTGCCCCTATCATCCATGTACCCATCCAACTTCTCTTCAACCTTGAAATCGAGCTCCCACACCCCACTTGCACTGGCAGCTCGTTCCACACCCTCACCGCCCTCTGAGTGATTAAGTTTCACCTTTCACCCTTAACCCATGACCTCTGGTCCCACCCAACCTCAGTGGAACAAGCCTGCTTGCATTTACCCTATCTGTACCCCTCATCATTTTGTAAACCTCTATCAAATCTCCCCTCAATCTTCAACATTCCAAGAAATAAAGTCATAACTTCTTCAGTCTTTACACACAACTCCAGCAACATCCTTGTCAATTTTCTCTGTATTTTTTCAGCCTTACTTACATCTTTCCTGTAGGTCGGTGGCCAAAGCTGCACACAAATTAGGCCTCACCAACGTCTTGTACAACTTCAACATAACATCCCATCTCCTGTACTCAATACATTGATTTCTGAAGCCCAACCTGCCAAAAGCTTTCTTTCTGACCTTATCTACCTGTGGAGTTACCAGGGAACTAGTTACTAGTACTAGTTGAGCACCTTCTTAACTGAGATACCAACACAAGCAGGCTGCTTGTCTACCACAGACAATGACAGTGAAGGAAGCAAAGTTAAGTTTAAAGTCACCAAAAATTCTAAATGTAATTTAAGGCCATGTTTGGAGTATTGTGTACAGTTCTGGTCACCGAATTATAGGAAAGATATCAACAAAATAGAGAGAGTACAGAGGAGATTTACTAGAATGTTACCCGGGTTTCAGCACCTAAGTTACAGAGAAAGGTTGAACAAGTTAGGTCTTTATTCTTTGGAGCATAGAAGGTTGAGGGGGGACTTGATAAAGGTATTTAAAATTATGAGGGGGTTAGATAGAGTTGACGTGGATAGGATTTTTCCATTGAGAGTTGGGGAGATTCAAACAAGAGGACGTGAGTTGAGAGTTAAGGGGCAAAAGTTTAGGGGTAACATGAGGGGGAATTTCTTTACTCAGAGAGTGGTAGCTGTGTGGAACAAGCTTCTAATAGAAGTGGTAGAGGCAGGTTCGATATTGTCATTTAAAGTAAAATTTGATAGGTATATGGACAGGAAAGGAGGGTTATGGGCTGAGTGCGGGTCGGTGGGACTAGGTGAGAGTAAGCGTTCGGCACGGACTAGAAGGGCCGAGATGGCCTGTTTCCGTGCTGTAATTGTTATATGGTTAAAACATACATTTGTTAGTACTGCACCTAATAAATGGCAACTGAATATACAAACATGGTCTTATAATGCTGTAGCTGATCCACTTCAAGGTTCAGAGATGCTCTTCTGCACCCCACTGTTGTAATGTGTGGTTACTCGAGTTAATGTCGCCTTCCTGTCAGCTTGAATCAGTCTGGCCGTTCTCCTCTGACCTCTCTCATTAACAAGGGATTTTTTCTTTGCTTCTCGCACCATTCTCTTTGAACTTTAGAGACGGTTGTGCATGAACATCCCAGGAGATCAGCAGTTTCTGAGATACTCAAACCTCCCCATCTGGCACCAACAGTCATTCCACGATCAAAGTCACTTCGATCACATCTCTTCCCCATTCTGATGTTTGAACATCAGCTGAACCTCTTGACCATGCCTGCATGCTTTTATGCATGGAGTTGCTGCCACATGGTTGGCTGATTTAGATATTTGCATTAACGAGCGGGTGTACAGGTACCTAATAAAGTGGCCACTGGGTGTATATAAATTTGCGGATGAGCTGGCTCCTTTCATCCTGATTAACAATTCCCTTTCTCGATCAAAGTCTAACCTCTGAACCCTGTGGAAAATACACTTAGTGAAATGCACACACGTTTTAGTTAACATGAGATTTGTTGTCCCTACCTCAGCTGACAGTAATTAACAGGTAACTAGTTCTAGTTGACTGTAATTAACTAAGAAACTGCCACTGGCAGGGCTTTTTCTTACCAAAATGTCCCTGGACCTTGTTGCATATAAAATGGCTGTCACTTTTTTTTAAACAACAGTAATTACAGTTCAAAAGTTCAGTGAAACACTTTGGGGTGCCTTGAAATGGTGCGATAAAGCCCATGGTGAGAGAGAGCACGTGAGCAGTTTTATTTGCAAGTTTTCCCTACGATAAAGCATAAATGAAGTGAGCAATGATAAAAATGAAGTAATTTTTTTATTATCGAAGTATATATATGTCACCATATACAACCCTGAAATCCTTTTTCCTGTGGGCATACTCAGGAAAGTTCAATGTTCCAAGTAAATTTTATCACCTGAGAACATATATGTCGCCACAAACAACCCTGAGACTTTCTTTCCTGCGGGCATACTTAGCAAACCTATAGAACAGTCACTGTAAACAGGATCAATGAACAACAAACCGTGTAAATGCAAGTATAAATAAACAACGAGAACATGGTTCCTTAAAATGAGATCATTGTTTGTGGGAACGTCGCAATAGATGAGTGTAGTTAAGAGCATGGATGAGTGTATGAGTGTAGGATAGTGTTTTTTTTCTCCCGTATGAAAGTTTCTTATAGTCCTCCCTTTCTTCATAAATTGATAAGAGGAGAATTATACATTCTATATCAAATTTTTATTTTGTAGATTAACACTATGTGTGATTCTGATATTGTTTATTTTACCTTCTGTCCGTACTGTTATTGACATATCCACCAGCGATATTCTCATCTTGTTTGTATACAAATTTTTAAAAAATCAGTAAGAAGATTGAAAAAAGAAAAGAAAATAAGAACGAGTGTAGTTATCCCCTTTTGTTCAAGAGCCTGATGGCTGAGGGGTGATAACTGTTCTTGAACCTGGTGGTGCGAGTCCTGAAGCTGCGAGGAGAGAGCACGGCCTGGGTGGTGAGACTCCTGTACCTTCTTCCCGATGGCAGCAGCGAGAAGAGAGCACGGCCTGGGTGGTGACCAACATCCATTACCCAGCATGCGATGATGAGGCAGCTTTCTCTGGAGGTTTCAAAGTAGCTTTTGCTACATTGGCTGGTTGGGATCGATTTTATGACCGAATTCTTCTGACTATATCAAGGGTTCCCACCCCGGAGTCCGCGGACCCCTTGCTTAATGGTTAGATCCATGGCATAGAAAAGACTGGGAGCCCCTGGACTAAACAGGCATCTCTGATCTTCCACTGCATTGCCATTTGGTATGCTGACTTGTGATTCAAATTCGCTTGGTTTACGTGTCAGAGTGAATCACAGACTGGTAGCAATCATGAAAGAATTTACAGTTGAAGGTCCTGTGTCAATCCTCCATCTGGGCTAAGTCAACTGGTTGCAGCCAAGGCTGGCAAAATACATGGAGTGGCCACTTTTTTTCGGTGCCTGATAAAGTGGCCACTGAGTGTACTTTCGTGACCTTCTACTGCTGTAGCCCGTCCACTTCAAGGTTCAGTGCATGGTGCATTCGAATGTGGTCTTCTGCCCACCACAGTAGTAATACGTGGCTGCCACCTCATGAGAATAGGTTGAGTGAACTCGGCTTTTTCTCCTTGGAGCGACGGAGGCTGAGAGGTGACCTGATAGAAGTGTAGAAGATGATGAGAGTCATTGATCGGGTGGATGGTCAGAGGCTTTTCCCCAGGGCTGAAATGGCTAACACGAGGGGGCATAGTTTTAAGGTGCTTGGAAGTAGGTACAGAGGAGATGTCAAAGGCAAGTTTTTCACCCAGAGAGTGGTGGGTACGTGGAATGCACTGCCAGCGATGGTGGTGGAGGTGGATAGAATAGGGTCTTTTAAGAGACTCTTAGATAGGTACATGGAGCTTAGAAAACTAGGGGGCTATGCGCTAGGGAAATTTTAGGCAGTTTCCAGAGTAGGTTAGATGGTCAACACAACATTGTGGGCCGAAGGCCAGTAATGTGCCGTATGTTCTATGATACTATGAGCTTGAACCAGTTTGGCTATTCTTGACCACTTCTGTTAACAAGGCGTTTTCACCCACAGAACTGCTGCTCACTGGATGGTTTTTGACTCCCACATCTTTCTCTGCAACTTGTAGAGACTTACGTGCGTGAAAATCCCTGGAGGACAGCAGTTTCCGAGATACTCGCACCACCCCGTCTGGCACCAACAGTCATTGCGCGGTCAAAGTCACTTCGATCGCATGTCTCCCCCGTTCTGAACAAAGACTGATCCTCTTGACCATGGCTGCATGCTCTTATGCCTTGAAGTGTTGCCACACGATTGGCTGACTGGTGGTTTGCATTAACGAGCAGGCGCACAAGTGTACCTAATAAAGTGGCCACTGAGCGTGTGCGTTAAATTTAGCCTCGAGGCATTAGAACCTTCACGCGAGGTGAGGGAATTCGAAGGAATGAAGTAACTGTGAGCAACACACACAAAAAGTTGGAGGAACTCAACAGGCCAAGCAGAATCTAGGGCAGGGGTTCCCAATCTATTTTTTATGCTGTGGACTCCTACCATTAACCCTAGGGGTCCATACCCCGGGGTGAGACCCCATGATCTCTGGGAAGAAATGAAAATTCCTGGTACTGGATCAAGATTCTTTATCGGAGCGGTGACATAATTTCTCTAAAGTAGTGGTCTTGTACTCAGGTACTCAAAGTTCAGAGCAGAGTTATGATCGATAGACATATACAGTCGGCCCTCCTTATCCGTGGGGGATTGGTTCTGGGACCCCGCGGATACCAAAAAACATGGGTGCTCAAGTCCCTTATATAAAGTATTGTAGTATTTGCATATAACCTATGCACATCCTCCTGTATAATTTAAATCATCTCTAGATTTCTTGTAATACCTAATACAATGTAAATGCTATGTAAATAGTTGTTATACTGTATTGTTTAGGGAATAATGACAAGAAAAAATAGTCTGTACATGTTCAGTACAGATGCAGACATCATAGCTCTTCTGGGAATGCTGATGCTGTCTCGGCATCAGCCGATGCCGATTCTCCCATGACTTTTAAGTTTTTGAAGCTGTAGTGCTTTACATAGCTAGCCAGCCATCCCTTACGAGCCTTTAACTCCTTCTTCCCGCTCACAACACAAGTAGCGAAGGAGTGAGACGCGAGGTGACCAATGCTCAAGCAATGAGTGCTGGAGAGATTTTCCCGACCCGTGGTTGGTTGAATCCGCGCACGTGGAACCCGCAGATAAGGAGAGGGCCGGCTGGACGTCACCGTATGCTGCCCCGTGCCCTCAGAGGACAGGAGCCAGGTGTGGAGGAACGGCAGGCTCCCTCTGCACCAACTCAACCCAGGAGCTGCGGACGCCTCGAGCCGGGAAGCGGAGGAACGGCAAGATCCCAGGAGGAGGTGGAAGCAAGCGGTTAGATATAGGGATACCAACAGAGCCTTTCTCTTCAACGCAGTGACTCCGCTAAGGCTCTGAACAGGAGTCCTCTTTAAATAAATCACAGAATACAGGGAACCCGTGCCAGTCACAATCAGCTGAACCAATGACACAAGAGTTAAAATAATGATTCGTAAGCGCTGGTGCTAAAAAACTCTCCAAGCTCAATGCTCTTCAGCAAGGCGGGGAGACCACAGGTCTCACGACACACTGAGAGATTCACTGTCTTGTGGGCATCCACAGTAGATACAAAGGACCAAACAATAGAATCAATGAGAAACTACACACTAACAAACATCCGGTGTGCAAAAGACGACAAGCCTTGCAAACCGTGAACACAGCCCAGCCCATCGCACAAACCAATCTTCCATCCTCGGACTCACTTCACACCGCACGCTGTCGGAGCAGTGCTGCCAGGATAATCAAGGACACGACCCACCCAGCCAACAAACCTTTTGTCCCTCTTCCCTCCGGGGGAAGGTTCAGGAGCATGAAGATTCGTACGGCCAGATTTGGGAACAGCTTCTTTCCAACTGTGATAAGACTGCTGAACAGATCCTGACCCGGATCTGGGCCGTACCTTCCAAATATCCGGACCTGACTTGCACTACCTTACTTTCCCTTTTCTATTTTCTAATTATGATTTATAATTTAAGTTTTTATTATTTGACTTTGATTTGTACTTCAGGGAGCGCGATGCGCAGAATCAAATATCACTGTGACAATTGTACGCTCTAGTATCAATTGTTTGGTGACAATAAAGTAAAGTAAGTATAAGCATATAGTTAAGTAAAAAAGTAATATTGAGAACATGAGTTGTAGTTTCCTTAAAAGAGAGTTCCTGTAGGTTTTGGAGCTTGTTCACTGTTGAGGTGAGTGAAATCATCCAATTGATTCAGAAGCTTGATGGTTGAATGGGTAATAACTGTTTTGGATGGTCTGTCTTTCTGGATACTTCAAGATAGAGAGAGGGAGGGGAAAAAAAAACCACAGACTGTGTCAAAGGACTAACCATTTTCAGAGTGTTCGTCGACCTCCATGTAATATGGGAGGTAGAATTGGGGAGGCTGGGACACTAATTGTCTTGAGCATTTAAACCGAATTAAAGATATAATGGCAGTACAAGAGCAGGATTTGTGCGATGATGTTGTAAGGGTTTAAGCAGATTTCTCTTTAATCAAGTCAGTACACTGTATCATTATTGAAGTCAAATCTAATGCGAGAGCCTGGAGCAGAGATATTATGCCTGTGACCTAAAGCTTGGTCAATGAGGTGAATTTTAAGTATCTTAAAAGGAGGATGAGAGCTGGAGAGGATTATGAAAAGAATTCCAGACTTTAAGCCCCAGTCAGCTTAAGGCAAAGAGCAGCATAGTGAAATTAGTAAAGTGAGGAATTTGCGAGGCTCTGGAAGCAAAATTGGGGATTAATCCAGGGTAATCAGTGCTGAAGGGAATTACAGAGGTAGGGCATTGCAAGTTCAAGCAAGGGTACAAACACAAGAATGAGAATTTGAAGGAACATGCACTAAAATGCTTTAGGAAGTTGGCAGCCAAGCCGCGTCCATTGAGGGGAACAGACAGCCGATGTTTTGGGCCGAGAACGATGCTCCCTCTAATTTGCAATACCCAGTGTGCGCAAAAATCTTGTGCTGTGCAATTCTTTTTGCCCAGTGACAGCAACATGTGCGCGCTGGATAATTCCTTCAATAAACAAGCCAGTTCTAGAATCTGCAGACAAATCGTGGCAGACTCAACGTTGTCAGCACCGCCTGCACCAGAAATTGGAAAAGGAAATGTGATTGTGTACGATCGTGAAGTATACTGAACATGCCGACGATTTGATAGAGGTATACAAAATTATGAGGGGTATAGATAGGGTAAATGCAAGCAGGCTTTTTCCATTGAGGTTGGGTGGAACTACAACCAGAGGTCATGGGTTAAGGGTGAAAGGTGAAAAGTTTAAGGGGAACATGAGGGGAAACTTCTTCACCAAGAGGGTGGTGGGAGTGTGGAACGAGCTGCCGGCACAAGAGGTGCACACGAGTTCGATTTCAACGTTTAAGTGAAGTTTGGATAGGTACACGGAATGGGGGGGGGGTGGTGATATGGAGGGCTACAGTCCCGGTGCAGGTCAATGGGGGTAGGCGGTTTAGATGGAATCAGCATGGACTTGATGGGCCGAAGGGCCTCTTTCTGTGCTGTACTTCTCGATGACTCTATAGCATGCACAAAGTGCTGGAGGAACTCATCCTAATGAAGGGTGTCAGCCGTAAACATCGACTGTTTATTCTCCTCCATAGATGCCGCCTGGCCTGCTGAGATCCTCCAGCGTTTTGTCTGTCTTTCCTGTTAACAATCTTGAATAAGTAATTGAGATACAGGCAACCGAAGCTCCTGACAGGCCTGAACGCAGAGAGGACAGTTAATGGTAGCAGTGGCCTGGGTTCAATTCCCACCCTTCCTGTAAGGAGTTTGTACGTTCTCCCCTGTGACCGCGTGGGTTTCCTCCGGGTGCTCCAGTTTCCTCCCACAGTCCAAAGACGTACCAGTTGGTGGGTTAATTGGTCCTTGTAAATCAGTATCAGAATCACTGGCATTCGTCTTGAAATTTGTTAATGAAACTCCGCTGGTTTTCTTGGCTGTGTAAGTCTAGGGAAGAGACACTCTGGTCCCGCCAAACCCGTGAGATTGAGACGGCTCGTCCCACCCCAAACCCTGGTTTGTGTGGACCCTGAGCGATTCGCCACCCTGTTGCAACTCAGTGCCAAGGAATATCAGACAGTGCGCTGCATACGGTTAAAAGAATTATATTTATGAACCTTAACTAAAGGGCCAGTAAAGAAAAGCAAAAAGCAAAGGGCCCATTTAACTTACGCAGCCAAATGTGCACAAGGTTGTAGCTCAACACTTCTCCGATATTCACCCATCCTCAGTTGATCTTGGTGCCCGGCTCCATCGAATCACGGTCCCGCACCGGCTTGAGTCCTACGACCGGTTCTCTCCAGCGTCTTCTCTCTTTGTCTCCCGCCGAACGAAAGCCCCAAGGACAACCTTGGTGTCCGTCACCAAAAGCCTCCTCCCAGTTCCACCATACTGACTGGACGACTCACATTCCTCAGCATCCCTTATCTTCAACAATAACCCAAGCAGGCTGGAAGCTGAACAGACTCTGCTCTTTCAGAACTGCTAGATGAAATGACTACAGTATAACAGTAAAAATTTGAACTAGACCATTAGTACAATGCAATACGTGCAAAATGAAACTGCAGTAAATAAAAAAATATACATGGGCACCCGTTAGTCTCGAGAGACCATGGGGCCTTGGAAAGTTTCCAGGGTGCAGGCCTGGGCAGGGCTGTATGGGAGACCGGCAGTTGCCCAAACTGAAAGTCTCCCCTCTCCACGCCACCGAAGTTGTCCAAGGGAAGGGCACTAGGACCCAAGCAGCTTGGCACCGGTGACGTCGCAGAGCAATGTGTGGTTAAGTGCCTTGCTCAAGGACACAAACACACTGCCTCAGCCAAGGCTTGAACTATCAAACTTCAGATCACTAGACCAATGCCTTAACCACTTGGCCACACCCAACAGAAAGTATATATTTATATATATAGATTTATTTATATATATATATGTGTGTGTGTATATTAAATAGTTAGAGTAAGTTGTGCAAAAACAGAGTAGTGAGGTAGTGTTCATGGATTCAATATCCATTCAGAAATCAGATGGCAGAGGGGAAGAAGCTGTTCCTGAATCGTTGAGTGTGTGTCTTCAGGCTCCTGTACCTCCTCCCTGATGGCAGAGGTGAAGAAGCTGTTCCTGAATCATTGAGTGTGTGTCTTCAGGCTCCTGTACCTCCTCCCTGATGGCAGAGGGGAAGAAGCTGTTCCTGAATTGCTGAGTGTGTGTCTTCAGGCTCCTGTACCTCCTCCCTGATGGCAGAGGGGAAGAAGCCGTTCCTGAATCGTTGAGTGTGTGCCTTCAGGCTCCTGTACCTCCTCCCTGATGGCAGAGGGGAAGAAGCTGTTCCTGAATCGCTGAGTGTAGGTCTTCAGGCTCCTGTACCTCCTCCCTGATGGCAGAGGGGAAGAAGCTGTTCCTGAATCACTGAGTGTGTGTCTTCAGGCTCCTGTACCTCCTCCCTGATGGCAGAGGGGAAGAAGCTGTTCCTGAATCGTTGAGTGTGTGTCTTCAGGCTCCTGTACCTCCTCCCTGATGGCAGAGGAGAAGAAGCTGTTCCTGAATCACTGAGTGTGTGTCTTCAGGCTCCTGTACCTCCTCCCTGATGGCAGAGGGGGAGAAGCTGTTCCTGAATCGCTGAGTGTGTGTCTTCAGGCTCCTGTACCTCCCTGCTGATGGTAGCAATGAGAAGAGGGCATGTCCTATGATTAGGCTAGGGTTAAATTAGTTTGATTGCTGGGTGGAGCAGCTTGAAGGGCCGGTAGGCCTACTCCGCGCTTTGTGTCGATAAATAATGTGAGAAGTTAAGTATGTTAAATCTGCTGATGGAGATGTGACAAGACGTGAGATAATTTTTGGCAGATATTGTGAAGGAACCTGATTGAAGTTACACGAACGAGAGCGTTTGAGTGAGGCAGAAATAATGGGGCCCGCAGAGACGCCGGGCTCCACCACAGGCTGCCGATAACTTGTACAGTTTATCAATGAAAAATGGTCCCTGTTGCAAAATGCTTGTTAAAGTGACTGAAAATCAGGGTTTGTGTTTGATGATGTTGGAATTAGAGAGAAAAAACGGATCTGGCCTGTGGCAAAGTCTTTAGTCTGCCGAATTATGTCAGTGTTTTATGCAGTTCTGGAAGTATGTACCTTGAGTCCCCAGCTGTCACGTCTGACAGATCCTGAGGGAGACACTTTCAGCAGTGAACTGCATACTCAATGCTACCTTTAGATTCAAAGGTATACTTGTGATTAGAAACTGCAAGCACTATCTGTCATTTGCGCCACAAGGGATAGCCGGCAGTTCCTCCTTTACGTTCCCTGTCTTTATCTCCCGATATGCTATCAAATTTGCTCTCCCCGTTTCTGTCCCTTAACTTTGCAAGTTTTGGGCAACTGGCCCAAAATGCCGGAGGAACTCGGCAGGTCAGGCAGCATCTATGGAAATGAATAGATAGTTGACGTTTCGGGCCGTGACCCTGCTTCAGGACTGGAAAGGGAAAGATTCCAGGATGGAAAGGCTGGGGCAGGGGAAGAAAGGGGAAGAAGGACAGCTGGAAGGTGATGGGTGGAGCCAGGTGGGTGGGAAAGGTCAAGGGCTGGAGAAGGAGGAATCTGATAGGAGAGGAGAGTGGCCTATAGGAGAAAGGGAAGGAAGAGGGAACCCAGGGGGAAATGATAGGCAGGTGAGAAGAGGTAAAAGGTCAGAGTGGGGAATAGAGGAAAGGTAGGGAGGGGGGTGAGACTGAAATCATGGAACTGTGACATTGTGGCCATTACAGAGACTTGGATGCCTCAGGGGCAGGAATGGCTGCTGAGTGTGCCAGGCTTTAGATGTTTCAAAAAGAACAGAGAGCGAGGCAAAAGAGGCGGGGTGTGGCATTGCTAATTAGGGATAGTGTCACGGCTGCAGAAAAGGAGGAAGCCATGGAGGGATTGTCTACTGAGTCAGTGTGGGTGGAAGTCAGAAATGGGAAAGGGGCAATAACTCCACTGGGTGTTTTTATAGACTCCCCCAATAGTAACAGGGGCATCGAGGAGCAGATGGGGAGGCAGATTTCGGAAAGGAGCAATAGTAGTAGGATTATTGTGATGGGAGATTTTAATTTTCCTAATATTGATTGGCATCTCCTTAGGGTTAGATGGGAATGTTTCCTGACGCAATATGTGGATAAGTCAGCTGGAGGGGAGGCTGTACTTGATCTGGTATTGGTGAATGAACCTGGTCCGGTGTCAGTTCTCTCAGTGGGAGAGCATTTTGGAGATAGTGACCACAACCCTATCTCCTTCACCATAGCGTTGGAGAGGGATAGGAGCAGACAAGTTGTGAAAACATTTAATTGGAGAAGGGGGAAATATGATACTATTAGGCAGGAACTTGGGAGCGTAAGTTTCTCAGGGAAATGCATGGCAGAAATGTGGCAAACGTTCAGGGAACATTTGCATGGAGTTCTGCATAGGTATGTTCTATCGAGGCAGGGAAAGGATGGTAGGGTTAAAGAACCATGATGTATAAAGTATGTAGAAAATCTAGTTAAGAAGAAGAGAAAAGCTTACGAAAGGTTTAAGAAACTGGGTAATGTTAGAACTCCAGAAAATTACAAGGTTGCTAGGAAGGAGCTTAAGAATGAAAAGTAGGAGAGCCAGAAGGGGCCATGAGAAGGCCTTGGTGAGCAGGATTAAGGAAAACCCCAAGGCATTCTACAAGTACGTGAAGAGCAAGAGGATGAGGCGTGCGAGAATAAGACCAATCGGGTGCGATAGTGGAAACTTGTGCACGGAGTCGGAGGAGGGAGCAGAGGTACTTAATGAATACTTTGCTTCAGTATTCGCCAGGGAGAAAGACCTTGGCAATTGTGGGGATGACTTACAGCGACTGAGATGTTTGAGCATGCAGACGTTGAGAAAGAGGATGTGCTGTAGCTTTTGGAAAGCATTGTTAGATAAGTCACTGGAACCGGATGAGATGTACCCCAGTCTACTGTGGGAAGGGAGGGGAGGAGATTGCTGAGCCTCCGGCGATGATCTTTGCATCATCAATAGAAACGGGAAAAGTATTAGAGGATTGGAGGGTTGCAAATGTTGTTCCCTTGTTCAAGGATGGGAGTAGAGATAACCCAGGACATTACAGACCAGTGAGTCAGTGGTGGGCAAATTGTTGGAGAAGATCCTGAGAGGCAGGATTTGTGAGCATTTGGAGAGACATAATCTAATTAGGGATAGTCAGCATGGCTTTGTCAAGGGCAGGTCATGTCTTATGAGCCTGATTGAATTCTTTGAGGATGTGACTAAACACATTGATGAAGGTGGAGCAGTAAGTGCAGTGAATATGGATTTCAGTAAGGCATTTGATAAGATTCCCCTTGCAAGGCTCCTTCAGAAGGTAAAGGAGGCATGGGATCCAAGGAAACCTTGCCCACAGAAGGCAAAGGGTGGATGTCGATGGTTCGTAACCTGCATGGAGGTCGGTGACCAGTGGTGTTCCTCAGGGATCTGTTCTGGGACCCTTACTCTTTGTGATTTTTATGAATGAGCTGGATGATGAAGTACAAGGATGGGTTAGTAGATTTGCTGATGACACAAAGGCTGGGGGTGTTGTGAATACTCCGGAGGGCTGTCGGAGGTTACAGCGGGACATCAATAGGATGCAGAACCAGGCTGAGGAGTGGCAGATGGAATTCAACCCAGAAAATTGTGAAGTGGTTCATTTTGGTAGGTCCAATTTGAAAACAGAATATAATATAAATGGTAAGACTCTTGGCAGTGTGGAGAATCTGAGAGCTCTTGGGGTCCGTGTCGATAGGACACTCAGTTGCTGCACAGGTTGACAGTGTTAAGAAGGCGTACGGTGTGTTGGTCTTCATCAACTGTGGGATTGAGTTCAAGAGCCAGGAGGTAATGTTACAGCTCTATAGGACCCTGGTCAGACCCCACTTGCAGTACCGTGTTCAGTTCCGGTCACCTCACTACAGGAAGGTTGAGGATACTATAGAGAGAGTGCAGAGGAGATTTACAAGGATGATGCCTGGATTTGAGGGCGTGCCTTACGAGAATAGGTTGAGCGAATTCGGCCTTTTCTCCTTGGAGCGACGGAGGATGAGAGGTGACCTGACAGGTGTATAAGATAATGAGGGGCATTGATCATGTGGATAGTCAGGGATGGTGGCTAACATGAGGGGGCATAGTTTTAAGGTGCTTGGAAATAGGTACAGAGGGGATGTCAGGGGTAAGTTTTTTACGCAGAGAGTGGTGAGTGTGTGGAATGGGCTGCCGGCAATGGTGGTGGAAGCGGATACAATAGGGTCTTTTAAGAGCCTCTTAGATGTGTACGTGGAGGTTAGAAAAATAGAGGGCTCTGCGGTAGGGAAATTCTAGCCAGTCTCTAGAGTAGGTGGCATGGTCGGCACAACATTGTGGGCTGAAGGGCCTGTAATGTGCTGTAATTCTATGCTCTATGTTTTATGATATTCAAGCCATCAGGTTGGAGGCTACCCAGGTTTGCTCTTCCATCCTTGAGGGTGGTTTCACTGTGGCACAAGAGAAGGCCGTGGACCGACAAGTCGGAACGGGGAAGGAATCTGAGACATTTGGCCACCGGGAACTAAGAATTTGAAGCACCAGGGAGGTGCTTTAAATATTTTAACCGTTCTCTGCTTACAGGCTTGCTTCGCCACAGATCTTTCCACTGACACATTTTTTTCCCCGAGGTTCTGTGAACTATGACTGAATATGCCTGCCCTGTGTCAAGTAACAATAAAGTTGATTTTGCTGCCGTGCGGAAAGTGTCCTTGGATGATTATTTTGAACTGAGAGGTACTCATGCTCTGTGGCCACTTTATAAAGTACCGCCTATAGGCGCGGTGGAAGCATATTCAATTGGATTTACAGAAGTTAATTGGATGAGTTCTTGAGTACAGAAGAAGGAAAAAATAACAGACCTTCAGGGCCACGGGGCAGCTGTAGGTATCGTGAGAAGGTTGAGAGCAATCCGAGAACTTGTAGAGACTGAATAGCTGCCTCCTGTGTGGCTTTATAATTCTTTGTATGCCGATGCTGAAAGAAATTCATATACATGAAGGCATTTGTTACTATATTAGGTCAGAAAAATTGATGGCACAAGACGCAGCTTCTTCATAAAACATAGCAACAATGAGCTTGGTACAAGATGTCTCTTCTGTTTCCAATTTCTCTCTCTGGCAAAGACTAATGTGATATTCTCCATCCAGCTGAGTCCACAGCATTTGTGTACAGACGAGAACAGGGATTTGCCGTGACCTTCTTGAAACCTCTTCGCGGGCTGGATAATATATCATGCGCGCCCGTGTCTCAGCGTACACTTAGCGGCCACTTGATTCTGGTTGTCTGATGTTGTGACGCACGCAAAAAAAAAATGCCGGAGGAGCTCAGCAGGCCAGGCAGCGTCTGTGGGAAGGAGTAAACAGTCGGTGTTTTGGGCCAAGACCCTTCATCAGGACTGAAATAAAAAGATGTCAGAGTAAGAGGGTGCGGGGAGGGGAGGGAGAATTACCCGTAGCAGGTGATGGGGGAGGAGGTGAAGTAAAGAGCTGGGAAGCTGATTGGTGAAAGAGGTAAAGGGCTGAGAGAAGGAGTATCTGACTGGAGAGGACAGAAGGCCGTGCAAGAAAGGGAAGGGGGAGGAGCACCAGAGGGAGGTGATGGGCAGGTAAGGGGGTAAGGTGAGAGAGGGAGAATGCGAACAGTGGAGTGGGGGGGGGGGTGCAATTACCAGAAGTGTGAGAAATTGATGCTGCAGCCCGTCCACTTGAAGCTTCGACGTGCTGTGCGTTCAGAGATGCTCTTCTGCACACCACTATTGGTCATTTGAGTTACTGTCACCTTCCTGTCAGCTTGAACCACTCTGGCCTTTCCCCTCTGACCTCTCTTATTAACAAGGCATTTATTGCCCACAGAACTGCTGCTCTCTGGATTTTTTTTTCCACTCCATTCTCTGTAAACTCCAGAGCTCGGGATCCCAACCCGGGGCCCGCCTACCCCCTTGCTTAATGGTACAGGTTCATGGCATAAAACGGTCCTGAGCGCCTGCTCCAGAGACTACCATGTCTGGAAACCACAGGGGATCAGCAGCTTCTGAGATACTCAAGCCACCCCATCTGGCACCAACAATCATTCCACTGTCAAAGTCGCTTAGATCACATATTTACCCCCGTTCCGAGCTTTGGTCAGAGCAATAACTGGACCGTCTGACCACGTTGGCATGGTTTTGAGTTGCTGGCACGTGACTGGCTGATTAGATATTTGCATAAAGGAGTGTACTGTTGCCGCGTGTGATGGTGCTTGGGATTGTCCGGACTGCCATCAAGTTTGGCTGCACTTTTGCGGTAACTCTAAAAACGTGTCCCATTCACATTATTCTTCGTGCCTTCTACAAAGTTTTGCCCATTGTTCAAAGATTTGTTTATTATCAAAGTGTGCACGCAGTATACCACTCTGAGATTCGTCTCCTCCGGATAGCCACGGAACACAGAAGAACCATGGAAGTCGTTCAACGAGAAGCACCAAACAAGACACCCCGCACAAAAAACAGACAGACAGACATACTTTACTGATCCTGATGGAAAGTGGGTTTCACAGCCGCGCCAACCAAGAATAGTGAAGAAATACAGCAATATAAAACCATAAACAATTATATAATAATAAGTAAATTATTCCAAGTGGAAATAAGTCCAGGACCAGCCTATTGGCTCAGGGTGTCTGACACTCCGAGGGGGGAGTTGTAAAGTTTGATGGCCACAGGTAGGAATGACTTCCTATGACGCTCAGTGTTACATCTCGGTGGAATGAGTCTCTGACTGAATGTACTCCTGTGCCTGACCAGTACATTATGGAGTGGATGGGAGTCATTGTCCAAGATGGCATGCAACTTGGACAGCATCCTCTTTTCAGACACCACCGTCAGAGAGTCCAGAAGGGCGACTTGATCACCAATCCCCCTCTCCCCTGACAAAATGCAACACGAACAGCAACCCCAATGCCCCCCCGCTCAAAGTGCAAGGAGAATATTGACCCCCGAAGCCCCCGCCCCCGCGCAACATAAAACCCGACAAAATGGAACGAGGACGTCGACCGCACTTCCCCACACAAAATGCAACGAGAACGTCGACTGCAAACCCCCCCCTTCGCCGCACAAGAGGCAACAAGAACGTCGACCCCCCCCAAAGCCCCCTCCCCCACACAAAAACACGAACGGAACGCAGCAAGAACATGGACCCCCACAAACCTCCCTCCCCTACACCGAAAATGAGGAAAAAATGGGCAACAACACAGGATATAAAAACCGTAAGTTTGCTTTGATTTTGTAGATCAAAGTGTAATATGAGAAATGGAATTGTTATAGTCCAATAACACTTCTCTTTGAACACACGGATCTATTTCTTGCTCTTGGATTGGGCTCCTTTCCAATGCTTGAATATATGTTTTATTGCACTGTAGCCGATGTCCGTGGATATCTGGTTTATCGTGCAGTGGTGTTAAAAGTCATTATTATAATTATCATTAATGAGTTTATTATCAGCCTATGAATTGCAAATGCCACTGGGTCAGTCAGGATAATTTTTCTGATAACCACACTGTCTGAAATGATTTGCAAGCCCATTACCAGTTTCTTCAACACCTTACAGACCTGTATACTCCCTGCCAGTGTTTTATAGCGGTTGTTCCGATGCCTGCATTAAAATTCAGAGAAGTTTGTCCTTTACTAACCGAGCAGCCTCGCTGCACGGAAAAGTGGGCCTTGGGCGCAGTTTTGTCATTCATTTATCGCGACAGAGCGCAGAATCGGCCCCTTGAGTCCCGCTGCCCAGCGATCCCCCGATTTAATCTGAGCCGAATCAGAGGACGATTTACAACGACCGATTCTCCTATCAACCGGTTACGTCTCTGGACTGCTGGGAGGAAACCGGAGCACCCGGAGGAAACCCGCACGGTCGCGGGGAGAGCGTGCAAACTCCTTACAGGCAGCGGCGGGAATTGAACTTGAGTCGCGCCCGCACTGTAAAGCTTTGTGCCAATCTCAGTGCCGCCCAGCAGCCCCCTATTTAACCCGATCAAAGTGTAGAGGGGAAGTCAGAGAGAAGTTTTTATTTTACACAAAATGGTGGTTGAGTGGAATGCCATGCCAGGGCTGATGGTGGTAGAAGCAGATATATTAGGATATCTAAGGTATTCTTATTATTCTCCCATTTGACATAGGAGGCCGGTGGTTTAGTGACATCAGCACTGGACTTTGAGGTGAATGATCCTGGGTTCAAATCCAGCCAACTGCTTGCATGCTTTCTCTCCGTGCTGGGTCGAGCATCGAGCTGGCAACTTAGCCTCGTAAAAACCGGACAACTGCTAGAGGAATGGTTCGGTTGCTGCCCGGCACGCAGAGGAACAACAAGCCCTTTGAGTCCGCTCCATCATTCCATCACGGCTGATCCAATGGGGTTGAGAGCCATTTCTCCCGCCTTCTCCCCGTAACCCTTTCACGCCCTGCCTAATCGAGAACTTCCGCCTTAAATACACCCAATGACCCGATGACAGCCGTCTGGGGAAATGAATTTCACAGACTCACCACCCTCTGTCTGAAGAAATTCCTCCTCCTCATCTCCGTTCTAAATGGACATTGCTCTACTCTGAGGCTGCGCCCTCTGGTCCTACTGGACTCCACCCGGCAAAGAATAGCACGTGGATAAAAGAAAAATAGAGGGCTACGTGAAAGGGAAGGGCTAGGGTGATCTTGGAGTAGGTTAAGTGGTTGAAGCAACTTCTTAGGTTGAAGGGACAGCACTGTGTCGCACTGTTCTACGTTTTATAAATCTGCTATCTCTTCATGTAAATTATGCCTCTGGTCTTCGACACCACAATAATGGGGAAGAGGATTTTTACTATCTATTTGAAGCTTTGCCCTCATAAACCTTTACTTCGGATCACCTTTAGCCTCTTCTGCTCCAGGAAAAACAAACCTAGGCTATTTATTATCTCTGTATATCTGTAATGCTTTAGTCCAGTCAAAGTTGTCATGAATCTCCTCGCAGTATAATGCATGAAGTAAAGATTCTTTGTATTGGTATATAGAGTGGAAAAGGCCCTTCTGGCCTTCGAGACTCGTCACCTAGCGACTCCTATCCTAATTACGGGACAATTTACAATGTCAAATTAATTCACCAAACAGCACGTCTCTAGACTGTGGGAGGAAACTACTATCAGATTACTATCTAAATAGAGTCAAGTTAGGAAAAGGGGAAGTACAATGAGATCTAGGTGTTCTTGTACATCAGTCAATGAAAGCAAGCATGCAGGTACAGCAGGCAGTGAAGAAAACTAATGGCATGCTGGCCTTTATAACAAGAGGAATTGAGTATAGGAGTAAAGAGGTCCTTCTGCAGCTGTACAGGGCCCTGGTGAGACCACACCTGGAGTATTGTGTGCAGTTTTGGTGTCCAAATTTGAGGAAGGACATTCTTGCTATTGAGGGAGTGCAGCGTAGGTTCACGAGGTTAATTCCCGGGATGGCGGGACTGTCATATGTTGAAAGATTGGAGCGACTGGGCTTGTATACACTGGAATTTAGAAGGATGAGAGGGGATCTGATTGAAACATATATGATTATTGAGGGATTGGACATGCCAGAGGCAGGAAGCATGTTCCTGCTGATGGGTGAGTCCAGAACTAGAGGCCACAGTTTAAGAATAAGGGGTATGCCATTTAGAACAGAGATGCAGAGAAACTTTTTCACCCAGAGAGTGGTGGATCTGTGGAATGCTCTGCCCCAGAAGGCAGTGGAGGCCAAGTCTCTGGATGCATTCAAGAGAGAGTTAGATAGAGCTCTTGTAGATAGCGGGGTCAAGGGATATGGGGAGAAGGCAGGAACGGGGTACTGATTGTGGATGATCAGCCATGATCACAGTGAATGGCGGTGCTGGCTAGAAGGTCCGAATGGCCTACTCCTGCACCTACTGTCTATTGTCTATCGAAACCGGAGCACCCGAAGGAAACCCACATGGTCACAGGGAGAGAACGTAAAACTCCTCACAGGCAGCAACAGGAAGTGAGCCTGAGTTCCCAGTACCATAAAGCATTGTGCTGACCACAATGCCGCTATGTCATCAACATCAGTCTGCCGGCTATCAGCACTGGGCTTTGAGGCCAGTGGTCCCGGGTTCGAATCCGGCCAGCCCCTTGCACGATTTCCATCCATGCTGGGTTGACCGCCCAGCTAGCAACTCGGCCTCAAAAACAAGGACAGTGAGGAAGGATTTCAAAGGAGGGATCTGGACCAACCAGAAAAATAGGCTGAGAAATGGCAGATGGAGTTTAATACAGACAAGTGTGAGGTATTGCACTTTGGAAGGACAAACCAAGGTAGAACATACAAGGTAAATGGTAGGACACTGACGAGTGCAGTAGAACAGAGGGATCTAGGAATACAGATACAAAATTCCCTAAAAGTGGCGTCACAGGTAGATAGGGTAGTAAAGTGAGCTTTTGGTACATTGGCCTTTATAAATCAAAGTATTGAGTATAAGAGTTGGAATTTTATGGTGAGGTTGTATAAGGCATTGGTGAGGCCAAATTTGGAGTATTGTGTGAAGTTTTGGTCACCAAATTACAGGAAGGATATTAATAAGGTTGAAAGAGTGCAGAGAAGGTTTACAAGGATGTTGCCGGGACTTGAGAAACTGAGTTACAGAGAAAGGTTGAATAGGTTAGGACTTTATTCCCTGGAGCGTAGAAGAATGAAGGGAGATTTGATAGAGGTATATAAAATTATGATGGGTATAGATAGAGAGAAGGCAAGCAGGCTTTTTCCACTGAGGCTAGGGGAGAAAAAAATCCAGAGGTCATGGGTTAAGGGTGAAGGGGGAAAAGTTTAAAGGTAACATGGGGGGGGGCTTCTTCACACAGAGAGTAGTGGGAGTGTGGAATGAGCTGCCAGATGCGGGCTCACATTTAACATTCAAGAAAAACTTGGACAGGTACATGGATGAGAGGGGTATGGAGGGATATGGGCCAGGCGCAGGTGCAGTGGAACTAGGCAGAAAAATGGTTCGGCACAGCCAAGAAGGGCCGAAGGGCCTATTTCTGTGCTGTAATGTTCTATGGTTCTAAAACAGACAAAATGCTAAAGAAATGGCAAGGTTGCTGCCCGATGTGCCACAAGGCACGGATAAGAACAATATATGTGTATGTGTGTATATATACAATTTATACATACATATGGGCTGGCTGGTGGTGTAGTGGCATCAGCACTGGACTCTGAGGTGGAAGGTCCTGAGTTCGAATCCAGCCAGCTCCCTAACTGGGGAGCAGCAGTATCTGCGCAGAATCTTACCATGAAGACTCTATGGACAGCTACCCTGAGTCGACGGCAACTGGATGGCACTATATTCACTCAACAAGATAATAAGATCAGGAAGTTAATAGACTGGAAAGAAAATGATAGAGGTGAGGCTGCAAAGTGAGTGAGACCAGGAATGGGATATCCCAGGATGGTTAACTTCTACAAAATTAAAAAAAAAGGCAATGAAAGTACATTTTTTTGATGGACTCTAGATCATGATCTCTTTGGCGGCTTTGCTTTTGATTGCATGGTGGGTGGGGGGGGAATAATGTTTTTGCTGAGGCAGGTGGGGGGAAGGTTGATGCTTTTACTGCTGTTTATGTGTAGGAGGGTGAGGGGGGCTTTGGAGTTCTGAAGTTTTTCTGTCGTTCGTTCTTCGGGGTTTTTTCTGTTTTGTGGATGTCTGTGAAGGGTAAGAATTTCAGATTGTACACTGACCCTGAATTTCAGACATGCACATCACACATACAGGCATCCGTTAGTTTCGAGAGACCGTGGATTTGCGCCTTGGAAAGTTTCCAGGGCGCAGGCCTGGGCAGGGTTGTGTGGGAGACCGGCAGTTGCCCAAGCTGCAAGTCTCCCCTCTCCATGCCACCGATGTTGTCCGAGGGAAGGGCAAGGGTCGATACAGCTTGGCACCGGTGTCGTCGCAGAGGAATGTTAAATGTCTTGCTCGAGGACACAACACGCTACCTTAGCTGAGGCTCGAACTAGCGGCCTTCAGATCACTAGACCAATGCCTTAACCACTTGGCCACGCGCCAACAGATCTCCGCTTGAACCATTCAACCATCAAACTAAGTGAAGGATGATGAAAAAGAGGGCAAACTTATTACAGACTAATGATCTAATCTCATAAAGTCTAACAGCTAGAATCACTTTTGGTGGAGCTTTGAAACGGCAACGGTAAGATGATGTCACTGGGACATTTACCCATAGCAGGTCCCAGTTTGATGGTAATACAGGGCATCTAAATCAGGAAATTGGAAGCGTGTGAAACTAAACTCACAACGGAAACAGGGAATGGTAATCTAAATGTGATTTGGGCAAATCATTTACCAGTCATACTGTAGAAGATAATTTATAGAGAGTAGAAGGGATGGTTTCCCAGTTTAGCAAGCTGATGAACCAACGAGGGAACAGCTAATTTTCTCTCATTGTGGAAGGGTGAATTGATGACCTGGTGGATAAAAGGGTCTTTAGGGAGCTATGATCAAAGCGTGATAGAATTTTATTAAAAAATTGGAGGGCATTTCATCTGGCTGGAAACAGGGTCTTAAATCACAATTAAGAAGGACGTAAAGGCACGCGGCACAGAGTCATAGAAAAGTACAGCACACGAACAGGCCCTTCTTCTCATCTAGTCTGTGCTGAACCATTTAAGCTGCCGACTCCCATCGACCTGCACAGGGGCCACAGCCCTCCCTACCCTTCCCATCCACGTACCTCTCCAAACTTCTCTTCAACATTGAAGTCAAGCTCTCACGCACCACTTGTGCCGGCAGCTCCTTCCACACTCTCACCACCCTCTGAGTGAAGAAGTTTCCCCTCATGTTCCCCTTGAACTTTTCACCTCTCACCCTTAACCCACGACCTCTGGTTGTCGTCCCAGCCAACCTCATGGATAAAGCTGGCTTGCATTTACCCCTCATAATTTTGCATTATTGAACAGATATATTACAATGATAAGAGGCACAAGAAATATAAAACACTTTAAGTAAGGGATGCATAATTAGCAAGTGACAGTTGTTTAATGTTTTCCCTAAAATTTCTCTTTTTTCACTGTTTTCCTAGCTGAGTCCCACATACCCTGATTCTCTTAATGTCCAAAACATTATCAGTTTCCATCTCAACTCTAAGTGATGCTTTATTTTTTCTAAGGATTTGGGTGGCCTGGTAGCGTAGTGGTTAGCACAGTGCTTTACCGTCCCGTTCAATTCCTGCCGCTGTCTGAAAGGAGTTTGTCCGTTCTCCTCGTGGCCGCCCGGTGTTTCTCCAGGTGCTCCGGTTTCCTCCCGCAGTCCAAAGACGTACCGGTTTGGAGGCTAATTGGCCATTGTAAATTGCCCTGTAATTAGGCTGGGATTAAATCAGGAGACTGAAGGGCTGCAAGGGCCTATTCTGCACTGTGGCTCAATTAAAAATAAATAAAAATTAATTAATTTATTATTAATGAAATAAAGAATTTAATATTAATGAAATGAAAATGATACATATAATAATCTCACGCTTGAAGCAGTTAATAGAACCCAGAACATAGAAATCTAAAGCACATTACAGGCTCTTCGGCCCACAATGTTATGCTGACCATATAACCTGCTCTAGAAACTGCCTGGAATTAACCTACCACATAGCCCTCTATTTTTCTAAGCTCCACGTACCTATCTAAGAGTCTCTTAAAAGACCCTATCGTATCCGCCTTGACCAACATCGCCAGCAGTGCATTCCACGCACCCACCACTCTCCGTGTGAAAAACTTTCCCCTGACATCCCCTTGGTACCTATTTCCAATCACCTTAAAACTATGCCCCCTCGTGTTAGCCATTTCAGCCCTGGGATAAAGCCCCTGGCTATCTACACGATCACTTCTCATCCTTCGTCACTTCAAGGAGAAAAGGCTGAGTTCACTCAACCTATTCTCATAAGGCATGCTCCCCAATCCAGGCAACATCCTTGTAAATCTCCTCTGCACTCTCTCAATAGTATCCACATCCTTCCCGTATGAGGTGACCAGAACTGAAACCGGTGCTCCAAGTGGGGTCTGACCATCTTGTAAAGCTGTAACAAATGTTGACTATTAATGTTGAATTGATTAACATTTTACCATTAAAGTGGATTGATTGTCACAAGGATGGGTATAGATAAAGATGGCGCAATACTGTTCAGTACATAATAGTTCTAGAGATATTAGAACTATGGAAAAATAGATACCAATAAATACCAATTCCTAATACATAGTAAGGAATTAACAGTGTGGAAGTTCTTTAAAGTTGATATAGCCGAGCTGGTCACAGAGTCAAGCTCCTGCCACCAATTGAATGCTCCCAATGGCGTGCCCCTCTAATAGCGTCTGACAACCCTTCGCCTCCTGGATTTAGCTACTAAGCCCGGCGGTAACAGTTTCTACTGACCGGAGAAGGGGCAACGGTGAGTCACTGGCGTCTTGAAACCAGTCGCTTCAGGCAGATGGGGGTTTGTCAGCTGTGGTTCACAGTTTACCTAGGAGGTCCCACACCTCCGCAGTCACGGAGAAGGTTTCAGGGGTAAACCTCAAGGGAAACCCCAGAGCTGGAATCTCTGAGTTTGACGCAGCCTGGCAACTCCAGCGACGCCACTGGCGCCAAACTGTATCGGTCTCTGCCGTTCCTTCGGATTCTTCAGCTACGTGGAGAGGGGGAACAGATTGTGTATCATGTAGACTGCTGGGACGCAGCGCCCATGGTCGACCCTGACCCACTGTGGGCCTTGGAATAGTGCGGGGGTGGAGCTGGATAGGTACTCTGAATTCCTAAAGCACCACACACAACATGCCAGAGGAGATCTGCAGGTCAGGCAGCATCCATGGAGATGAATAAACAGCCGCCGTTTCGGGCCACGACCGCCCTTCAGCCAAGGCGACACGCCACCCGCGGATCTGCTGGGGTCGTCTATTGTGTCCAATGTTCCCGACGTGGTCTCCTCTACATTGGCGAGACACCGTCATTTACTGGGGGGGCCCGCTTTGTCGAGCACCTCCGCTCCATCCGCCAAAAGCGGAAATCCCCGGCGGCCGAACACTTTAACTCCGACTCCCGTTCACTTTCCGACATGTCTGTCCATGACCTCCTCTTGTGCCAGGATGAGGCCACCCTTAGGGTGGAGGAGCAACACCTGGGTAGCCTCCAACCTGATGGCTTGGACATCGATTTGTCCTTCCAATTAAAAAAAATTCCCTCCTCCTCCTCCCCCTTTCCTCTATTCCCCACTCTGGTCTTTTGCCTCTTCTCACCTGCCTATCACTTCCCCCTGGGTCCCCTCCTCCTTCCCTTTCCCCTATGGTCCACTCTCCTCCCTTATCAGACTCCTTCCTCTCCAGCCCTTGACCTTTTCCACCAACCTGGTTCCACCTAATTCATTTGGGCTAGCCTCCTTCCCCTCCCTCCCTCCCTCCCACCCACCTTTTTATTCTGGCATCTTCCCCCTTCCTCCTCAGCCCCAATGAAGGGTCTCGGCCCAAAACGTCGACTGTTTGCTCATTTCCATAGATGCTGCCGGACCGCCAAGTTTCTCCGGCACTTTATGCGTGTTGCTCTGTACTTCCAGCGTCTTCAGGCTTTCTCCTGTTCAGATTTTGAATTTCAGGTGCCATTTCCATTTTCTAATACGCAAAGAGAAACGATTTAGCAGGCTAAATTATTCTTTCAGCTTCCCGTCCACTTTGTTAGCATCAGTTTCCTCTCTACCGGCTGCCAGCATATTCTCTCTGCACGGTCAAAGGTCGTTCCAGCTCTTCCGAATACTTAGTCTGGCTGACCGCGCAGTGGCCTTGTCGAGGATCTCATTGCCGACAGGAGAGAACATTCCGGCTCAGTCAGTTACCAGCGTTGTCTGGTATCACCTTGAGCATTAAGTACCACCAGTTAACAGAGCGGATTCCTGATCGTCACTGATTCTCAAACCGCTGACAGGAAGCGGTAAGCAGGAGTTCGGGCCCCGCGATGTGCGTTCATACACTGTAAGATAACTCTTGGCCCCAGCCACCTGTGTGAAAAGTGTCTTCAGATCCGTAATCTATCATCGGACAGGCAGCCTGATGTCCAAGATTCCGATTTTGTGTTGACGATAATGTGGTTTGTGTTAACAGCCAGGATGTGCTGGGAGGGGGGCTGCCCCCAAGTTCCAGTGCCAACATAGCATTCCCACAATGCTCGGCAGGACAACACAGAGCACAACGACAGCAAAACAAGCCCCCCCCACCCCCTTCTTCCATCCATACACATACTCAGTCCTCCACCCCCTCCCCAGGACGTCCAGCAGGCTTCAATTCGACTCCTCCAGCAGGCACATAGCTCCAGCTGTCTGTGCTTGACTTCTGGACCTCTGGTTACCCTCGGCATTGGCCGATCACCGAACTCTGGCCTCACCGATTCGCGTTCCCGGGGTGCGGGCACCAGAGCTCGTCTCTCCTTCCGATTTCGGTGCCTGCCATCGACTCGCTGACCGGGGTGGGCGCTATCAGCCCTCGCCCACCCTGGTCTCCCGGCCCGACATCTGACCACAGGCCTTTCGAACACGAGCGGAGGCCCGAACTCGAACTTTGTTGAAAGACGGCACAGAATAGGCCCCTCCAGCCACGCCGCCCAGCAATTGCCCTATTTAATCCCGGCCTAATCCCCCACATCCCTTCCCTAAACCCTCACCTGACCCCTAATGCCCCTCTCTGGCCCCAAAACCGTTGCCACTAACCCCAACAGATAAATACACTTGCCCAAGACAAACACAAAAACATCTGCAGATGCTGGAAATCCAAAGCAACACCAGCAAAATGCTGGAGGAACTCAGCAGGCCGGGCAGCACCTATGTCAATGAATAAACAGTCGACGTTTCGGGCCGAGACCCTTCATCAGGACTGGAAAGGAAGGGCAAGAGTCCGAGTAAGGAGGGGAGGAAGGAGTACAAGGTGGTAGGTGATAGGTGGAACCGGGAGAGGGGGAGGGGTGAAGCTGGAATTTGATTGGTGAAGAGATAAAGGGCTGGAGAAAGGGGAGTCTGATAGGAGAGGACGGAAGACCATGGAAGAAAGGGAAAGGGGCGGGGAGCACCAGAAGGAGCTGACAGGTAAGTAAGGAGATGAGGTGAAAGGGAGAACTGGGAATGGAAATGGATAAGGAGAAGCGGGGTGTGGGAATTACCAGAAATTCGAGAAGTTTTCATGCCACCAGTTTGGAGGCGACCCAGGTGGAATACAGGACTTTGCTTCTCCAACGCTGAGGCAGTAGAGGACTGACATAGCAGAATGGGAAGTAGAGCTGAAATGGATGGACTCCAGGAGATCCCGCTTTCTGTGGCCGACGGAGCAAAGGCCCTCGGCGAAGTGCTCCCCCAAACTCTGCCGGGTCTCACCGATACACAGGAGGCCGCACCGGGCCCCAGCAGGCTCGCAGGTGAAGTGTCGCCTCACCTGGAAGGACGGTTTGGGGCCCTGGATGGTAGTGAGGGGGGAAGGTGTTGGGGCAGGTGAGGCACTTGCAAGGTTAAGTACCAGGAGGGAGACCAATTCACTGAGAGAGTGTGATAGATACAGCCTTTCCATTTTCCTGTTTTGATCTACCATTCAAAATGGCTGCCGCCATTGATGCTGAGCTAATTCTTGTTGGTAATAAGCTCTTTTCCCTCTCGAACAGTTTAGGCGTAAAACCTAATGTATGAAAAGAAAACAAGACACAGTCTTTTATGTTGAAGTACAGCGAAAATGATTACCCCACTTAAGGACTGATTTAATCAATCATCATTTATACTTTGTCATTATTTCTTCCAACTGACTCTCTTGACGGTATCGATTCCTGCTGTCATAAAATATTTGGGTTTACAATGCTTTTCAGGTTAGATTGTGTCAGAAGTATTTCACAAATTGATAAGTAGTTTCTCTTATTCAGAAGATTGCCTGAGGAAGAAGTTGAGGCAGGGAAGGTGGTTCAGGTGTTTCTGTTTATTATCAGAGAATGTATTTGGTATACAGGGTTCCTTGAGGTGTTATAGCTGGGGGTGGTAGTGGGGATCAGCTCCCACTGACAATGGCGTGCGACTTAAATCGCCTCTGACAACTAAGTCCAGCTCCTGGCCTTCACATGTGGCTTAATTACTAGGCCCAGCAGGGAAGAGCAAAGGTGGGTTACTGGAGCCTTAAAATCAGTCGCTTCGGGCAGATGGGAATCATCAGCCGCGGTTGGCAACTCATCTGGGAGAGGGAAAACTCTGATCTCAAACCTCCGCCGCCTTGCGGCTCACGGGGGGGAGGCTTCGGGAGTGAGCTCCGAGGGAAAATCCGGAGCTGGAGTCCCTCAGTCAGTCCTATGTTGAGTTCAACACTGACTGGCAACTCCTGTGACGCTGCTGGTGCCAAACTATATCGGTCCCTGTCGATCCTTTGGGTTGGTCAGGTGTGTGGACGGGGATCTTGCTACGTGGCCTGCTCTCCATATTGTACGCCCCAGACTTGTGTATCTAGGCAGCTCCATGGCCGACCCCGACCCACGGGGGCCTCAGAATACAGTATACAACCTGAAACTCTTCCTCTTCACAGACAGCCACGGAAAACGGAACCCCAGAAGGATGAACGACAGAAAAATGTTTGAACCCTGGAGTCCCTCTTCCCCCCCCCCCCCCGTGCAACGCATTAAAGCAACAACATCCCCCCTCCCCCCACCCTTTTCAGCAAAAAGCCTCTGTACCCACCACCCACCGAGCAGTGGCAAAGCACCCGAAGAGTGACCCTGCTATGCAGTCAGGGAAAACTATTGTTCACCATGCTGCAGGGCTCTCTCTCTCACTAACGAGGGACTGAGAGGTGTCACCCAGTTCACAGCGAGAGAGGAGACTGACAAGCAGCCGCTGTTATGACTTTACCGTCTGCTCCGTCGCCTCTCATTTCGAGATTCTCCGACTGGAGAATGAGCCGCAAGATTCTGAGTTATCACTTGGATAGGAACGCATGGAGCGGCGGGGGCTCAGACGGAACTCAGGAAATTGGGATGAGCTGAAGGGCCTGGATCTGTGCTGGATCGCTCCTCGACCACGAATAGTGGGCTGGGAGAGCGGTTAGTCGGGGGACGCGCAGGCGGAGACAGAAGTGAGTGAGATGAGACGGAGACAGGGGAAGGGAAGGAGGTGAGATGCAGCTGGGGCAAGGGAAGGAGGTGAGATGCAGCTGGGGCAAGGAAAGGGGGTGAGATGCAGCTGGGGCAAGGAAAGGAGGTGAGATGCAGCTGGGGCAAGGGAAGGAGGTGAGATGCAGCTGGGGCAAGGGAAGGAGGTGAGATGCAGCTGGGGCAAGGAAAGGGGGTGAGATGCAGCTGGGGCAAGGAAAGGGGGTGAGATGCAGCTGGGGCAAGGAAAAGGGGTGAGATGCTGGGGCAAGGGAAGGAGGTGAGATGCAGCTGGGGCAAGGAAAGGGGGTGAGATGGAATCAGCTCTGAGAAAAGAAAATGTAATTAATAAAGTAGCTAATAGTTTAGTTTGCTTCTAGCAAGTCGTCACTGTGTTTCGCCAGCCATCTTGGTTGTTACTCTACCTGTGCGTCTGACAGCACAGAGGACAATTTAGTTTAGTGCCTCAGTCAGCTTGATAGAGACGAAATTTGACACACTGAGGAGTAGCACGAAGGCTTTTTAACCTGCCAGCAAGCTCTTAATCTCGCTATGTCATTCTCTAACCTGCCTGGCAAGATGCTTGCTTGCAGACGGGAGAGCGGCATCTCCTTGCAGAGCACGGATAGCAGTGGTCCTTGTGTCACAGAACCACTTTGTTTTGTTAGCGCTAGGAAAACAGAAAGCAGGAATCGGCGAGCTTCTCAAGCAACTTTGCTGGAATGAAAATAACAGCTGCTCAGCGCTCCTGCTATTGTTTCCCTGACGCGACATCAGATCGAAGCGTTACAACCATGACAGTGTCATCCTGGTCTGCGACGATTTCAAACTTCAGCACCCGGCTCTTAAGTCTTACTCGTTCTGTCACTGACGAGGATGAAAGAGGCGACAGCTGAAAAGGAGGCTTGTGGCTGCTATCAAAGTAACCTTAATAAAAGCAGTCAGCTGTGCATGCGACAAACGTTTGGATTCCTTGCTGTTAATGTGCATGCAAGGCACTTGCCATTCCAGGCTGCGCAAATTGATTTTATGTGAGTCAACTTATTATTGTCCCTCAGAGATTTCAAAAACACCAACTAAAGTAAGGATTAAGGTTACATGTTACCCCAGAGAAATTATATTTGGTTTACAGACCTTCAAGTGCATGTCCACACTTTCTAAAGTAGCAGGACAAGTCAATGAAGGGATTTAAAAAAAATGCATTCAGGATTTTTCTAACTTTTGGTAATTTCGACTCGCTCGTCCCACGAACAAGGTTTCGGCAGCAACCAACACGAGCGATGGTGACGTCCTCCCGACTGTTCAAGAAGCTACTTCTTCCTCTTCTAAATCTGCTTCTGCTACTAAACCGCGTGCGATTGGAGCTTGTGATTTATGTTTTGAAGGTGCGTTTTCGCTGTCTCCGGGGAAACCCGACAAGGTTGAGAGCACAGCCTAAAGGCCCACGATCGGCTCCATTACGCTTCACCGATGAAAGCATGGGCGAGGATGAGAGTGGAAGATGAGCGGGTGTTCAGCACCCCTCGGTCTCCCTCTCCCTCTCGCTCGCAGCTGCTGGAGGAAGGCGCAGGAGTTTTCCTCACGTCACAAGCTTTGTTCGGCTGGCTCGCGGTGTGGACTCCTTTTGGAGGCCTCTTCTGCTATTTTGCGCGATTTGATCAGGGCACTTCGATGCAGACTGTGCCTCTGTGACCTGCAGTCAATGAACAACAGAGTGCTAAACTGAATTGACCATTTCAAGGACTCTGTGGTCCAAACTGAATTGAGCTCAATACTCCTAGACCATTTCGAGGACTCTGTGGATTGACGTTTAATATTCTGTGTGTTATTTGCTCAGCTTTTGCCGTTTGCCTAACTTGTACTTTTTCTCGCGTGTTGGGTGTTTGGTGTTTTCGTTTAATGGGTTCCTTGGTGTATAGATGCTTTGTCTGCGGGAGGACCAATCTCAGCATTGTATCTGTATACATACTTTGATAATAAATGTACTTTGAATCTTTGAATCCCCCTTCTTTCTTCCTCCGTTCCCCATTCTGGTTCCCCTCTCACCCTGTCTGTTCTCCTCACTTGCCTATCAACCTCCCTCCTTCCTTTTCTCCCACAGTCAACTCTCCTCTTTTCCTTCAGCCCTTTACATCATCCATCCGTGACCTCCCAGATTCTCTCTTCCTCCGATCTTCCTCACCCACACTCCTCCCCGCTCACCTGGCTTCACCTATCACCTCCCAGCTTGTACTCCTTCCCCTCCCCCACCCCCCACCACCTTATTCTGGCTTCTTCCCCTCTTCTTTTCCAGTCCTGATGAAGGGTCTCGGCCAAAAAGTCTGTTTATTCCCCACCATAGATGCTGCCTAACCCTCTGAGTTCCTCCAGCATTTTGTGTATGTTGCTCTGCATTCAGGATGCTTGCCTTTATTCAGTAAGCAACAGGATGTCAGAACACTATTGAACTGATCCCTCTGGTGTGTGTTTCCTCATCTTACCCTTTCTGAAGTCCACAATCAGCTCCTTGATTCCCCAACCTTGAGAAGAATGTCTGCGTATTCACACTGTACTCCTCCATGTACACACACCTCTCAGTCTCGTATGCACCTTTGTATGAAGTCTTTGTTCAGTCTCCTTGCATAACTCAGTCCCTCGAGTCCCGGCAGCATCCTTGTAAATCTACCCATGCACTCTTACATTCCTGGGCATTCGAATTGATGTACCAGACCATGATACAACCAGTCAAGATAGTTTCAACAAGACCATGATACAACCAGTCAAGATAGTTTCAACCAGACCATGATACAACCAGTCAAGATAGTTTCAACAAGACCATGATACAACCAGTCAAGATAGTTTCAACAAGACCATGATACAACCAGTCAAGATAGTTTCAACCAGACCATGATACAACTGGTCAAGATAGTTTCAACCAGACCATGATACAACCAGTCAAAATAATTCAACCAGACCATGTTACAACCAGTCAAAATAGTTTCAACCAGACCAAGATACAACCGGTCAAGATAGTTTCAACCAGGCCATGATACAACTGGTCAAGATAGTTTCAACCGGACCATGATACAACCAGTCAAGATAGTTTCAACCAGGCCATGATACAACCGGTCAAGATAGTTTCAACCGGACCATGATACAACCGGTCAAGATAGTTTCAACCAGACCATGATACAACTGGTCAAGATAGTTTCAACCAGACCATGATACAACTGGTCAAGATAGTTTCAACCAGACCATGATACAACCGGTCAAGATAGTTTCAACCAGACCATGATACAACTGGTCAAGATAGTTTCAACCAGACCATGATACAACCGGTCAAGATAGTTTCAACTGGACCATGATACAACCGGTCAAGATAGTTTCAACCGGACCATGATACAACTGGTCAAGATAGTTTCAACCAGACCATGATACAACCAGTCAAGATAGCTTCATCAGTTCATCAGTAGAAATTTGTTCCAGAGCTCAGTAACAAGCTGATCCTCCTTATCCTTTGACAGAAATGTGTGTATGAACAACTTTGAGAGACAATATTGGTTCACCAAGGTATCTGCTGACTCTCGAGGATTTGACCAGCACAAAGAAGGCTTGACAGCATCTCTACTTTCTTCGATGTGAGCTCATTTGTATAGCTCGTTTCTTTGTATGATGTGGGCAAGCACGGTCTTTCCGTGATTGTTCTTGGCAAATGTTTCTACAGGAGTGGTTTGCTGTTGCCTTCTTCTGGGCAGTGTGTCTTTATAAGACACCCCACCCCCAGCCATTATCAATACTCTTCAGAGATTGTCTGCCTGGCGTCAGACCAGGACTTGTGATCTGCACCAGATGCTCATATGACTACCCACCACCTGATCCCTGATATGTCACCGTGATCGAGGGAGTTACACCTTGCCCAAGGGTGACCTGCAGGTTAGCGGAGGGAAGGAGCGCCTTTGGTAGAGACATATGTGATCAATTGGGTCTTCCAGCCACGCCTTTCAGCAATCCCAATCACAGACGCAGAGGAAACCCACGGGGAGAACATACAAACTTCTTCCAGGCAGCGGCGGGAATTGAACCCGGGTCGCTTGCATGGTAAAGCGTTGTGCTAACCACTACGCCACCGCGCTGCTCCTCTGATTGGAATTCAGATGCCCAAGTCATTGGAAAAAACGCGACACAGTCCTCTGTTCTCTGTGGAGGGTCTTGTGCAGCCGCTCAGCAGAACAGATTGCTTGCTACAGGTGGAAGTGGCGGCAGGCAGGGTTCTCCCTTCAGCGGCATTAAAATGAGAAACAGCTGCTTGCATTTCGGGGCACACAGGAGGCAACCCTCACAGCGCCAGTACCACGGTCGGCTGCCGGACACGCAGCAGCTGCTCTGAGGCTCGAATGTCATGAGTATTGGTGAGATGTTCAGGTGTGTTTCATGGTGAGCAATTTAAATGAGCATTCCCTTGTCACATCTTGTATTTTTCCTGTCATTCTGGTGTTTGGCTGTCTCTTCACAGCAAAATGATGCACCTGCTTAATTCTTGCATAATAATTCTGATACATTTTTTTCTTTTTTTTTATTGAGATGCAGTGCAGAGTGGGCCCTTGCAGCTCTTCGAGCCGTGCCCTGACTTAATTCTAGCCTAATCACGGGACAATTTACAATGCCCTGTTGACCTACTGGTACGTCCTACTGGTGGGAGGAAACCGGAGCAGCTGGTGGTCAAGGGGAGAACGCATAAACTCTTTACTGGTGGCGGCGGGAATTGAACCCGGGTTGCCTATACTGTAAAGTGAGGGGGGGGGGGGTCGGGGATTGTAATTGCCGCTGTTCTTTTCTGTGAGTAAGGGGGTCCGGGCTGCTATTGTCACTGTTCTTTTTGCTGCGGGGGGAAGGGAGGGTGGATTTTGGAATCTTCGAGTTTCGTTCCTTTTCGTTTTCATGTTGGGAGGAGGAGTTGATGCCTTTTCTTTCATCAGCACCAATGGCTTTTCTGTACTTCATGACTATCTGGAGAAGACGAATATCAGAGTTGTATTGTGCATGCTTGCTTTGACAATAAAATGAACCTTTGCAACTTTGAACAACTTAACTCAACCATCGGTCACTGGAGTGACCCACCTTCCGAATTATTTCCAAGAATGATGTGCTCCTTTTAGTCTGCCATGAATTGCAGAGGTGTGGATCGACTCAAAAATGCACGTGTGGCTTTGTAAATCAAAGCATTGTGTACGGGAGATGGGATGTTATGTTGAAGTTGCGTAAGACGCTGGTGAGGCCTAATTTGGAGTATTGTGTGCAGTTTTGGTCACCTACGTATAACAACGAGATTGAAAGAGTGCAGAAAAAATTTATAAGGATGTCGCCAGGACTTGGGGGATCTGAAAGGTGGAATAATGTTTACCCTAGAGCGTGGGGGAATGAGGGGAGAATTGATAGAGGTATACAAAATTCTGAGGTTACAGATAGGGTACATGTTAGCAGGCTTTTTCCACTGAACTAAAAACTAGAGGTCATGGGTTAATGAATGAATGAATGATCTTTATTGTCATAATACACAGGTACAATGAAACTCTGTTTAGCTTCCTCTCAGGCAATTAAATAAAGCGGTAGATAAAAACAAGACAGTAATAGAGAAACATTATTAAATAGATAAGTAGCAGAAAATAAGTTACAGCAGCACCAGAATGTCACAGTAATGCACAGAGTGCCGTCGGTGTGAGTATTTGAGGCCTTGTGTGTGCTCACAGTTTCAGTCACTGTTCTGTGGGAGTGGTGCGATGGAGGCCACAGCTCCGGGGTCAAAGCTGTTCCTCAGTCTATTTGTTCTAGCTGTAAGGGTGAAAGGTAAAATATTTAAGGGGAACACGAGGGGAACTCCTTCACTCAGAGGGTGGTGAGAGTGTGGAATGAGCTGCCAGCGGAAGTGGTGGGTACAGGTTTAATTTCAACATTTAAGAGCAGTTTGGGTTGGTACATGGATGGGAGGGATATAGAGGGTTATTGTTTGGGTGCAGGTCGATAGGACTAGTCAGAATAACAGTTAGGCATGGACTAGATGGGCCAAAGGGCCTGTTTCTGTGCTGTAGTCCTCTGACTTAAAGATTCTGTCTTACATGTCAGATATGTTACATTGTGGAACAGCTCGATGGGCTGAATGGCCTAGTTCTTCTCCTATGTCTTACAGTACTAGGTGTGAGTGCAGTAATGAAAGCTATCTCACCTTTTATTCCCAAACACGATTCTTTTTTGAGGTACACAGATGTAATTTGCTCCCTCTGTGTCAACCAAGTGGCCTCCCAGCCCTCGAAAGCAGAGAGAAGATCGCAGATGATTGGGCGCGAAGGGGAGCTGGGGCAAATAGAGAATCGCTGATTAGTCTGGAGCCATGGGTGCACGTTGCCCACCTTTAACTAAGAGAGCAACCAGGAACGGAAAACGGACTGGGAAAAAAACACCTCTCTCTTCAGCCCCCGAGTTCAGTTTCCGACAGTAATTTTCAGCTTTATGATAGGGGCCACTCTTCAAGTTACTTCGGGCAATTAGAGGTTCGGAAAGCACTTTTGAAGTCCAAGCTTATCAGAATCAGGCTTACTATCATCAACGTATGTTGTGATGTTTGTTGTTTTGCGGCAGCAGTACAGTGCAAAACATTTAATAATGTTATAAGTTAAAATAAGAAATATATATTAATTAAATCTTGCAGAAATGAAATGGCGCTTGTGGTCCATTCAGAGATCTGATCACGGAGAGGAAGCTGTACTGTGGACGACTGCCGATTTCTGTGGCCTACGTGGACTCAGAGTCTGGACTTTATATTTTGCGTGGCCGTATTTTACTGATCTCTTGCATGAGTTCGGTATCTTACGCGGTGCTTTGCGCTGAGTCTGACCCAGAGCTTCCAAACAAGCTGCATATGTTAACCCTTTCATTCCTGGAATCGTACTAATGGGCTCACAACCCCTAAATATTTCATACTGTAGGAGCTACAATCATTCAGACAAGTGGAGGGTGTTCCCTACCATTCCTGATTTGCACCCTCTCCGAGTCTCCACATCCTTCCTCTAATGAGGCAACCAGAATTAAATGTATTACTCCAGGTGCAACGGAACCAGTTGCAGCTTATAAAACTGCGATGCAACTTCCCAACACAAGAGATTCCGCAGATGCTGGAGATCCGGAGCACCACACACAATGCTGGAGGAGCTCCACAGGTCTGGCAGCATCTACGGAGAGGAATAAACAGTTAATGTTTTGAGCCAAGACTCTTCATAAGGACTGCCTGACTCTTAAATTCATTTCCTCAACTAATAAAGGCAAGAATGGCATATGCTTTCTTCCACCCGCTGGCTTTAGGTCACATCTGGAAATTCCAGCAGGCGGACGATTTCCCTCCACGCCACTCTGACACATTGGGAAATCATGTACTCGGCATATTACAGCAGTGCCTTGCCTTTGCCTTCTGCCGCGTGAGTTTAAAGAGATCAACACCTCAAGGGTTCACTAACCAGTAGAAATTACACTTCTGCAAACAAATCACTGATGCTTTAGCTCTGGGCCAAAATTCTGCCCCTCTGTCCCAATCTGTGGTGCTCCAGCTCCCTTGTTGTTGTACTGCATTTTGCGCCTTGGTCGCAGAGTAACGCTGTCTTGTTTGGCTCTATTCATGGGTATTCACATGGAAACCCTTTTTACCGGGCGTTTCGAGGATTGTGGCTCGTTAGCCCCTTGCTAATAGCCAGCCGGACTCAGCTGTTGAAAAACCACCTTCCTCAGGCTCCGTATGTCTAGGGTAGATATGACCTGGGTCCCGGGTCTCGCCCACCCAAAACCCGATTTGTGTGACTGCTTTGTAACTTACTGCTCCCATTCAATCACCCGTCAGCAAGAAATAACAGATTGCACATAGCATACAAGTATAAAGAAAGTAGATTAATGAGCGCAAACTTAACCAAACAGTTATTACAGAAAGAAATGAAAGAGGAAAGGATCATCATAATTAAACAGTCAAATGTGCACAAGTTGGAGCTCAGCTTGAAGTTGCCTGTGACTCACGCACCATCAGAATGTCGCTCGACATCCATCTTGAAGTAACGGGCTCTCCCGCGGGAGTATTGGCCCTTCCTCATTGATGCCATTCATCTGCACAAAGCACCTGGTGCAGCGGGGACGGCATCCGCGGCCATCTTCCCCCCGTCCTCTCCCAGCTCCCACCAAAAAGAAGACCTCGACCCACACCAGTGTCCGTCGCCAAAACCTTCTCCCAAATCCACCAGCGCACATAAAATGCTGGAGGAGCTCAGCAGCTACGGGAAGAAAGTACAGTCGACGTTTTGGGCCGAATCCCTTTGAGTTGCAGCCTGGGTTGGTGATTTTCTCCAGCGTCTTGTGTGTGTTGCTCAGATCTCCAGATTGTTTCTTGTTCCCAATTCCACCATCCTGATTGGCTGACACCACATTCCTAAGTTGAACGACAAAGCCTCTCAGACCGAAACAGACTGAAAGCAGAACAGACTACACTTACGCTTACTACACTTACATGAACTGCTAAAATAAGATACTTATAGCATGGCAGTCCAAATCTTAACCACATGTGGGGTTAAATGACAATTGAACTTAAATTGACGAAGCTGTTCCTAAAATGTTGAGTGTGTATCTTCAAGCTCCGTACCTCCTCCCTGATGGCAGCATGAGACGAGGGCGTGTCCTGGACGGTGAGGGTCCCGAATGATGGTCGCTACCTTATTGAGGCACCTTGTTTTGAAGATATCCTCGATGGTGTGAAGGTTTGTATTGGCTGGAGCGGGTTGAGTTGACAGCCCTCTGCAGCTTTACCCGTTCCTGTGCATTGGACTCTCCATACCAGATGGGTGATAAAACTAATGATCTCCTCTGTGCATCTGTGGTGACAGATGATACAAAGATTGGTGGAGGGGCAGGCAGTGTTAAGGAAACAGATAGGATGCAGAAGGACTTAGACAGATTAGGAAGATGGACAAGAAAGTGGCAGATGAAATACAGTGTTGGACAATGCAAGATCGTGCTCTTTGGTAGTGGAAAAAAATGTGCGGACTATTTTCTAAATGGGGAGAAAATCCAGGGATCTGAGATGCAGAGGGACTTGGGAGTCTTTGTGCAGAACACCCTGGAGGTTAACCTGCATGTAGAGTCGGTGGTGAGGAAGGCAAATGCCATGTTAGCATTCATTTCAAGAGAATACAAGAGCAGGGATGTGATGCTGAGGTTTTATAAGGCACCGGTGAGGTCTGGCCTTGAGCATTGTGAACAGTTTTGTGCCCCTCATCTTGGAAAAGATGTGCTGGCATTGGGGAGGGTCTGGAGGAGGTTCACAAAGATGATTCCAGGAATGAAAGGGTTATCATACGAGGAACGTTTGATCGCTCGCTGGAATTCAGAGGTTAAGGGGGGACGTCACTGAAACCATTTGAATGTTGAAAGGCTGAGACAGAGTGGTTGTGGAAAGATTTTTTCCCATGGTGGGGGGAGTCTAGGACAAGAGGGCACAGCCTCAGGATAGAGGGGCGCCCTTTCAAAACAGAGATGCAGAGAAATTTCTTTAGCCAGAGGGTGGTGGGTTTGTGGAATTTGTTGCCACATGCAGCTGTGGAGGCCAGGTCGTTGGGTGTATTTAAGGCAGAGATTGATAGGTTCTTGATTGGACATGGCGTCAAAGGTTACGGGGAGAAGCCTGGCAACTGGGGTTGAGGAGGAGATAGAAAAAAAGGATCAGCCATGATTGAATGGCGGAGCAGACTCGATGGGCCAAATGGCCTAATTCTGCTCTTGTGTCTTATGGTCTTATGGACATACCAAATCTCTTCAAACTCATAGGTGCCGGCGTGCCTTCTCAGGATAGATCTTCAGAAGCGTGGAGACTCAGTAAATTGAAGCTGCTCATCCTTTTCCACTGCTGGCCCTCAACGAAGAGACCCCACCCCCACATTCCCCTTTCTTCTTCCTCTTTCGCTTTGTCTCCTTCTTTCTTCCCTCCACTGCGAGCTGAAAAAGATCTTGCACCACGTCTGTGACAGAACTATCATTCGGATCCAACTGAACGGCTTTGGTGTATTTTTGACGTCTTGCTGTGAGCTGCATCAAACAAAAAAAAATCATTTCTCAGTTGTTTGTGTGTGTGTGTGTGTGTGCGCGCGTTTTCTTAAAAGCAGAGAAAAGCTGTTGCTTGCGAGCATCTGGTGTTCAGTCGGTTTCAGTTTCAGTAGCCGTTGAGTGGGTGCATGTGCAGCAAGGCTTGCTGACCTGAAATAATCCCTCGCACACAGCGGCGAGTTAGAAGTGTTTCCGATTCAAGTCGGTCTCCCTCCGGCAGCTTCTTGTAAATACTCCAGTCTTGGTTGACTTTAACCTCCAATATGCCCTAAGGCTTGTCCTTGTCTGAGCCAGAGAAATTGTGAGTCCTGCTCCATCACTGTCGTCAGTCCAGATTTCGTCAAAATCAGAATCAGGTTTAATATCAACGGCATATGTCATGAAATCTGTTGTCTTTGAGGCAGCAGTAAAATTAAATACATAATAAAAGAGTAAAATAGCTGTGAATTACAGTATAATATATATATTATATTAATATATATAATATAATATATGTAATAGTTAAATTAAGTGAACAGTGGAAAAAGTAAAAATAAAAAAGTAATGAGGCAGTGTTCATGGGTTCAATGTCCATTCAGAAATCGGATGGCAGAGGGGAAGAAGCTGTTCCTGAATCGTTGAATGTGTGTCTTCAGGCTCCTGTACCTCCTCCCTGATGGCAGAGGGGAAGAAGCCGTTCCTGAATCGTTGAGTGTGTGTCTTCAGGCTCCTGTACCTCCTCCCTGATGGCAGAGGGGAAGAAGCTGTTCCTGAATCTCTGAGTGTGTGTCTTCAGGCTCCTGTACCTCCTCCCTGATGGCAGAGGGGAAGAAGCTGTTCCTGAATCGCTGAGTGTGTGTCTTCAGGCTCCTGTACCTCCTCCCTGATGGCAGAGGGGAAGAAGCTGTTCCTGAATCATTGAGTGTGTGTCTTCAGGCTCCTGTACCTCCTCCCTGATGGCAGAGGGGAAGAAGCTGTTCCTGAATCGCTGAGTGTGTGTCTTCAGGCTCCTGTACCTCCTCCCTGATGGTAGAGGGGAAGAAGCTGTTCCTGAATCGCTGAGTGTGTGTCTTCAGGCTCCTGTACCTCCTCCCTGATGGCAGAGGGGAAGAAGCTGTTCCTGAATCGTTGAGTGTGTGTCTTCAGGCTCCTGTACCTCCTCCCTGATGGCAGAGGGGAAGAAGCTGTTCCTGAATCATTGAGTGTGTGTCTTCAGGCTCCTGTACCTCCTCCCTGATGGTAGCAATGAGAAGAGGGCATGTCCTGGGTGGTGGGGGTCCTTACTGATGGGCACCGCCTTTATGAGGCATCGTTGCTATTAACCTGAACTGGACATGCCGTATGTAAATGACACACACACACACGCACACAAAATGCTGGATGAAGTCAGCAGGCCAGGCTGCATCTGTGGAAAAACGTACAGTCAACGTTTCGGGCCGAGAGCCTTCGGCAGGACTGGAGAAAGAATACTGTATGTGAACCCTGAAAGTCAGAATCAGGTCATGTAATTTGTTGTCATGCCGTAGCTGTACAATGTGGGGTATAAACTATACTAAAAGTTACAGTAAGAGATTTACATAAAAAGTAAGCAGGGTGAAAAGAGAGCATAAACGGTGAGGTGGAGTATGTTGTTTGTTCAGGAATCCGATGGCGGAGGAAGTCTGATGTCTTCAGGCTCCACTCTGATGGTAGCGATGAGTAAGAGGCATGTCCTGGGTGGTGAGGTCCTTAATAGTGTAGAGGCTTACAGTACAGGTGACTCAGGTTCAAGTCCCGCCACCGCCTGTAAGGATTTTGTACGTTCTCCCCGTGACTGCGTGTGTTTCCTCTGGGTGCTCCGGTTTCCTCCCACAGTCCAAAGACGTACCTGTTGGTAGGTCAGTTGTCCCACGATTCGGATTGGAGTAAATCGATAAATACACAGACTTGTAGTACCCCAATGACTGCTCATTCATCTGATAATCGACATTTATAGGATTCTTCATTGCTGTTTCCAAAACAATTTAGTTTGTTTAGTCAGGGTTGTTAGCCCTGAGCTGAACCCCTGAACCTGGAGGACCAGTGGTCCTCTCTTAGTCTGACCTCTGCCCTTTGACCTGTTTGGCATGGGTGACCCTACCAAGAGCCAGAGCATAAAGCCCAGACTCCAGCTAACACAGCATGGCAAGGTTATAGTCCTCTTGAACATGCCTCTCTTTGCTACCCTGCGTTTTCCTGACTTATGTTATTAATTTATTGTTTATAAATAAAGCGCAGAACAGGCCCTTTTGGCCCACTAAGCCACGGTGCCCAGCAACCTGCGAATTAACCCTAGCCTAATCACAGGGCAACCTTCAGGGTGACAGGTCGACTAATTGTTCAGTCTCGGACTGTGGGAGGAAATGAGAGCACTTGGACGAAACCCCCCAGCACCCACGCAAAGCTCTTACAAGCTTTCTTGCAGAAGACGCTGGAATTGAACCTCGAACTCCGACGCCCTGAGCTGTAAACGCATTGTGCTAACCGCTACATTCTCCATGGCAACCAGCTTGCCTCTGCTCAATCTGAAACACAAAATGCGTCACCTTGGCTCATCACAGGAGCCAGCCGCCATTCCGTAAATTGTCTACACTTCTCGCTGCCCCATTAAAGCAGCCAACTTAATCAAAGTCCCCCACCACCCTAGACATTCTGTCTTCTCCCCTCTCCCGTCGGGCAGAAGATACAAAAGCCTGAAAGCACGTCCCACCATGAACAGCTCCTATGATAAGACTCTGGAATGGGTCCCACATACAGAAACTGGACTATTATGTTCAGTTTTGGTCTCCAAATTTGAGGAAGGACATTCTTGCTATTGAGGGAGTGTAGCGTAGGTTCACGAGGTTAATTCCCGGGATGGCGGGACAGTCATATGTTGAAAGGTTGGAGCATCTGGGCTTGTATACACTGGAATTTAGAAGGATGAGAGGGGATCTGATTGAACCATATAAGATTATTAAGGGATTGGACACACTGGAGGCAGGAAGCATGTTCCCGCTGATGGGTGAGTCCAGAACTAAAGGCCACAGTTAAAGAATAAGGGGTAGGCCATTTAGAACAGAGCTGAGGAAAAACTTTTTTCACCCAGAGAGTTGTGGATCTATGGAATGCTCTGCCTTAGAAGGTGGAGGCCAATTCTCTGGATGTTTTCAAGAAGGAGTTAGATAGAGCTCTTAAAAATGGCAGAGTCAAGGGATATGGGGAGAGGGCAGGAACGGGGTACTGATTGTGGATGCTCAGCCAGGATCACATTGAATGGCGGTGCTGGCTTGAAGGGCCGAATGGCCTACTCCTGCACCTATTGTCTATTGACTCTTGACCATCAAGTCTATCTCATCATCTTATTGTGAGTCTGCACATTCTCTGTAACTCTAAGTCAAGTTTATTGTCATTTAACTATAAGCATGTAGACCGCCAAATGAGACTGTTTCTCTGGACCAGGCTGTAAAGCACAGTAGTACATATAACACACCATATATTAGGAAAGTAAGGATAAAACCTACAGATGAATTATGGATAGATAAACCAATTAAGGTGTATAAATTAAATATTGTCTACTAAACTAAAGTACATTGATATTAATTGTAAGGTACAGAACAGATTAGCCGGTGACACTTTGAACATGATGTGTCAGGGAGTTCAGAAGCCTGACGGCCTGAGGGAAGAAACTGTTTCCCATCCTGACCGTTCTTGTCTTTATGCATCGGAGTCTCCTGCCTGATGGTAGAAAGTCAGAGAGGATGCTGGATGGACGGGCGGGATCCTGGATAATACTAAGGGCCCTGCATACACAGCGCTCCTGATAAATGTCCCTGATGGACGGTCGGGGGACCCCTACAATCCTCTCGGCCGTTCTCACAGTCCTTTGTAGGGACTTCTGGTCCGATGCTCGGCTGCTCCTGGACCAGAAGGAGATGCAGCTTGTCAGGACGCTCTCAATGGTGCTCCTGTAAAAAGCAGTTAAGAAGGGGGTGGTTCCTCGCTTGCCTCAATCTCCTCAGGAAGAAGGCTGCTTATTCAGGGAAGTGATATCGAGGAGCAGGTGAGGTCGTTCGGTCTGTTATTGCTTTTCCCTTGTCCTGCCTCAGTGTGCTGATGCGACGCAATGAAATGGTTGGAGTGGTTGGCTAGCAGAGCGATGTTTTTCACCGATGTACAGTGACAACGGTTACCACTGGCTGTATTGCACTGTACAGGGAGCATTGTGATCAAACGGACGTCATTGTAAAGGTCATGTGTAATTCTTTCTTCTCCAGCCCTTTACCTTTCCCAGCTGCCACCTTCCAGCTAGCCTCCTTCCCCTCTCCCACCCATCTGTTCAGACAACTTCCTCCTTCCCTCTCAGTCCTGAGGGGAGGATCTCGTCCCAAAGCGTCGGCTGTGCATTCACTTCCACAGATGCTGCCTGGCCCGCCGAGTTTTTCCACCATTTTGTCAGTGTATTGCTCAACACGATGTGAGTAATCTGTATTGTGCTAGGAATCTTGCCATCTCTGCCTTTTCTCAAAATAACTTTGATAATTTTAAAATTCAGCCAAGTTCACTTCTTACTATAAGACTTGCTGGCTTTCGTTCATACCAGTAATCTCATCTCTGGAAACCCTGGTTGCCTTGTTAAAGTATAACTGGCTGCTTATTTAATTAGCTATTTTTGTACATATGTTCTGATATTAACTATCTTGAAGTAGAATTCATTCTAATTTATTCGATCTAGAGTAGGTTCCCTGACTAATTTTCGTCTTCCCTCTGCATAATAATCGGAGTTGCCAACAGGGACATGAGGAAGTCTGCCAATGTTGGGAATCCAGAGCAACACACACAAAATGCTGAGGGAACTCAGCAGGCCGGACAGCGTCTGTGGAGATGAGTAAACAGTCGATGTTTCGGGCTGAGACCCTTCTTCAGGACTGGAAAGGAAGGGGGTTGAGACAAGAGAATAAAAGGTGATGGCTGGAGAGTCAAGTCACTTTTTATTGTCATTTTGACCGTAACTGCTGGTTCAGTACACAGTAAAAATGAGACAATGTTTTTCAGGACCATGGTGTTACATGACACAGTACAAAAACTAGGCTGAACTACGTAAAGAAAAACACAGAGAAAGCTACACTAAACTACAGACCTACACAGGACTGCATAAAGTGCACAAAAACAGTGCTGGCATTACAATAAATAATAAACCGAACAATAGGGCAGTAAGGTGTCAGTCCAGGCTCTGGGTATTGAGGAGTCTGATAGCTTGGGGGAAGAAACTGTTACATAGTCTGGTCGCGAGAGCCCAAATGCTTTGGTGCCTTTTCCCAGACGGCAGGAGGGAGAAGAGTCTGTATGAGGGGTGCGTGGGGTCCTTCATAATGCTGTTTCCTTTGTGTGTGCAGCGTGTGGTGTAAATGTCCGTGATGGCGGGAAGAGAGACCCTGGTGATCTTCTCAGCTGACCTCACTATCCGCTGCAGGGTCTTGCGATCCGAGACGGTGCAATTTCCGAACCGGGCAGTGATGCAGCTGCTCGGGATGCTCTCAATACAACCCCTGTAGAATGTGATGAGGATGGGGGGTGGGAGATGGACTTTCCTCAGCCTCCGCAGAAAGTAGAGACGCTGCTGGGCTTTCTTTGCTATGGAGCTGGTGTTGAGGGACCAGGTGAGATTCTCCGCCAGGTGAACACCAAGAAATTTGGTGCTCTTTACGATCTGTACCGGGGAGCCATTGATGTTCAGCGGGGAGTGGTTGCTCCTGAAGTCAACACCATCTCTTTTGTTTTCTTCATATTAAGAGACAGGATGTTGGCTCTGCAGCAGTCCGTTAGCCGCTGCACCTCCTCTCTGTAAGCTGACTCGTCGTTCTTGCTGATGAGACCCACCACGGTCGTGTCATCGGTGAACTTGATGATGTGGTTCGAGCTGTGTGTTGTAGCACAGTCATGGGTCAGCAGAGTGAACAGCAGTGGACTGAGCACGCAGCCCTGGGGGGCCCCTGTGCTCAGTGTGATGGTGAGTGTGAAGGTGATAGGTGAAGCCAGGAAAGATAAAGGGCAGGAGGGGAAGGAATCTGATAAGAAAGGAGAGTGGACCATTGGGGGAAGGGAAGGAGGAGAGGTAGGTGGCAGGTGAGAATAGCCCAGAGTGGGGAATAGGGAAAGAGAAGAGGAGGAGGGAGATTTTATTTACCTGAAAGAGAAATCGATGTTCATGCCATCAGGTTGGAGGCTACCCAGATGGGTTATAAGGTGTTGCTCCCCCACCCTGAGGGCGGCCTCATCATGGCACAAGCGGAGTCCATGTATAGTCCTGGATCATACACAAGCCTTTCAGCCTATCATTAATGTGCCAGCCATTAAGTCCTTGTCTGTACTATACCTGCTACGACACGCTCCCGGGGTTCAGGCGCTCAAAGTCTCCGGTATATGGATGGCCAGTGCGACCCCTTTAAAGATTCAGGACCGCCCCGCTGCTTGACGTTCCTGTTTTAGAATCGAGTGTTTAAGAGCACCTGAACCGAGATCCGTAAGCCCAACCAGCGATGTCGTCTAGTGTTTCGTTTCGTGCTCCCTTCCCGGACCCGTTCTGTTCCGTGTCTCCATCCTAACCTCAGATGCTCCAGCACTTGGGTGCAGACCACCCCTCCTCACGGACTCTCGTCACAACACCAAGCACACCTCCCAGCGCTTTGTCCATAAATCCCCTTTCTGTCGTCCTCAAGTGTTCATCTAAATACCTCTGTCGTCTCGCATGAAATCAGTTCCCTTCGCTCGGGTAAGGATGCGTAATAGTTGTGGCAATTCTGCTTCTCCTCTTCTTGACCATCTAAGAGCCCTGAGGTATTTTAGTTTTTCTGGTTTTAATGCATTTTAACCGGGACAGAGACATTTAGTAGTGATCCATCACATTTGTAGCTGAGAACGTACAACACTTGCAACCTGCAAAATGCAGTGTTATAATGAACAAGGCCTGTAAGTCCCTTCCTAAATGTAGCATCCATGCCTCCAATTTACCCCCGTTCGCCTGGGGTGAACCGCCGTCGCCCCGCCAACAGTGCAATACTTTGGTGTAAATACCGTGTAATGCCCCCCCCCCCCCCAGTACATGCTCGCAATGCAAATACCAGACAATACACCAAAGGCGAGTAAATAATTACAACTTTATAGTTATTTCTTAGTGATGGGTTAGTAGAAACAGATAACCCAAAGGTGCCAAATCAGTAAGTTTATCAGTTTGTGCGCATAATATGTTAATGCGTTGGAGCTCACGCCTCCGGTTCCATCCCCAACGACCTTCTGAGCCTTCGGCCACCGTCCGATCCGCCGACGTCCAGTATCCGCTGCCCTGGAACCGCTGTCCACTCCTCACACGTCCGTCCTCCTCACTCGCCTCCCGGAAAAGACCGCGAACTCCCGCTCAGCTCACACGTACAAGATAGCACAGCTATTCTCCCCCTTATCTGCAGTTATAACCCAAACATTCCAGACACAGAAACTCATTACAGCATTAAACAACGTTACAGAGAAGCCATTTCATTAGCCTGAACAGTTAACAGCACAGTTACTGGCACTGAGAGCCCTACATAAATACAAGGGATTCTACATGTAATTCCCTGGTTCACATCTTTACTGCTATGCTGTGGGTATTTCACTTAGCAACTCTGTAAGGGCAGTCTGTTCTGCTTTTCTGTCTGGTTTACTGTTAAAGATAAGGGATGATGTGGAATGTGTGCCCTCCAATTAGCGGGAGGCTTTTCTTGGTGAGGGGCAATAAAGTTGGACTTGGGCTTTTGTTCGAGAGGAGATGAAGTGAGAAGACACTGGGAAGAACTGGTTGTGGCGGACGATCCGGTGGGAGACCCATTTGTCCGAGATGGATCGCGAGCGACGTTCGGAAGGCGGCGTGCGCTTTCACGTTGACCGAGGGCCCAGCGTGCGAGTGACAGGGAAGTTCAAGATGAGCTCCAGCTTGTGCACATTTGTCTGTTTAATTCGAATGGGCCCTTTTTGTTATTCTTTACCTTAACCCTTCAGTTAAGTGTAACTCGTATGCAGTGTACCATCTGTTATTTTGTGGTATAACAGGGTAGTGAATTACACAGCATCCACACAAACCGAGGTTTGGGGTGGGATGAGAATGCCTCAATCTCACGAGTTTGACGTGGCTGGAGCTTCCGCAGCTGCTGAAACCAAGGTGCTTTCATACAGATGCTGGAAATTCGGAGTAACACACACAAAATGCTGGAGGAACTCAGCAAGTCAGGTAGCATCGTTGTCGACGTTTCGGACTGAGACCCTTCATTAGTACTGGAAAAGAAGTGGGCCAAAGCCAGAGTAAGAAGGTGGAGGAGGGTAAGTGTACGGGTTGGTAAGTGATAGGTGAGGGTGGGTGGGGGGAAGGGGGGGAATGAAGTGGGAAGCTGGGGGGCAATGGGTGGCAAACTCAAAGGGTTGAGGAAGGAATCTGATAGGAGAGGAGAGTGGACAGTGGGAGAAAGGGGAGGAGGGAGACCAGAGGGAGGTGATAGTCAGCCATGGAGAAGAGAAAAAGGAAGAGATGGAAGAGGAACTTCTTCACTCAGAAGGTAAAAAGTTTTCCTCAAGATGCTCAAGGTGCCTGAAGCATAATTTTCACTGCTTATAGCCAAACTGTTGCAATCGTATTTATAATGATTCTGTAAGAAGAGAAAGCTGGTTTGTTTTCCTTCTTTAAGTAAAACCTGCCCAAGTCTCGAATACTGCTGCATTATTTGCGGGAACATTGCGCGCTTCAATTTTGCACTATCAGACAAGATGAAACCAAGACGTACAAAAAAGCTGGATGAACTCAGCAGGCCGGGCAGCATCCGTTGAAAGAAGCAGTCAGCGTTTCGGGTCGAAACCCTTCATCAGGACTAAAGAAGGAGGGGGCATTTGCCCTATAAAGAAGGTGGGGAGAGGGTGGAAAACCAATCAGAGGAAAGATCAAGGGGTGGGGGAGGGGGAAGCAGGGAGGGGATAGGCCGGAGAGGTGAAGGAGGAATGGAAGGGGAAAGCACTATGGGTAGTAGAAGAAGGTAGAGTCATGAGAGGTGATAGGCAGCTGGAAGAGGAGACAGAGCAGAGGTGGGATGGGGAAGGGAGAAGGAGGGAATTACCGGAAGCTGGAGAATTCAATGTTCATACCAAGGGGCTGGAGACTACCCAGACGGTAGATGAGGTGTTGTTCCTGCAACCGAAGTTAGATATGAAACAGTGTTTGTCCTTCTCACACTGTATTGTAATTACTCGCAACCCTTCCTTCAAGAATTTTAAACAGGGGCCCTTTATCGATATTGTAATTAGATTTGTAACTCAAGGTTATGTCACCTAATCTCTGCTTGTTGATTTATCTTAATGACCTTCCGCTCTTTAAATTGACTTTCTTTATCATTGTGTAAAATACAGGGACTTTAATGATGAGCAACACATGCAAACTACTGGAGGAGCTCAGCAGGCCAGGCAGCATCTGTGGGAAAGAGTGACCAGTCGACGTTTCGGGCCGAGACCCTTCAGCACGGAGTCCCGGTGAAGGGTCTCGGCCCGAAACGTCGGCCGTTTACTCTTTTCCTCAGATGATGGCCTGGCTTGCTGAGCTCCTCCAGCATTTTGTGTGTGTTGCTTTGGATTTCCAGTACCTGCAATTTTCTGTTGTTTGTGATTGGACTTAAATGGTGACGTGGTATCTTGTCAATTGTACAATGATGCCCAAAGTCTGTGAGTATGGGAATATCTGATCAAGGACTGGAGGTCAGAGGCCTGGAGGCGGCCCGTCCTTCAGGACTGGAGGTCAGAGGCCTAGAGGCGGCCTGTCCTTCAGGACTGGAGGTCAGGGGCCTGGAGGTGGCCCGTCCTTCAGGACTGGAGGTCAGGGGCCTGGAGGCGGCCCGTCCTTCAGGACTGGAGATCAGGGGCCTGGAGGCGGCCTGTCCTTCAGGACTGGAGGTCAGGGGCCTAGAGGCGGCCCGTCCTTCAGGACTGGAGGTCAGAGGCCTGGAGGCGGCCCGTCCTTCAGGACTGGAGGTCAGAGGCCTGGAGGCAGCCTGTCCTTCAGGACTGGAGGTCAGGGGCCTGGAGGCGGCCTGTCCTTCAGGACTGGAGGTCAGGGGCCTGGAGGCGGCCCGTCCTTCAGGACTGGAGGTCAGGGGCCTGGAGGCGGCCCGTCCTTCAGGACTGGAGGTCAGGGGCCTGGAGGCGGCCCGTCCTTCAGGACTGGAGGTCAGGGGCCTGGAGGCGGCCTGTCCTTCAGGACTGCAGGTCAGAGGCCTGGAGGCAGCTTGTCCTTCAGGACTGGAGGTCAGAGGCCTGGAGGCGGCCCGTCCTTCAGGACTGGAGGTCAAAGGTACTGTTTTGTTGTTGCTGCATGTGTTGTTCTGCTGAACACGGTAGGCATACCATGTTGGTGCTGGAATGTGTGGCGACACTGGCGGTCTGCCCCCGTCACATCCCTAGGTTGCGTTGGTCACTAACACCAGCGTTTCAATCTGCAAAACTCTGCAAATGTCTTGGGCACATATACAGTATACAGCTGGAATGCATTTTTTTCACAGCACTGTGTTTGTCAACGTGGAGCGGAGAGCGAGTTTGTAAAACTGGCGGGAGCAAAGGACGTTGGGAATGGTGAGGGCGGAGCGCCGCGGGCGAGGGACGGGTGGCAGAGGAGGAGTTCCAGGGGGCGAGGGGGTGGCGCAGGTGCAGGCACACCCAGCCCTGAGACGCCAGGCATTGTCTTTGATTCTGAAAAATTGGTTTATTGGTCAGTACAGAATTTCTCTCTGGTGCTTCCTGCTCCCTCCCCTCTCCCTTCCCCTTTTCCCAACCGAGATTCCCCTTTCCCTGCCCCCTTCTCAGTCCACAATAGAGACCCATATCAGAATTAGTTTTATCAACACTCACATACGTCATGAAATTCAGTTTTTTTTGCGGCAGCAGTACAGTGCAACACATAAAATTACTACAGTACTGTGCAGAAGTCTTAGGCACCTTAGGACTTTTGCGCACTATTGTACATGAGATAGCTAAATGACTCTGAATCTGAAAAGTAATTAGCTGCAAACTGTTTTCATTCCAGACACAATACGTCTAAATAAGAATGACAGCCGGAGTGTTCCTCTGGGAACAAGTTGAAGACGTGTCATTAGAAAAAAGCAGCAGAGTTTACCTCACCCGTAGTCAAACAGAATCAGAAGCTGACAATTTCTTTGTATATTATGAAACAATCACAGCTGAGAGAAAGAACTGCCTTAATAGGAAGGATTTAACCATTTATTGAGCTAAATAGTAAGTCAGTCTCTCATCAAATAAGCATAACAAATATCTGAAAGGTTATTATTCATTCGGTCAGTGTCTCCCTCTCTCCCTCCCTCTCTCCTCTCTGCTCCTTTCCCTCTCTCTATCTCTCTCTCCCTCAATGCATTTTGTATTTCACGCCGTTCCCTGTAAACTCTGCAAACCAACGTGTTTGAAAACCCCAGGAGATCGGCAGTTTCTGAGATACTCAAACCACCCCATCTGGCACCAACAGTCGTTCCACGGTCAAAGTCACTTCGATCAGTATTTCTTCTCCCATTCTGATGTTTGGCCTGAGCAACAACTGATCCTCTTGGCCATGTCTGCGTGCTTTGATACTCTGAGTTGCTGCCAGGTGATTGGCTGATTGGGTATTTCCATTAACGAGCAGGTGTGCAGGTGTGATACGGTGGCCACCTCAGGAACTGGCTTATTGTCTATAAATGCAGTGGGGACACGGGTTACAAAAGGAGCCATTTAAAAAAAATCATTCCTTTCTTCTTTGACGGAATGAGAGCTCTGATATTTGCATCATGGGTCTCGGTGCAACCATTCTTAAATTCAGTTCTAACGTTGTTAAGTTGCTGATGAAAATTTCATCAAGCCCCTTAATGGGACGTTGTGGCACTTACATTAATTATGTTGGCGTTACGTTTATGTAAACATTGTTATGTAAATGTTCGACTGCATTTTAGTTCTGTTATAACAATATCAAGTCAAGGTTCAAGGTGCATTTATTATCAAAGAATGTATGAAGTATGCAGCCTTGAGATTTGTCTGTTCATGGGGACCTGATTAAAGAAAAAAAAGAGAGTTGTAGCTGTGTGGAACGAGCTTCCAGTAGAAGTGGTAGAGACAGGTTCGATATTGTCATTTAAAGTAAAATTGGATAGGTATATGGACAGGAAAGGAATGGAGGGTCATGGACTGAGTGCAGGTCGGTGGGACTAGGTGAGAGTAAGCGTCTGGCACGGACTAGAAGGGCCGAGATGACCTATTTCCGTGCTGACATTGTTATATGGTTATCTGGTATAAACTAAAAGACGAGTACTCATGCGTAAGAGAAAGAAAAATAAAGATACAAGTCATGCTAACAGTTGAAGCCAACGGCAACATCATTCCCAACCAAAACAGATTCCTCAGATCCATCCCCCGGAGCAGCCCGGAGTAGGCCCGAAGCCTCGCTAATCAGCTCATCATATTAGCAGGCACGAAGCACAGCGGCCGAGGCAGTCTTCATAGCCTCATCGTCATGGAGATGTCCATCGCAGAGTATGAGCGAATTCGACTCTCACCCTGATTATTTATTGTCATTTAGCTATATACATGCACATTATCAACCGAGAAGACATTCCTCCGGACAAGGGAGTGAAGCACAGTAATGGGTAATAGGAAAGTAAGAACAAAACCCACAAATGAATTACGCAGAAATAAACAAAGTAAAGTGTATAAATTAAATATTGTCAGGTACAGAGCAGATTAACCGGTGACAGGGAGCTCAGAAGCCTGATGGGCTGAGGGAAGAAACTGTTTCCCATCCTGACCGTTCTTGTCTTTATGCATCGGAGTCTCCTGGCCGATTGTAGAAAGTCAAAGAGGATGCTGGACGGACGGGAGAAAAGGAGAGAGAAAAAGAAAGCACATGCAAATAGTAGAAGCAAGCCGACAGCATCCACAACCAGACCGAGCCCCAGATCTGCTCCAGAGTAGGCCCAAGTCAAGCCTCAGTCCCCAGTTTTCACAGCAGCGGGGCAGAAATGCACAGCAGCTGGATCAATTCACAGCCTGAGCGCTGTGGAGAAAGGAATGAACATTTGCGGGAGAACCAGTGAAATCGGCCCGACCCACACCTCCATACCTGACCCTCGGGCTTCCAGTCTATCTGCGCTGATGTTTAAATTGACCGAACGCCGAGTAGTGTTGCATTCTAGGACAAGGACCACGGCGCCCTGGTACGCCTGGGCCGCCCTGCCCGGAGCCGTCCTCGATCTCGCCGAATCGGCGCGGCACCTGGAGCGACCCAACCTCGCGCCCGGGTTAGGTGGACGGGCATCGGAACCCTTCCACATCGCCTCCTCTCCAAACCGCTCACTCCCTCTCCAGCAGCGACACGAGCTCCCCCCCGCAAACCCGGCGGCTCGAACACCCCGTGCCTCACGGTGGCCCGACCCAGTCTCGCCTCCGCCTGCCTCCTCACTGTCCGCGCCGATTGTCCGCTGCAGTTTGCTTCATCGCAAGTAACGTTTTCAGTCGATTCTCTTGCCTCGCGATTTGCACATCTTCGGTGGCACCATCTTAAACTGGAAGTCAGTGGCTGGTGGGAAGAACCCCTCCCAAGATCCTCTCAGCCACTCTCACAGTCCTTTGTACTGTGGATCTCCCAGTTTGTGGAAATCACGATCTTCGACCAGAAAGTTCATGGAAAACATTATCAGGTTTCAGAGTGGAGCTCAGCACTTCTCTGGTCAGGGCATTGATATAGTAGAAACTCCTATTGCCTTAAGCACTTTACAGAGCAATTGAATTCTCTGTAACAAGCTCTTAAGGGGACGTACAACAAAACAAGGGGCATTCTTTTAGCTTCAGCTATGAGGCGGTGGTAGGAGATTGCTCTCAAGAAGTCAGAGAGTCTTGAATAGACTAACAAGCACTGGTCACAAAAGCTATTTGAGTACCTAGCCCAAGAAAAGCTCCCAATTTACAGCTAGCTGGTGCCATAAAGGCCTGAGTAAAAGTCACGATTGCATCTGATAAATGACTGCACTTTGGGGAAACCGCATCACTGCCAAACGTCTGCGCGCAGCCTGCTTGCTCCTACAGGCAGAAGGGAAAATAGATAAAGTCCTGTTGCCTCCAGCGCAGTGATTGGATGGCCTCCCTAAGGCTGCAGCCAAGACCAAGCTGTGAGATGTGGCAGCTGCCCGGAACGATTGTGCGGTTGGGAAGTTTTGACCTCCATCGGCAAAGCAATCCTGGCACGAGTTTGAGGAGCTGACGCAACATAGTAAGTGATGGGTCTTGAGACAGCAGCACCTCAGAGGGAAAGCGCTAGAGGAACTCAGCAGGTCGGGCAGCATCTACGGAAACGAGTAAGCAGTCGACGTTTCGGGCCAAGACCCTTCTTCAGGGCTGGAAAGGAAGGTAGAAAAGATGCCAGAATTAAAAGTTGGAGGGTGGGAGGGCTGGCTGGAAGGTGATAGGTGAAGCCAGGTGGGCGGGAAAGGTCAAGGGCAGGAGAGGAAGGAATCTGATAGGAGAAGAGAGTGGACCAATGGAGAAAGGGAAGGAGGAGGGGATCCAGGGAGGAAATGATTGGCAGGTGAGAAGTGGTAAGAGGCCAGGGTAGGGAACAGAAGAGGGGAGGGCAAGGGGAAAAAAAAAGTGGATAATTAGGATCTGTTCTGTTTCAGTACTTCCAACAAGTACTGCAATTCATGATGGTTGGGCATGTTCTATGCTGATGGTAAAAGTTCTGCTGAGAAGACTGGTAGATTTCTTCATGGATTCCCCAAAATGAGTGCAAGCTTGCCTCAAGCATTCTCAACTCAACATTCCACTGCCAAAGAGCTGATTTTTGTGGAATTATGGAAATATTTTTTCACCAGAAACTATGTTTCATTGTTTTCTATGGAAAGGGAAGCTAAACTCTAAACTTGACATGATGACACTCAGTGGCCACTTTGATAGGTACACCTGAACACCTTCTTTTTAATCAGCCAATCACGTGGCAGCAACGCGATGGATAAAAGCGTGCAGACATGGTCAAGGGGCTCAGTTGGTGCACAGACCGGACATCGGAATGGGCGAAGAAATGTGATCTGAGTGACTTTGACCGTGGAATGATTGCTGGTGCCAGACGGGGTGGTTTGAGTATCTCAGAAACTGCTGACCCTCCTGGGATTTTCACGCACAGCAGTCTCTAGAATTTACAGAGAATGGTTGAAGAAACTAACAACATCTAGTGAGCGGAAACAGCTTGTTGACGAGGGTGGTCAGAGGAGAATGGGCAGGCTGGTTCAAGCCATACGTCTTTAGAGTGTAGGAATCCCATGCAGTCTCAGAGAGAATGCTCGAAAAATAAATAAATAGACTGATAAATAAATAGATAAATAGGTAGAGTCATAACTTGGAGAATAATGTCCAGTTCTGGTCACCTCACTATCGGAAGGATGTGGAAGCATTGGAAAGGGTACAGAGGAGATTTACCAGGATGCTGCCTGGTTTAGAGAGTATGCATTATGATCAGAGATTAAGGGAGCTAGGGCTTTACTCTCTGGAGAGAAGGAGGATGAGAGGAGACATGATAGAGGTGTACAAAATATTAAGAGGAATAGACAGAGTGCACAGCCAGCGCCTCTTCCCCAGGGCACCACGGCTCAATACAAGAGGACATGGCTTTAAGGTAAGGGGAGGGAAGTTCAAGGGGGATATTAGAGGAGGGTTTTTCACTCAGAGAGTGGTTGGTGCGTGGAATGCACTGCCTGAGTCAGTAGTGGAGGCAGATACACTAGTGAAGTTTAAGAGACTACTCCACAGGTATATGGAGGAATTTGAGGTGGGGGGGTTATATGGGAGACAGGGTTTAAGGGTTGGCACAACAATGTGGGCTGAAGGGCCTGTACTGTGCTGTATTGTTCTATGTTCTATAATACTGAGAAAATGAGTTCTAGAGACCTTGAAAATGAATCCATAGGCTAAGGACTCAGTTCAGTGTTGGGATGAGTGAGGTTATCTACGCGGGTTCAGGAGCCTGATGGTTGAAGGATAATATCTTTTCTTGAACCTGGTGCTGTGATCTGCTGATTATTCTAAGCAACAGGAGACTCAGAATCAGATTTAATATCACCGGCGTACGTCGTGAGGTTTGTTAACTTTACAGCAGCAGTACAATGCAATACATGATAATATAGAAATAAACAGCTATTAAAGAAAAAATGTATAAAATAGTTAAATTAAGTAAGTAGTACAAAAATAGACAAAAATAGAAATTAAAAAAGTAGTGAGGTAATGTTCATGGGTTCAACGTCCATTCAGAAATCGGATGGCTGAAGGGAAGAAGCTGTTACTGAATCGCTGAGTGTGTGTCTTCAGGCTCCTGTACCTCCTCCCTGATGGCATAGGGGAAGAAGTTGTTCCTGAATTGTTGAGTGTGTGTCTTCAGGCTCCTGTACCTCCTCCCTGATGGCAGAGGGGAAGAAGCTGTTCCTGAATCGTAGAGTGTGTGTCTTCAGGCTCCTGTACCTCCTCCCTGATGGCAGAGGGGAAGAAGCTGTTCCTGAGTCGTTGAGTGTGTGTCTTCAGGCTCCTGTACCTCCTCCCTGATGGCAGAGGGGAAGAAGCTGTTCCTGAATCGTTGAGTGTGTGTCTTCAGGCTCCTGTATCTCCTCCCTGATGGCAGAGGGGAAGAAGCTGTTCCTGAATCGTTGAGTGTGTGTCTTCAGGCTCCTGTATCTCCTCCCTGATGGCAGAGGGGAAGAAGCTGTCCCTGAATCGTTGAGTGTGTTTCTTCAGGCTCCTGTACCTCCTCCCTGATGGCAGAGGGGAAGAAGCTGTTCCTGAATTGTTGAGTGTGTTTCTTCAGGTTCCTGTACCTCCTCCCTGATGGTGGCAATGAGAAAAGGGCACGTCCTGGTTGATGGGGGTCCTTAATGATGGATGCTGCTTTTTTGAGCCAAAGTGTAAGTTATTTTTAAGAGATGTGTAGATTGGAGTTCTGTACGCATCCATGACCAGATGTGTGTTAAGAACTTGGACTTGGTGCACGGGTCATAGTTTCCAAATTTACTGATGACACGAAACCGGAAGAAGAAATGAACTGCGAAGAGGAAAGTGACGGGGCATATTCTGGAGTTGTGGGATATAGCAAATACTAATTTCAACAGCAGCCAGTCTTCAGATCTGAATGTGGATCGTACATTGATTTAAAACGCAGCGCAGAGCAATAGTCTTCCTGGAGCTGCAGATTTGGGTCGATTGCAAACCCATTCACCTGAGATGTCTGCATATGCATGAAAGCAATAAACACCCCATTGAGCTGAGCTGTCTGCCTATACAAGAAGGCAGCTCAGAGACAGCAGTGATTAATGTTCAATCTAGGGTGCCTGGAGTGTTGGTAGTGTTTGAAATTTATATCTAACTCAAAGGAAACATTATGAACAATATATTTATATTTATGACTATAGAAATTGTCCTGCTGTTACCTTTGATCGTTAGCATATAAAATGTGATGTAACGTTGGGTCAGGGAGCCTCTCTCTAGCATGTCTCCAAATACTGTCAGCTTGTGCGCGCCAAATAAAGACCAGCCACGTGTCTCTCCGGGGGCTATCGTTGGCAGTCACAACAGATAGCAAAAGTCTTGCAAGAGATTTAGACAGTCCGGTGGAATGAATGGATAGCTGGCAGATGAAAAAGTCCTGTTGAGATGCAATCTGATTTGCTTTTGTAGGATGAACAAAAGATGGCAAATCAGACTCAAGCTCACAGTTCTAAATGGGGTATAACAGCTCCGGGGGGCAGTTGTGCACAATTTAGTGAAGTGTCAGGGGATATTGAGACAGTCATTAAAGTGCATAAAGATTCAGGACTTTATATGAGCAAAGTAAAAATAATGAAGCATTATAAAATGGTGGCACACACAAAACGCCGGAGGAACTCAGCAGGCCAGGCAGCATCTATGGAAAAGAGTGGACAGTCGACTTTTTGGGCTGAGACCCTTCAACAGGACTGGAACGGAAGGGGAGAAGTCAGAGTGAGAAGGTGGGAAGAAGTACAAGGCAGGAGGTGATAGGTGGAACCAGGAGAGGGGGAGGGGTGAAGTGAAGAGCTGGGAAGTTGATTGGTGGAAGAGATAAAGGGCTGGAGAAGGGGGAATCTGATAGGAGAGAACAGAAGACCGTGGAAGAAAGGGAAGGGGGAGGAGCACCAGAGGCAGGTGACGGGCAGGTAAAGAGATGAGGTGAGAGGGGGACTCGGGAATGGCGAATGATGAAAGGGGGGCAATTACCAGAAGTTAGTGAAACTGACATCCATGCCATCAGGTTAGAGGCTACCCAGACGGAATATAAGATGTTGCTCCTCCAACCTGAGCGTGGCATCATCTTGGTAGTAGAGGAGGCCATGGACTGACATGTGGGAATGGGAATGGGAAGTAGAATTACTTCACCACCCCCTCCTGATTCCACCTATGACCTCCCACCTCCCCTCCCCCCCCAATCTTCTTACTCTGACCTCTCCACTTCCTTCTCAGTCCTGATGAAGGGTCTCGGCCCAAAATTTCGACAGTTTACTCTCTTCCGTACACGCTGCCCGGCCTGCTGAGTCCCTCCACAATGCTGTGAGTGTTACTTTGGATTTCCAGCATCTGCAGATCTTCTTGTCATTGCGAAATGGCGACTTGACCATGGGGAAAGTTTTGGGTTTTTAAAGAGTTTTGGGGGATGGTGCAACAGAACTCTTCTTTTGTTTAATGGATTCTTCGCTTTGGGGCTGCCGACGCAGCGCGGAATAGCCCTTCAAGGTTGCCCAGGAACCTCCGATTTAACCCGAGCCTAATCACGGAGCTATTTCCAATGACCAATTAACCTGCCAAATGGTACATCTTTGGACTGTGGGGGGAAACTGGAGCACCCGGAGGAAATCCACGCCATCACGGGGAGAACGTACAAACTCCTTACAGGCAGGTCACAAGGGATGTATACTTTGATAGTGAATGTACTTCGACCTTTGAACTTTGATAATACAGATTTTGATTCCCATCCTGTGTGATTCGTTTCATTACACATATTAGCAAGACGGGAAGACAAGAGACATGCATTTCTATGTGACCTCTGATGACCCAGAGCATTTTATTGCCAAGAAAAGATTTTCTTTGACATGTCGCCAATGTTCAAAAGCTGAAAGTGTGGCAAGCAAACCTACTTATGTGAAACAATCCACAGAAGGAAGACTGTTGTAATGGCCAGATCTGTTCCAGTCACGTTGATTGAGAGGTAAGAATCACCGGGGAAAAGCTTTCTGCTGCTCTTCAAAATAATGTCAAAGAGTCCTTTACATTCACATCAGAGAGCAGACAGGGGGCTCTGACTTGTGTTTCTTCAGAAAGTCTGTTCTCTAGCTACTGCTGCCGGGAACGTCGGCCTCAAATTTATTTACAACGACGCAGCACGGAATAGCCCTTCAAGGTTGCCCAGGAACCTCCGATTTAACCCGAGCCTAATCACGGAGCTATTTCCAATGACCAATTAACCTGCCAAACGGTACATCTTTGGACTGTGGGGGGGAAACCGGAGCACCTGGAAGAAATCCACACCATCACGGGGAGAACGTACAAACTCCTTACAGGCAGCGGCGGGAATTGAACCTGGGTCACCTGTTCTGTAAAGTGTGCTAGCCACTACCCTACTGTGTTGCCCCAAGTTCTGTTCACAGATGTGAGAGTATAGCTAACAAAAGTTAGAAGTAATTTTACTACCAAAGCACATGTATGTCACCATATACAGCCCTGAGATTCATTTTCTTGTGGGCATTCACAGTAAATGACAAGAAACACAATTGAATCAGTGCAAGGCCTGTACCTTTTTATTCTGGCGCCTTCCCCCCCTTCCATTTCAGTCCTGAAGAAGGGTCGACTGTTTATTCCTCTCCATGGATGCTGCCCGACCTACTGAGTTCCTCTTCCAGAATCTTGTGTGTGTCTGTTTTGCATTACGTAAAATGTTTTCGAAGGAGAGAGTCCAGAGGAGGTTCATGAAGATGATTCTGGGATTGAAGGGGTTAACATATGAGGAGCGTCTGGAGGCTTTGGGCCTGTACTCACTGGAATTTAGAAGAATGGTGGGGAATCTCTTTGAAACCTCTTTGAAAGGACTGGATAGGGCAGATGTGGAGAGGATGCTTCCTGTGGTGGGGCTAGAGGGCACAGCCTCAAAATCGAAGGGCAACCATTTAGAACAGTCAAAGTCCTGTCCTGAGCCATTGTGGCTCATCAGGCTGGTTTCTGTGGCGTGAAGCGACTGAGAGTACAAGACTCCCCCACCCCCCCACCCCGGATAGGACGCCAGTCTATCGCGAGGTTGACTCCCAGTATTTTATTGTTGGTACCCATTGCCAGCTAGGTGGACTGGAGCAATGTGTGGTTAAGTGCCTTGCTCAAGAAGACACACTGCCTCAGCTGGGCTTGAACTCACGACCTTCAGGTCGCTAGTCGAACACCCTAACCACTTGGCCACGCGCCACAGAACAGTGGTAAAGAGGAATTTTTTTAGGCAGAGAGCATTGAATCTGCGGAATGCTCTGCTAAGTCTGCGGTGGAGGCCAAGTCCGCGGATGTACTTAAGGTGGAAGTTGATCGTTTCCTGAATGGTCGGGGCATGAAAGGATACGGCGAGAAGGCAGGTGTATGGGATTGAGTGAGATCTGGGATCAGCCATGATGGAATGGTGGCACGGACTGGATGGGCTGAATTCTGCTCCCAAGTTTTATGGTCTTGTGGACTTCTGGACTCCTTTGAACTCCTACCCCAAATCCTTTGCTGCACACCAAAGTTACTCAAGGGTTCGGGCTGTGACTTGCAGAGGGAGAGATGACTTATTCCCCTTTCGCTCTTGACTAATGCAAAAGGTGAACGGGACCATTCGCATCTGTAATCAGGGTCACGAAGCGTGGATTTGACATTCAGTAATAAAATCCACCGCTAATTCTCTTGGTGGTACTTAATACAAGAATTAATGCCTTTGCCCCTTGGCTAATCTAATGATTTTGATGAAGCTACTTCCCACGACTCAGACCGTTATCTTTATCAAAGCTTGTTCTGTTTTCCTTAGCATCCTTTAACAATATTCCTCCTTGTTAAGCAGATTTTGTGGCCTAACAAGAAAGCTTCCCTTATTTGATTAATAAAACAATCCTTCTTTTAAAAAGGCATATGAAAGTTAACCAAGCGATGTTAATTTGCTTCAGTAAGGCCTGAAGTTATTTGATTTCTCCTTCAGGGAAGTTTGGTGCTTATGAAAAGAAGTGATATATTATGCAGTATCTTAAAAATAAGGAAAAATGCAGCCGGGACTGGAAATCCAGGAGAAAAGAGAGGAAACAGCAGGTCATGAGAATCTAATCCAGGAATGAAAGGGTTACTGTATGAGGAACGTCTGACAGCTCTTGGGCTGTATTCCCTGGAGTTCAGGAGAATGAGGGAGGAATTTCACAGAAACATTACGAATGTTAAAGGGCCGGAACAGATTAGATATGGCAAAGTTATTTCCCATGGTAGGGGAGCCTAGGACAAGAGGGCATGGTTTTGGGATTGAAGGACATCCATTTAGAACAGAAATGTGGGAAATTACTTCAGAGGGTGGTAAATCAGCAGAATTTGTTGCCACACGAGGCTGCGGAGGCCAAGTCATTGGGTGCATTTAAGGCAGAGATAGATAGGTTCTTGATTAGCCAGGGTATGGGTATGGGGAAGAAGGCAGGGGAGTGGGGATGACTGGAAGAATTGGATAAGCCCTTGATTGAATGACGGAACAGACTCAATGGGCCAAATGGCCTTCTTCTGCTCCTACATCTTATGGACTTATGGTCTTAATCAACATTTAAACGAGAAATTTTAGGAGGTACGTGAATGGCAAAAGTATGGAGGGCTTTGGTCTGGGGAACGTCAAAGTTCAAAGTACATTTATGATCAATGTAAGCATATATACAACCTTGAGATTCGTCTTCTTACAGATAGCCACACAGCAGAGAAACCCAACAGAACGCATAAAAAGATGACTTTTAAACACCCAACGTACTTACTTACTTACTGCTTGTTAAGCCACTGGCGTTTCGGGCGATGATGAGGGTCCTCCATCCCTGGCGGTGTCCGGGGCTTCCTTTATCATGTAGCTTCCTCTCGGCTTTCACTCATGACAGTCATGCATTTCCCACATGGAGATTCAGGAATATCGTTGCACTCAGGTGTAGAGTGCTGTTTCCATAACAGTTCAACCCCTCAACCTGGAAGTCCAGTAGACCACTGTTAGTCTGGCCTCTGCCCTTTGACCTGTTTGGCTTGGGTGACCCTATCAAGAGCCAAAGCACAAAGCACAAAGCCTCTGGGTCACTGAGGCGCGCAGGCCTCCAAACCACAATGAGGTTGTGGTCCTCTTGGAGGAAAAGCACCTCATGTGCTGACAGAAAGGGGAAAAAAAAACACAAATCATGCTAACAGTAAAGGTAAGCAAATGGCATTCAGAGCAAAAGTGAGCCCATAGACACGAAGCCCGGAGCAGGCCATGGCCTCCGTTCAGCACACAGCCAAGTAAACATCATGGAGCCCGGAGCAGGTCGATGGGACCAGGTGGAAAAATATCTCGGCACAGACCAGATGGGCTGAAGGGCCTGCTTCTGCACTCTTTGACGCTTCCTGTGAACAGAAAGTTGGCGTCTCAGATTCACTAGATCCGGTGTGGGAAGGAAAAAAATTCTCTGAGCTGTAGTAGTTATAAATGAAAGCACGGTATGTACCCCATAGGCAGGGCCCAAGGCTGCAGGCAGCAAGCAGATATTTTAAAATTCTGCGTGAAGCTGTGATAATGTAACTGCCGCATAATCAATCACGATATATTAAAGCATTTTTCAAATATGTATCGAGCCACCTCAGCACTTAGTTTGAGGTGGTGTTGATAATGTGAGATGCAATTGAACATATTAGATATAAACTGTCACAGAATATAATTTCTTTGAGTAGGGCAGATCTAATGGTTCTTCAACATTACAGCAGTGAGGCCAAGATTCCAGCTGTGAACCGATCATCTCTACCGGCCCGTAGCACAGGCAGCCATTTGGATTCACAGAAGCCACTCTGATAATCACGAAGGCCCGAGCATCAGCTTTTTAAGCCTCCCTTACGATAAGGGCTTTTGACGGTCTGAAAACATCTTTGAAGTTCGCCAACATTCAGTAAATCTTGGCATGTGTAATAAAATAAATATTTATGAATTAGGAGTATTTCAGAAGCAGCGTTCAATTTCATTATCATTATGTGCCTTGTCATATGACATCATCATTATGCGCCGTGCTGCATGACGTGGGCGATCATGGCTCATTATGCGCCGTGGGCGATCATGGCCCCTTGACGACGATTGCTCTTGGAAAATTTTTCTAAACAAGTGGTTTTCCGTTGCCTTTTTCTGGGCAGTGTGTGTCTTTACAAGACGGGTGAACCCCAGCCATCATCAATGATCTTCAGAGATTGTCTGCCTGGTGTCAGTGGCTAACATGAGGGGGCATAGTTTTAAGGTGTTTGGAAATAGGGGCCCAGGATATGTGAGAGCTAAGTTTTTAAGTTTTTGTGGAATGCTCTGCTGGCGACAGTGGTAGAGGTGGATACAATAGGGTCTTTTTTAAGAGCCTCTTAGATAGGTACATGGAACTTAGAAACATGGAGGGCTATGCAGTAGGGAAGTCCTAGACAGTTTCTAAAGTAGGTTACGTGGTCAGCACAACATTGTGGGCCGAAGGGCCTGTAATGTGCTGTAGATTTCTATGCTCTGTTCTACGATTAAGAAGTTTAAAAAATTGCGCTCCTTGAACAGGGGCTACCAGAACAGCAGACAAAGCAGGATGGACCAGCCTTGGCTATTTTTGATTGTTACAACTAGTGGAAAACCCCTTGAGCACTCGCATCCCTGTTTACGTTTGGGGAAAATAAATGTCCAGCCCTTTTCCTTAGTTAAGAGTTACTGTACAATAATGACCTTCGGGATTCTTGCCAAAGAGAGTATTGTTCAGATACCAGAATAGATGATGAACGTTGGGAAGCTACTTAACCACATTTGCGTCACAATTAAACAGGTCGTCAGCCTCCCCTCTACTGCGGCTGTCTCCGATCTCCACGGCCTTCGGAAAGCAGCCAACGCTCGGAGTGGTGGCCAGGCTGCTGTGGAGCTCCGTGAGTTCAGCGGGCATCATGGTTGTCTCGTGGAGTGCAAGTTCCTGATTGTTGGAGGATTTGCTGGAGGTCCTTGTAGACATTACACCCAAGGATCAGACCCTTGCCACTCCGGGCAGAAGACACAAAAGCTTGTCAAGACATGCCACAAGGCGCACGGACATCTTGTGTCCGGCTAATGAATGGACCTCTTCGATGAGAAAGTCGAAATCAATTGTCTACTTGCAGGACTCATTGATCTCTGCAAGCGGCCTGGGGTTTCAATACCTCTGGGTGCGGCCTAGAACCGTGGACACCGATGTCGCCAGCCGATGCGTTGTGGGAGACCGAATCAACGTTACAGCAGGCGGTGAGCGCTGCTGTCAGATGAAGGCCCCAGCACTCACTCTCTTCTGCTGGCGAGGGAAAGCTGGTCGGTCCTCGACTTGGCGGACTCGGAGGAGCGACGCGGAAGATCATAACGCAGACGCTGCGAGCTGCCGGTCTCCCGCTCTAGTTGGTTGCCGGAGCGACCTCTCTCCCTCTCCTCCCCTCGCTGGTGAGAGAGAGCCTGTTTGAGATCCCGAAGTGTTGGGATGGAGCATAGTTTCTCGATGATCTCTTTGGGGGCTTTGACATTGCTTGCATCTTGGGGAAAGGGCTGGGTGCTTTTGCTGAAGCAAGTTGGGGGGGAGGGCTGTTTGTGTGTGGGAGGAGGGAGGGGGCTTTGGGGTTCTGACATTTCTGTCATTCATTCTTTGATTTTTTTCTGTTCCATGGGTGTCTGTGAAGAGTAAGAATTTCAGGTTGTGTACTGTATACATTTTCTGATATTAAGTTGAATCATCGAACTATCAGACTCTGGTTTATTATCACTGGCATGTGACGTGTAATTTGTTAACTTAGCAGCAGCAGTTCAATGCAATACATAATATAAAAGAAAAAAATAATAAATAGGTAAATCAATTACAATATACATATATTGAGTAGATTAAAAATCATACAAAAATTGAAATAATATATATTCAAAAAGGGAGGTAGTGTTCACGGGTTCAATGTCCATTCAGGAATCAGATGGCAGAGGGGAAGAAGCTGTTCCTGAATCATTGAGTGTGTGTCTTCAGGCTCCTGTACCTCCTTCCTGATGGCGGAGGGGAAGAAGCTGTTCCTGAATCACTGAGTGTGTGTCTTCAGGCTCCTGTACCTCCTCCCTAATGGCAGAGGGGAAGAAGCTGTTCCTGAATCGTTGAGTGTGTGTCTTCAGGCTCCTGTACCTCCTCCCTGATGGCAGAGGGGAAGAAGCTGTTCCTGAATCGTTGAGTGTGTGTCTTCAGGCTCCCGTACCTCCTCCCTGATGGCAGAGGGGAAGAAGCTGTTCCTGAATCGCTGAGTGTGTGTCTTCAGGCTCCTGTACCTCCTCCCTGATGGCAGAGGGGAAGAAGCCGTTCCTGAATCACTGAGTGTGTCTTCAGGCTCCTGTACCTCCTCCCTGATGGCAGAGGGGAAGAAGCTGTTCCTGAATCGTTGAGTGTGTGTCTTCAGGCTCCCGTACCTCCTCCCTGATGGCAGAGGGGAAGAAGCTGTTCCTGAATCGCTGAGTGTGTGTCTTCAGGCTCCTGTACCTCCTCCCTGATGGCAGAGGGGAAGAAGCCGTTCCTGAATCACTGAGTGTGTGTCTTCAGGCTCCTGTACCTCCTCCCTGATGGCAGAGGGGAAGAAGCCGTTCCTGAATCACTGAGTGTGTGTCTTCAGGCTCCTGTACCTCCTCCCTGATGGCAGAGGGGAAGAAGCTGTTCCTGAATCTCTGAGTGTGTGTCTTCAGGCTCCTGTACCTCCTCCCTGATGGCAGAGGGGAAGAAGCTGTTCCTGAATCGCTGAGTGTGTGCCTTCAGGCTCCTGTACCTCCCCCCTGATGTCAGAGGGGAAGAAGCTGTTCCTGAATCGTTGAGTGTGTGCCTTCAGGCTTCTGTACCTCCTCCCTGATGGTAACAGTAAGAAAAGGGCAGGCCCTGGGTGCTGGGGGTCCTTAATGGACGCTGCCTTTCTGAGACACCGCTCCTTGAAGATGTCCTGGGTACTTTGTATGCCAGTACCCAAGATGGAGCCAATTAAATTTACAACCCTCTACAGCTTCTTTCGGTCCTGTGCAGTAGCACCCCCCTTCATGCCAGACAGTGTCAGAATGCTCTCCACGGTACACCTATAGAAGTTTTTGAGTGTTTTTGTTGACAAGCCAAATCTGTTCAAACTTCTAATGAATTATAGCCGCAGTCTTGCCTTCTTGTCGGGACCAGGTTAGGTCCTAGGAGATCTTGACACCCAGAAACTTGAAACTGCTCACTCTCTCCACTCTTGATCCCTCTGAGGACTGGTATGTGTTCCTTCGTCTTACCCTTCCTGAAGTCTCTTTTGTCTTCCTGCCGTTGAGCGCCAGGTTGTTGCTGCGCTATCCTCTGTAACTTAACACTCTGTTGTCTTGTTGCTGCTAACACGAACTAATTGTGGTCGTTGTGTCAAGAAGTCCAAGGTCCAGTTACAGAGAGAGAGGAACAGTTGACCCAACCGCTTCTGAGGTATGATCGTATTCAACACCGAGCTGAAGTCAGTAAACAGCATCCTGGCATACGAGGACAGAGATTATGGCATCATTGGTGGACCATTTAGGTGATAAGTGAACTAGAAAAGGACTGATGTAAGACCATAAGATATAGGAGCAGAATTCAGGCCATTTGGCCCATCGAGTCTGCTCCGCCATTTCACCATGGCTAATCCATTTTTCCTCTCAGCCCCCAATCTCCTGCCTTCTCCCCGTATCCCTTCATGCCCTGAACAATCAAGGATCTGTCATCCTCTGCCTTAAATATACATAAAGACTTGGCCTCCACAGCCGCCTGTGGCAACAAATTCCACAGATTCACTACTCTCCGGCTAAAGACATTCTTCCTCATTTCCGTTCTAAAAGGATGCCTCTCTACTCTGAGGCAGTGTCCTCTGGTCTTAGACTCCCCCACCACAGCAGACATCCTCTCCACATCCACTCTATCTGTGTCCTCTGGTCCTAGACTCCCCCACCACAGCAGACATCCTCTCCACATCCACTCTATCTGTGTCCTCTGGTCCTAGACTCCCCCACTATAGGAAACATCCTCTCCACATCCACTCTATCTGTGTCCTCTGGTCCTAGACTCCCCCACTATAGGAAACATCCTCTCCACATCCACTCTATTTGTGTCCTCTGGTCCTAGACTCCCCCACTATAGGAAACATCCTCTCCACATCCACTCTATCAGTGTCCTCTGGTCCTAGACTCCCCCACTATAGGAAACATCCTCTCCACATCCACTCTATCAGTGTCCTCTGGTCCTAGACTCCCCCACTATAGGAAACATCCTCTCCACATCCACTCTATCAGTGTCCTCTGGTCCTAGACTCCCCCACTACAGGAAACATCCTCTCCACACCCACTCTATCTGTGCCCTCTGGTCCTAGACTTACCCACTATAGGAAACATCCTCTCCACATCCACTCTATCTGTGTCCTCTGGTCCTAGACTCCCCCACCACAGGAAACATCCTCTCCACATCCACTCTATCTGTGTCCTCTGGTCCTAGACTCCCCCACCACAGCAGACATCCTCTCCACACCCACTCTATCAAGGCCTTTCACCATTTGATAGACTTCAGTGAGGTCACCTGTAATTCCTCTGAATTCTAGTGAGAACAGGCCCTGAGCCATTGAACGCTCCTCCTATGACAAGCTGTTCAATCCCGGAATGTAGCAGGATTTAATGCTGTCCAACACAAGCAGCTCGAAGGATTTCATTGTCATTGAGGTCAGTGGTACTGAACAGTGTCGTATACTCAAGGTAGCACATACACTCTACTTTTAAGTTTCAAGGTTTAGTCCTGGGGCCTTGATGTATGACTGCAAACCCTCACAGATATTGCCTGTGTTTAATCTGCATTAAACAACATTCCCCTGTTTCTTAACATACATGTACTTAATCCTCATTAATAGACATTCTCCCGTTTCCTACATTTCTGGATTTATCACCTTAACCTCAGCCTGTTGTAACTCACAGCCATCCCTTAATGTCATTCACTCAATATCAACTACTTCCCGACTTATCATTATTCTATAACATACCATTCAACTTCTAAACATTATAATCAGAAGCCTCCTGGGTTGGGAAGAAATCACTTTTGCTGTAATAAACATAACACCTAGAGTTCTACAGCACATTACAGACCCTTCGGCCCACAATGTTGTGTCGACCATGTAACCTACTCTAGAAACTGCCTAGAATTTTCCTACCGCACAGCCCTCTATTTTTCTAAGCTCCATGTACCCATCTAAGAGTCTCTGAAAAGACCTTATTATATCTGCCTCCACCACCGTCGCTGGCACTGAATTCCACGCACCCACCACTCACTGTGTGAAAAACTTACACCTGACATCCCTTCAGTACCTATTTCGAATCACCTTAAAACTATGCCCCTCGTGTTAGCCATTTCAGCCCTGGGAAAAAGCCTCTGACTATCCACACGATCAATGCCCCTCATCATCTTATACACCTCTATCAGGTCACCTCTCATCCTCCGTCGCTCCAAGGAGAAAAGGCCGAGTTCACTCAACTTATTCTCATAAGGCATGCTCCCCAATCCAGGCAACATCCTTGTAAATCTCCTCTGCACCCTTTCTATGGCTTCCACATCCTTCCTGTAGTGAGGCGACCAGAACTGAGCACAGTACTCCAAGTGGGGTCTGACCAAGGTCTTATAACCATATAACAATTACAGCATGGAAACAGGCCATCTCGGCCCTTCTAGTCCGTGCTGAACGCTTACCCTCACCTAGTCCCAGCGTCATGCACTCAGCCCATGACAATATCGAACCTGCCTCTACCACTTCTACTGGAAGCTCGTTCCACACAACTACCACTCTCTGAGTAAAGAAGATCCCCCTTGTGTTACCCCTAAACTTTTGCCCCTTAACTCTCAACTCATGTCCTCTTGTTTGAATCTCCCCTGCTCTCAATGGAAAAAAGCCTATCTACGTCAACACTATCTATCCCCCTCATAATTTTAAATACCTCTATCAAGTCCCCCCTCAACCTTCTACGCTCCAAAGAATAAAGACCTAACTTGTTCAACCTTTCTCTGTAACTTAGGTGCTGAAACCCAGGTAACATTCTAGTAAATCTCCTCTGTACTCTCTCTATTTTGTTTACATCTTTCCTATAATTTGGTGACCAGAACTGTACACAATACTCCAAATTCTGCCTTACCAATGCCTTGTACAATTTTAACATTTCATCCCAACTCCTATACTCAATGCTCTGATTTATAAAGGCCAGCATACCAAAAGCTTTCTTTACCACCCTATCCACATGAGATTCCACCTTCAGGGAACTATGTACCATTATTCCTGGATCACTCTGTTCTACTGCATTCTACAATGCCCTACCATTTACCATGTATGTCCTATTTTGATTATTCCTACCAAAATGTAGCACCTCACACTTATCAGCATTAAACTCCATCTGCTATCGTTCAGCCCACTCTTCTAACTGGCCTAAATCTCTCTGCAAGCTTTGAAAACCTACTTCATTATCCACAACTCCACCTATCTTCATATCATCTGCATAATATAATCTATAGTCTAATACATTCTATATAACATCTTATACAGCTGTAACATTACCTCCCGGCTCTTGAATTTAATCCCATGGTTGATGAATGTATACATCTATCATGGTTATGGAGGGAATCTTGATTTATGTATGCACTATCAATGCAATTCCATTTTGATATTAGGATAACATGAACTCCCTTATAACTTCCAGCTGCATGAGAATAAATTCTTTATCAATGCACACAAAATGCTGTCGGAATTCAGTGGGTCAGGCAGCGTCTATATACAGTCGAATATCCAGCCGATGTTCTGGGCTAAGGCCCTTCTTCTGAATGGGAAGGGAGAGGACAGGAGAAGGAGGATCATCATCTTCTTTATATTTCGTTTACCTTATTTCTCAGATAGCAAATCTGAAATGCAAGATTATTTGTTTGACTAAGTTTTAAAACCTCAGGGCAATTTTTGAACGCTGTCTCTGCCTGATCTGTGCCGTCTGATTGTGAACATCAGAAAGGGTAAGATAAGGGAACACAAACCTGTCTTCATAGAGGGATCAGAAGTGGAGAGAGTGAGCAATTTCAAGTTCCTGGGTGTCAATATCTCTGAGGATCTAACCTGGGACCAACATACTGATACAATTATAAAAAAGACACAATGGTGGCAATATCTCGTTAGGAGTTTGAGGAGATTTGGTAAAACACTTTACAATTTCTACAGATGTACTGTAGAGAGCATTCTGACTGGCTGCATCACTGTCTGGTCTTGGAGTGGCTGCTGCATAGGACCAAAATAAGCTGCAGAGATTGTAAACTCAGTCAGCTCCATCATGGGCACGAGCCTCCATAGTATCCAAGACATCTTCAAGGAACATTGCTTTAAAAAGGTGTTGTCCATCATTAAGGACCCCCATCACCCAGGACATGCCTTGTTGTCATTGCTACCATCAGGGAGGGGGTACAGAAGCCAGAAAGCACACACTCAACGATTCAGGAACAGCTTCATCCCGTCTGCCATCAGGGAGGAGGTACAGGAGCCTGAAGGCACACACTCAGCGATTCAGGAACAGCTTCTTCCCCTCTGCCGTCAGGGAGGAGGTACAGGAGCCTGAAGACACACACTCAACGATTCAGGAACAGCTTCTTCTCCTCTGCTGTCCGATTTCTGAATGGACATCGAGCACTACCTCACTACTTTCTGTTTCTACTTTTGTACTAGTTTAATTTAGCCATTTATCAATTATGAACAACCTGGCACATCCTCTCCATGACCTACTGAATAAGCAGTAAAGCACTCTTTCAGACTGGCTCATTCATCTCCACTGCCACAAGAACTGTTGCAGAAAATCTTTCCTTCCTAATGCAATAAGCGTACACAACAGTTCATCTCTATGCGACAGGAGAACACACATCAAAGTACACTAATCTCTGTTTTATGATTTTGTAAATTATTATTGAGTATATTATTATTCTGTACTTTATTAGTTAAGTACGCAAACTGTTACATGTGCTTTTAAATTATGCAGTTGTAACAAAAGAATTTCCCACTTGGGATCAATAAAGTACTTATTATTATCAATATATATATTTACTGTAATTCACAGTTTTTTCTATTTTTATATATTGCATTGTACTGCAACCACAAAGACAACAAATTTCCCAACATATGCCAGTGATAGTAAACCTGATTCTGATTCCAATCTACTCCTCCTTCCATTGCTTGCTAACATCATTGAGTCCTTTGTAAGGAACAATGGATGACTTTTAAATTCCCTCCCTAATTTTTTTAACACTTCCCCATCCCTGTAATATTGTGCAGGAATATTGTAGGATATCCATTTCTGGTATGGAAATATATTCAAAGCTCTCAGATGTTTGTGTATTTAATCTTCTAACATACCAAAATGGAACCTGTAAGATCCCATAATGGTTTGCTATCTGCTGGTACGTGACAGGAGCCATGCAATTGATCATTGTTCATTGTGTAACTAAGGGGGGGTTGATGCCGGCCTTGAGGTGATGCTGTGCTGGAGGAGCCGACCTTGCAGAACAGATAACATCAAAGCATAGTCTGAAAACTTGTATAGAAAAGGAACTTTGTAAACTGTAAATCAGAGGGCTCCTCCAGCCATGGGGAATGGAGATGCTTTTCTTCATTGCTAGCAGTAAGCATGTCTTTATGTGTTTGGTAAGACCTAGTGACACTGGCCAACTAGGTTCGAATCCTTTTAGTGTAGGCAATTAGCAAGGCCATAAGTTTCAGAATTCCCTCCCATAACCTCTTCTTTGTCTATTTAGGATGCTCTTTTAGCCCTTGCTCTTCCACCAAGCCTTCCTTCATCTGCCCTAAGATCCATATAGCGCAATATCTTTGCCGAGAAGGGCAATTGTAATATAATTTGTAATATGTTGTGGCTGTAATAGAGTTTATTATTATCTAGGCAAGTCCTAGTTTGCTTATAATGATATCTGCAGGCATGATTGAATCCTAGACAGATAACATAATTCCTGTGTTGTTGGAACTATTATCTTTGTAGTGGAACTAGGGGAGTTGATTAAAGTAATTTTAGGTGTCAGATTGCAAGTCTGACATTTTGTGAGGATAACTCACATGGTAAAGAGATTTCACATTTTTTAGTTGATCACATTTCTCACAGGCAGAATAGATTAAAGTTGAGAAATTGGGCAGGCGGCAAAATTGTGCAAATGATTTAAAATGGGAGTTTCATGAAGCAATCATCGTAAGTGACCTGAATTTGAAAGGTTCAAGAAATGGGTGCTGGAGGCGGCAAGGTGGCGTAGTGGTTAGCACAATGCTTTATGGTACAGGAGACCCGGGTTCAATTCCCGCCGCTGCCTATAAGGAGTTTGTACATTCTCCCCATGACCGCGTGGGCTTCCTCCCACAGTCTAGAGATGTACTGGTTGATAGGTTAAATGGCCATTGTAAATTGTCCTGTGATGAGGCTAGGATTAAATTGAGGATTGCTGGTGCCATAGCTTGCAGTGCCTGAAGGGCCTATTCTGTACTGTATCTCAATACATAAGGAAAGAACAAAGCAAGCCATTAGACAAGACCAGTGTGGTTTTGCAAAATCCAGTGCGAGGACTGCAGCAAATATTTTGTCAGCCAAACCGGGAGAAAACTACGCACAACAACTAGCTATCAAGTGGCATGACCAACTCTCCCCGGTCTCTGCCCACGAAGATCGAGAGGGCACAAACTTGACTGAGCACCAGCGAAACTCGTGGCGCCAGCAATCACGCGGCACGCAAGTGAATTCCTAGGAGCGTAGCTTTCCGTGAACAGCTCTGTAAACAGACGGGTGGACCCCGATCCTATTTATGAGCCGAGGCGGGCAAAATTCCAGGCCGCGATGCCCGAAGCTCCCCACGAGACATGGCCGCCCATCCCTACGTTTCAGTCGAGTTTCCAAAATGACGTCCAGTCAGCTGATAAGTACTTAAAGCCCCAAGCATTTGGAGGTCACACCACAGTCACCGACGCAATGGCGGTCCCTCCTTGTATGGTGTTGAAACATTGGCAAGTGAATTACTGAGATCGGAGATCACTTCAACCACCAACCACTTCAGCTGCACATTCTCCAAATTACTTCCATAAAATAAATAAATAAAGTGGTAGATATTTGTGAATACTGGGTGTAAGATCACAAGAACAGGCACAGGAAAGAAATAAAGGCTGCACTTGAAAAGGAGAGAGTCCCTTTAGTAGAAGAACAGCTGGACAAGGTCTGTTTTTGTTGTGGACCTGGCTGCTGGCATTTTCTTTCAGCACCACGTTCAGACAATGCTTAACATTCAGTCAGCAACATGAAAATAAAGTCTGTGACATCAAGTCCAGATCGCAAGGGAATCCCCAGAATGCATTATTGTTCAATCTGATATTGTACAGACACAGTCTGAATGAGAAGTGCTCAGACAATTGCAAGATTATATTATCTGCTCGCTCGCCAAGTCCCCAGTTTCGAGCTCCATCATCTCACTTGTCTAGTGCTTTAGCTCCCTGCCTTTCAAGCCTTCGTCCATGCCCCTTTTGCTGTCCTGGTTGGTACACTGCCTGCCTCAGATTCTCAGCTGATCTCAAAATCATATGCCGGTATCTGGTTTCTCTCTCCCTCTCGCTCGATGCTGCCGGAGTCCATGGGTCTTGGGCAAGGTTTAATCGACGCGAATTGTGGATTGGACTCCTCAGGTTTCTGGTTTCTGGTCGCTCCTGTTTTCGTTGCTGTTTTGTCCGATTTTGATCGGACAAAAGCCTGCAGATGTCAAGAGACACAGCGCTGGATTGAACTGAGCTGAGTACGCCTGTGTTGAGCTCTGTTCATTTGTAATCACTTAGTTAGCATTATGGGCACGCGACCAAGGGTGAAGTGTGGGCCGGAAAATGGCTGTCTAGGCTACTAAATGTGAACAGAGAAAGTAAAACTGATAAAACGAAAGAAAATCTTTCCTGTTGTTTGAGTGATAACAGTCTGGACTCTTTCAATGTCTTTGCGATTTGGTGTTTTGTATTCTGTATTTTTTTTTCTCACTGTTTGTGTGATTTGTTCTTTTATTTGTGCACTGGGGCTTGACATTTTTCTTTATATGGTTTCCGTGGTTTTCCTTTCCTTCATGGTCGTTGAAGATAAATCTCAGGGTCGTATACTGCATGCATACTTTGATAATAAATGTGCTTTGAATCGGTGTGTCACTACGTTCATATGTGGCCCGCTGCGGAGTGAGAGACACCGAAGTGGGTCGATAATTCACAGACTTTAATGTGAGCAGAGTTAGAGGGAAAGAAAACAATAAACGCTAGGCCAAACAGGGCCGTTAACTAAAACTCTCAAATGGAAAATGAAAGGAATAACTAAATATGAAACGAATACCGCTCGCCTTCGGAGCCAGTTGACTTGGTAGTCCAATTTCTCAGGCAAGGCCGAATGCAAGCAGGCAGTGAAATGTTGCTGTGCTTTGCTCAAGTCTCGACAAACACTACGATGAAAAGAATGGAGTTAAATACTGTCATATTGAAATAATAATTAGCTAACAGGTGCATATTCACGAGTGCAGTTGCCGTATCCGCGGCGCTGCCGAATCTGTGATTGTGACATCATGTATCTAAGTCTCATTTGCCCAATAGTCTGTTGAGATGTGGAATGGATTTTGCGCTGCGTCAAATTTTTCCCTGCAGTTTTGAAACTATGTCCACAATCGGTTCCAGTTACATTGTTGAAGGTACGAAATTGTCATTTCTGGAAATGTTAATCGTGAAGATTCAAATTACATTAGCTACTTAGCCTCCCAGTCACCGCGACCTCCAACTCATCCAAACACTGCTGCCGTATTCTAACTTCCTCAAGCCCCATTCACCAAATCTTTATTTACCAGATCTTGATCCACCTATAGATTATCTGTCCTAATGTTTAGCTCCAGCCTTGCTCATTCCGTTTCCCGTTTTCATTGCATCCCGCAGGCTTAAACCCTCTATAACCACAGCAGCCCTACAATCCCGGCCTCGTGTATGTCTGAGATGTGCCATCAGTTACTTAACCTTGAATTCTAGAATTAGACCTTAAGACATAGGAGCAGAATTAGGCCATTTGGCCCATCGAGTCTGGTCCGCCATTCCATCATGGCTGATCTGTTATCTCTCTCAACCCCAATCTCCTGGTAACCTAATCAAGAACTCATCAAGCTCCATCTTACACATAACCAATGACTTGGCCTCCCCAGCAATGAATCCTGCCGATTCACCACCCTCTTATTAAAGAAATTCCTCCTCATCTCTGTTCAAAAGGGATGACCTTCCATTCTGAGGCTCCTCCTTACGGGGGTCACTTCATTCCCTCCTCTTTTCATGTCTGACTCTTTGGCCACTTATTCACAAACATGAGGAAGTCTGCAGCTGCTGGAAATCCAAAGCAACAGACACAACACGATGGAGGGACTCAGCAGGCCAGGCAGCATCTATGGGAAAAATGTAAACACCCGGCGTTTCGGGCTGAGACCCTTCATCAGGACTGGAAAGAAAGAGGAGAAATCGGAGTAAGAAGGTGGGGGGGGGGGGGTGGAGGAAGAAGTACAAGGTGATGTAGTGTAGGCCTCCGTTAGTCTTGATAGACCATGGATTTGCGCCTTGGAAAGTTTCCATGGCGCAGGCCTGGGCAGGGTTGTATGGGAGACCGGCAGTTGCCCAAGCTGCAGGCCTTCCCCTCTCCACGCCACCGATGTTGCCCAAGGGAAGGGCACTAGGACCCAAGCAGCTTGGCACCGGTGCCGTCGCAGAGCAAGGTGTGGTTAAGTGCCTTGCTCAAGGACACAACACGCTGCCTCAGCTGAGGCTCGAACCAGTGACCTTCAGATCACTAGACCGACACCTTAACCACTTGGCCACGCGCCAACAAGGTGATAGGTGAAACCGGGAGAGGGGGAGGGGTGAAGAGCTGGGAAGTAAAGAATGGTGAAAGATATAAAGGGCTGGAGGAGGGGGAATCTGATAGGGGAGAGTAGAAGACCATGGAAGAAAAGGGGAAGGGAGATAAGGTGGGAGAGGGAAACGGGAATGGGGAATGGTGAAGGAGAGGAGGGGTTAATTACCAGACAAATCGACTTTCGTATCGTCAGGTTGGAGGCTACCCAGATGGAATATGAAGTATTGCTCCTCGAACCTGATCGCTGCAAAACCACGGCAGTAGAGGAGGCCGTGACTTTCTCACATGTCAGAATGGGAATCGGAAGTGGAATTGAAATGGGTGGCCACCGGGAGATCCTTATTGTGACAATGTCAAATTTTGTTTGACAATGCTCTCGTGAAATGCTTTTCCTCGTAGTAGAGATGAAATGTAAATGCAATTTTTCATCGTGTTATTCTGGCAACCCAACGTTGAAAGTAAGAAAACTAAATGGTGACCTATGTGACAGATATTCTGAATTACCTGTAGCAGATCTCTCTCTGAGATTTAATTCAAAATGTAGAACTAGATTAATGGAACACTGACATCTCCTATTACATTCAGTGGCCACTTTATTAGGTAGCTCCTGAAGCCCACTTTCTTCAAAATTAGACGTGTTGTGCATTCAGAGATGCTCTTCGGCACACCACTGTTGGAATTCAATTCAATTCAAGTTTAATTGTCATTCAGCCAGGCATTAGTACTCGCGAATACAGGCAAACGAGACAGTGTTACTCCGGGGGTCAAGGTACAAAACACAATACCAACAGGCACACACAGCACAAAGCACACACAAGATGGCAAGCACAAATGGTATCGCAGCCAGGCAATAGCAGAGTCGAAAGCTTGCATCCTCAATCCAGATTCAACCACAATAGAGCCCGACTCCCACGAGTGAACACTGGGGAAGGGGGGGGCAGCACTGATTCCTGAGTGGATGCTCCACACCCCCCCCCCCCCCCGCAGTGATACGCAGTTTGAGGCCCAGTCCTTGCACATACAAGATAACAAGCACGTATAGAACATCAGTAAAATCCAACAACACAGAACATGAATTTATCTAGTCCAGATCCCCCAGTTCACTGAAATCATCAGTGGATTTTGGAGCCGGGGCTTTTCTTCGGGGGTAGACACAGACAAGGGGCATAAACTTCGAGTCCGGACTCTGCCTTCAACTCACCCCTGGTTGATTGACCTTGCCCGGACCCACTCTGGCGACGGAAAGCGAATTGCTGGTACTCCGATGCGGGCTGGATCATTCTGGCTTGCTGTAGCGGTGGCAGCGACTTGCGAAGGCTTCTTTAACAATCTCGCCTTCCACTCAGGCACCGAGCCGGGACTTCTTCGAAGGGTGGACATGGATAACGGGCAGGAACAACGGGTCAGGACTCCGCCTTCCACTCAGGCACTGAAACTACATCATCAACTACAATACAGCCTGACTCCCGCTGGGCGTGGTTAGTTGAGTTATTGTTCCCTTCCCGTCTGGCCATTCTCCTCTGACCTCTCTCATTATCAAGGCCTTTTTTTTGTCCACAAAACTTCCACTCACTAGATGTTTATGTTTTTTTTACACCATTTTCAGTAATCTCCGGAGCAGGGGTCCTCAACCTAGGGTCCACGGACCCCTTGCTTAATGGTGTTTGTCCATGGCAGAAAGAAAGTCGGGAAACGTCTGCTCTGGAGACTGCTGTGCACGAAAATCCCAGGACGCCTGCAATTTCTGAGATACTCAGACCACCCCATCTGGCACCAACAATCATTCCAAGGTCAAAGTCACTTAGATCACATTTCTTCCCTGATGTTCAGTCCGGACCTCTTGACCACGCCTGCATGCTTTTATGCTTTGAGATATTGCCACATGTTTGGCTGATTAGAAATTTGCATTCGTGAGCGGGTGGACCTAATAAAGTGGCCGCCATGCCGTTTGGGAGTCGGGGGGGGGGGGGGGGTAACTCCTCTGAGTACGGTCCCTTTCTGTTGCACACAGAGTAATTTAGATAGCCAGAAATTAGCTGGTTACATTATTTGAGCCATGTACAGTTCTCTGTTGCTTCTCAAGGTCTGGCTGGGAGACACACACAGTATTCTGTAATCTGGCACTGACTGGGCTCCTGTTTTTTTTTCTCCCTCTCTCTCAATGCCAGGCCTCTCGCAGGAGCCAAATAAAACTGGGCCCGCGGCCAAATCTGAATATTGGGTGTGAAATCCAGCCAAATGGCTCATTTTACACATGGCTTTGCTGTGCGCGCTTTGTGTGGAGGAGCATAATGATCTTGTGCGTGCTCGGATTTCTGGGCGGCCGGGGCCCTGCCAAGAAGCTGAATCTTGTGAGGCACGTCACTTCATATCGTACGAACCAGTACATTATCATTTTTAATTTTCTCAAAATGTGAAGGGTAAACTTTCAAAAGCTTCAGATTACGTCACTTATTTAGCCTTGCACAATTCCTCCAATTTGTCTCGTGCTTCAATCACAGCAGATTTAAATTAAATAGCATTGTGTGACTCTTTTGTTCTTGTACCCTGGTTTTTCATCTAAATAATAACCTTTCTCCCGAAGCGCAGCGCATGAAAACCAAGACTGTCTTGAAATTTTCAATTAAAATGTGATTGTCGGTTTGGAGATAATGACTCTGGTTTGGTCTTATGAGGAAGAAGGCTGGTGGGGTCAAGCTGGTAGAGGGATAAAGGAAGAAGTGCTGAGGGAGAGGGGAGCATAGGGCATAGTTGGGGAAAAGTTCAGGAGGCAGACGATGACAGGACCGTCAGAGGCAGCAGTTCGAAGCAGAGGATCAAAGTTGAGCGAGGGGCAAATCAGATCAACCCAGGCCATGATCTTTTCTTGCTGTTGCCATCGGGAAGTTGGTAGAGGAGCCTTCAGGCCCACAGCACCATGTTCAATAAGCTCAATAGATTCATTTAATATCAGAGAACGTATACAACCTGAAATTCTTATTCTTCATAGCCAAATTCCAAAATTCACAGCCCCCCCTCCCCCACCAAATCCCAAGAACTTTCTACAGGGGTACGATTGAGAGCACCCCGACTGGCTGCATCACTGCCCGGTATGGGAACCGTACCTCCCTCAATCGCAGGACTCTGCAGAGAGTGGTGCGGACAGCCCAGCACATCTGTAAACGTGAACTTCCCACCATTCAGGACATTTACAGAGACAGCTGTGTAAAAAGGGCCTGAAGGATCATTGGGGACCCGAGTCACCCCAACCACAAACTGTTCCAGCTGCTACCATCCAGGAAACGGTACCGCAGCATAAAAGCCAGGATCAGCAGGCTCCAGGACAGCCACTCCCACCAGGCCATCAGACTGATTAACTCACGCTGACACAACTGTATTTCTATGTTATATTGACTGTCCTGTTGTAGGTAATATTTGTTATAAATTGCTATAATTGCTCATTTAGACGGAAACGTAACGTAAAGATTTTTACTCCTCATGTATATGAAGGAGGTAAGTAATAAGGTCAATTCAATTCAATTCAACATCCACAAAAGCAGAAGAGGGCCCCAAAGAATGAGGAACAACAAAAACATTAGCCCTCCTGCTCCACCTCCCCTACTTACTTCAGCATCAGCACCCTCCACCACCCACCAAGCAAGCAAGAGCAAAGGCCCCCCCCAAGAAAGACCGTGCTCTGCAGTACAAAAAAAGGAATCTTTCACCTGACTAATGCGACATACCACAGGCTCTCTCTCGCCTGAACCAAAGGACAGAGAGGTGTCACCCTTTCATAGCGGGAGGGGAGACATAAAACAACTCGCTGATTTACGGTGATAAGGTCTGCCGCGGAGCTGTTTCCCTCTTGCCCCCACCCCCCCTCCCCGAGTTGTCCGACTCGACAACCGGCACCGAACTCTGTCCGGGAACAGCTATCGCCCTTCCAGCGTCGGGCTCCTGAACCAGCGCGGATAACTTCACTCACCCCAACGCTGGACTGACTCCGCAACCTATGGGTTCACTTTCAAAGCCTCTGACGGCGATTTGTTTATCGGCGCATTTACTTATTTATTTTGTACTTTCGCAAGGCGCAATCTCTGCGTTTGCACATTGGCCGTTTGTGCGCAGCTTTCCGTCGATTCTCTTGTGCTTCTTTGCTCTAACATGAACGCCGGCAAAGAAATTAATCCCAGGATTGCACGTGGTGAAATATACGTGCTTTGACAATAAATTTACTTTGGACTTTGACACGTCTTGAAGCGCTTGGAGGGAGTGTCTCACTCACGACTGGACGAGCTGCAGTGAAAGGGGGAATGAAGCAGGGAAGCTTTGGGCTAATTACTGCTGTTGTGGGTGGTGGGGGGAAGGGTGGGGATATACCCATCGGGTAGGTTGGAGCAATGTGCGCAAGAAAATCTCAAAATGTTTCTATTTGTGGTTGAAGAGATGAATGTACAGAAGGAAGGTACAGGAGCCTGAAGACACACACTCAGTGATTCAGGAACAGCTTCTTCCCCTCTGCCATCAGGGAGGGGGTACAGGAGCCTGAAGACACACACTCAGTGATTCAGGAACAGCTTCTTCCCCTCTGCCATCAGGGAGGGGGTACAGGAGCCTGAAGACACACACTCAACGATTCAGGAACAGCTTCTTCCCCTCTGCCATCAGGGAGGAGGTACAGGAGCCTGAAGACACACACTCAACGATTCAGGAACAGCTTCTTCCCCTCTGCCATCAGGGAGGAGGTACAGGAGCCTGAAGACACACACTCAACGATTCAGGAACAGCTTCTTCCCCTCTGCCATCAGGGAGGAGGTACAGGAGCCTGAAGACACACACTCAGTGATTCAGGAACAGCTTCTTCCCCTCTGCCATCAGGGAGGAGGTACAGGAGCCTGAAGACACACACTCAACGATTCAGGAACAGCTTCTTCCCCTCTGCCATCAGGGAGGAGGTACAGGAGCCTGAAGACACACACTCAGCGATTCAGGAACAGCTTCTTCCCCTCTGCCATCAGGGAGGAGGTACAGGAGCCTGAAGACACACACTCAGCGATTCAGGAACAGCTACTTCCCCTCTGCCATCAGGGAGGAGGTACAGGAGCCTGAAGACACACACTCAGTGATTCAGGAACAGCTTCTTCTCTCTGCCATCCGATTTCTGAATGGACATTGAACCCATGAAAACCACCTCACTACCTTTTTTATTTCTCTTTATGCACTGCTTATTTAATTCCTTCCAAGGCGCAAATCCACGGTCTATCGAGACTAACGGAGGCCTACAATTACTGCACTTCACCTTTTTTCTATTGTGTATTGCATTTACTATGTACGATAATAGAAATCATTATTAATTTCTTGCCTGCTTTGTACCTGCATCGATGTGTTGGGTCCGGGGTAGATGCTCAGAGATATTGACACCCAGGAACTTGCACACTCTCGCTCCACTTCCGGTCCCTCATTGAGGAGTGGCATTTTCCCTCGCCCTACCCTTTCAAAAGTCTAGAATCAGTGGTAATGAACCTGGCCCTGATTCTGATGCCAACTCTCGCTGCTTGCAACAGGACCGTCGTGGATCACCACAGCACGTTCGGCCCATCTAGTCTGTGCTGAGCTGTAATGCTGTCTAGCCGCTGGACCACAGCTGGAGAAAAGGAACAAAGATTTTTACCTACGGCGGCAATCTTGTGCCTTCGAGAACATACTGGACATACCCAAGCCAAAAGCTATGGCTGAACCAGGAGATTCATAGTCTGCTGAGGGTTAGATCTGTGGCATTCAAGACTGGTGATCTGGAACTCCACAAGAAGTCCAGGTAGGACCTATGGAAGGCTATTTTAAGAGTGAGAAAACAATTCTGATTGAAGCTAGAAACAGAACTTGACGCCCGTCAGCTCTGGGACGGTTTGCAGGCCGTTACTTCCTACAGGGTGAAACCTAACATCGTGGGTGGCTGTGTGCTTCACTCCCAGGTGAGCTCAACGCCTCTTATGCCCGCTTTGAAAGGGAGAACAAAACTACTGCAGATTTGGTGACCCCGCGATCGCCGTCTCGGGGCCGACGTCATCTTTCGAGAGGGTGAACCTTCGCAAGGCGTGCTGTTCGTGGCGGGGCTTTGAAAACGTGCGCCAACCAACTGGCGGGAGCTCAAGGACATCCTCAATCTTCTACGGCGCCGGCCCCTTGGAAAGGGTGACAATCAAAGCGGTGCCCACGAAGAGCAGGGTAGGCTGCCACAATGGCTATCGCACGGTTATGCTCAACTCTACTGTGGTGAAGTGTATTGAGAGATTAGTCATGGCCAGAATCAACTCCTGCCTAATCAAGGACTTGGACCCCTGCAATCTGCCGATCACAGCAATAGGCCTACAGCAGATGAAATCTCACTGGCTCTCCACTCGGCCTTGGATTACAAGGACAATAGCAATACCTACAACAGGCTGCTCAGTATTTTAACAGTGCTAACCAATAAGCACTCTGCACCTGGATCCTTGACTTCCCCATCGGGAGGCCTCAGTGAGTGCCGATCGGAAATGACATCTCCTCCTCGCTGACAATCAACACTGGCTGGATGCTTAGCCCACCGCTCTGCTCTCTCTACACTCACGACTGTGTGGCTAGCTGTAAATTTTGTTGGCGACGCAACTGTCGTTGATTTTAAGCAGGAGGGCGTACGTGAGCGAGATAGATCAGCCGGCTGAGCGGTGTTGCAATGCCAATCTTGCCCTCGGCCTCTGTGAGGCCGGTGAGTTGATAGTGGGTATCAGGGAGGGGAGGTCGAAGGAACACACACCGGTCCTGGCCGAGGGGTCGGCGGTGGAAAGAGTGAGCAGCTTCAGATTCCTGGGGTGTCAGCACCTCCGAAGATCTACCCTGGGCCCAACATCTTAACGTAATTACAAAGAAGACACAACAGTGTCTATATTTGGGATGTTACCAGAGACCCAGCATCAAGAACATGTTCAAAAGAGGGTATCTCAAAAAGGTGCCATCTGTAATTAAAGATACTCATCACCCAGGCCATGCCCTCTTCTCATTGCTACCATCAGGGAGGAGGTACAGGAGCCTGAAGACACACACTCAACGATTCAGGAACAGCTTCTTCCCCTCTGCCATCAGGGAGGGGGTACAGGAGCCTGAAGACACACACTCAGCGATTCAGGAACAGCTTCTTCCCCTCTGCCATCAGGAAGGAGATACAGGAGCCTGAAGACACACACTCAGTGATTCAGGAACAGCTTCTTCCCCTCTGCCATCAGGGAGGAGGTACAGGAGCCTGAAGGCACACACTCAACGATTCAGGAACAGCTTCTTCCCTTCTGCCATCAGGAAGGAGGTACAGGAGCCTGAAGACACACACTCAACGATTCAGGAACAGCTTCTTCCCCTCTGCCATCAGGGAGGAGGTACAGGAGCCTGAAGACACACACTCAACGATTCAGGAACAGCTTCTTCCCCTCTGCCATCAGGGAGGAGGTACAGGAGCCTGAAGACACACACTCAGCGATTCAGGAACAGCTTCTTCCCCTCTGCCATCAGGGAGGAGGTACAGGAGCCTGAAGACTCACACTCAGCGATTCAGGAACAGCTTCTTCCCCTCTGCCATCAGGGAGGAGGTACAGGAGCCTGAAGACACACACTCAGTGATTCAGGAACAGCTTCTTCCCCTCTGCCATCAGGAAGGAGATACAGGAGCCTGAAGACACACACTCAACGATTCAGGAACAGTTTCTTCCCCTCTGCCATCTAAGTTCTGAATGGACATTGAACCCATGAACATCACCTCACTAATTTTTCCTCTCCTATAGAACTGCTTATTTAATTTGATGATATATAATTAAATTTGGTAATAAAGAAAACAATTCATCAATATGTCAGCGAAATTAAACCTGATTTCTGGTTCTGAGACAGGCCATTGCTTCAGAGAACAGGCGGGCGACCAGGAACACAATAGACAGCTCGTATCACGTTTTCCTGGAATTGGCACCTGTCGGTACGCGTGGCACTCTTTTGATCGTTCACTGTTTGACAAGTTGCCAGCCTGCTCTCCAAAAAAAAATTGTCTTGTCTACCACTTCGGGGGGCTTAACTGTGTTGCGGAACCGCAGAGTGGAGTCTGCGGTGAGCCGGATGAACGGAGAGCTTGGAGGTCCTTTCCACAGCCTCAGTGATCTGAGTCAGAATCAGATTTAGTATCGCGAGATTTGTTGACTTTGTGTCAGCAGTGCAGTGCAATAGTGAGAAAAGGCGGTGAATTATAGCAAGGATATATTAATTAGTTAAGCCGTGCAAAAAAAAATAGAAATTAAAAAGAAAAGTAGTGGGGTAGTATTAATGGATTCATTGTCCATTTAGAAATCGGATGGCAGAGGGGAAGAAGCTGTTCCTGAATCGTTGAGTGTGTGCCTTCAGGCTCCTGTACCTCCTCCCTGATGGCAGAGGGGAAGAAGCTGTTCCTGAATCGTTGAGTGTGTGTCTTCAGGCTCCTGTACCTCCTCCCTGATGGCAGAGGGGAAGAAGCTGTTCCTGAATCACTGAGTGTGTGTCTTCAGGCTCCTGTACCTCCTCCCTGATGGCAGAGGGGAGGAAGCTGTTCCTGAATCGCTGAGTGTGTGTCTTCAGGCTCCTGTACCTCCTCCCTGATGGCAGAGGGGAAGAAGCTGTTCCTGAATCGTTGAGTGTGTGTCTTCAGGCTCCTGTACCTCCTCCCTGATGGCAGAGGGGAAGAAGCTGTTCCTGAATCCCTGAGTGTGTGTCTTCAGGCTCCTGTACCTCCTCCCTGATGGCAGAGGGGAAGAAGCTGTTCCTGAATCGTTGAGTGTGTGTCTTCAGGCTCCTGTACCTCCTCCCTGATGGCAGAGGGGAAGAAGCTGTTCCTGAATCGCTGAGTGTGTGCCTTCAGGCTCCTGTACCTCCTCCCTGATGGCAGAGGGGAGGAAGCTGTTCCTGAATCGCTGAGTGTGTGTCTTCAGGCTCCTGTACCTCCTCCCTGATGGCAGAGGGGAAGAAGCTGTTCCTGAATCGTTGGGTGTGTGTCTTCAGGCTCCTGCACCTCCTCCCTCATGGTAGCAATGAGAAGAGGGCACGACCTGGGTGGCGGGGGTCCTTAATGATGGATGCCTCCTTTTTGAGTCATCGCTCCTTGAAGATGCCCTGAACACTATGGAGAGCAGTGGCCATGATGGAGCTGACTCATTTTAAGCTACCATTACCCGACTCCGATTCTGTGCATTAGCCCACCCCACCAACGCCCCCCGCCATACCAGAAGGAGATGCCACCAGTTAGAATGCTTTCCACGGTACATGTACAGAAATTTGCAAGTGCCATGCTAAATCTCCTCAAACTCCGTATGAAACATAGCCGCCATCTTGCCTTCTTTAAAGCTGCATCGATACGTTGGGACCGGGCAGATCCTCAGCTATATTGACGGCCCAAGAACTTGAAATTGCTCACTCTCTCCACTTCTGACCCCTCGATGAGGATGGGTGTCTGTTCACTCTAACTGAAGTCCACAGCCAGTTATTCGATCTGACCATCGCGGAGTGCAAGGTTGTTGCTGCAACGTGGCAAATAAAATTAAAACATTAAAACGATTCAGTTACACATATGTCGCTACATCGCACAGGTTCAACCCGTGGTCGTTCCTACATTGAAAGAGAATTTTATTGAATGCACCTATAAACTTGCTGCAGGTAACTGCCATATTAAATTTTCTTATTGCATTTCTTACCAATAGACCAGTCGTGCTCGAGATATATAAACTTTCACGGCTTTCTGAAATGCAGAAAGACTCTAAAACTTGTATAACTCCCTTAACTCAGAGCCAAGGATCCTATAACTTGTTATAGAGATTTATATATCATTTATAAAGATTGTCTAACATACGGCAGGTTTTAGGGCTGCTGTGTAATATTCGCTGTCTGCAGAGCAAAAAGGTTTAATGCATTACGTATTCATTGATGGGACAGGGCAATGCTAGACATACCACACTTACTGACCCTGAGATAATGAAGACAAATGTAATGTTAGAATTCATTTTGAGAGGACTAGAATTTAAAAGCAAGGATGTAATGTTGAGGCTTTATAAGGCACTGGTGAGTGAGCAGATTTGTGCCCCTTATCTCAGAAGGGGTGTGCTTGCCTGTATTGGAGAGGGTTCAAATGGGATTCGCGAAAACAATTCCAGAACTGAAAGACTTGCAATACTAGGATCGTTTGATGGCTCTGGGTACTCGTAATCAGAATGAAGTTTAATAACTTGTGTTATGAAATTTGCTAGCTTTGCAGCTGAAGTGCATTGAAATACACAGTAATAGAGGGAAAAAAACTGTGGATTATGATTGTCAAGTTGGTTGTTGTGATGCATCTTGTAGGTGTTGTGCCTGTCACTCTCACTCTCAGCTCCCACCGCTAGCCAGCCGTCTCACGGAAAGGAGAGCTGAACGTGTCAGTCTCTCCCGCCAGTACACGGCCTCTCCCACAGCAAGCCTCGCGTCGCGCCTCCTCGCTGGCGACACACGGGAACCGAACTCCTCTCGGACTCGGACCGAACTACAGGGGACGGGGAGGAGGTCCGGCCCCTGCCCGCGTAGCACACCAGGCCCACCGGTGTGTGGACACGCCCTGGTGCCCGTGAACCAGATCCCCGGCAATGGGTAAGTAGCCCCACTGCCTCGGGAGAGACGGAGGCTACGGGAGTAAAACCCAGACAGCAGATCCGGAGCGGAGCCCCGAAGGCGGCTGGACGTCACTGAACGTCCTCCCGGCAGATCCTGCGGCCAAGCCGGTGACAAACGTATCGCTTCATTAGCTTTCCTTCGGACTCCGCCGGTGAGGCCGAGAGGGGGATCTTGACGACTGGGGCATCTCAGGATCTCCACACCGTCCATCCAGGTTTGTGATGATGATCATCACCCATCGTCCTTCGAGACAGACAGATTCCAACAACAAAATATATATAAAATAGTTAAATTAAAAATGTAGTGCAAAAATAGAAATAGAAAAGTAGTGAGGTAGTGTTCATGGGTTCAATGTCCATTCAGAAATTGGATGGCAGAGGGGAAGAAGCTGTTCCTGAATCGTTGAGTGTGTGTCTTCAGGCTCCTGTACCTCCTCCCTGATGGCAGAGGGGAAGAAGCTGTTCCTGAATCGTTGAGTGTGTGTCTTCAGGCTCCTGTACCTCCTCCCTGATGGCAGAGGGGAAGAAGCTGTTCCTGAATCGCTGAGTGTGTGTCTTCAGGTTCCTGTACCTCCTCCTTGATGGCAGAGGGGAAGAAGCTGTTCCTGAATCGTTGAGTGTGTGTCTTCAGGCTCCTGTACCTCCTCCCTGATGGCAGAGGGGAAGAAGCTGTTCCTGAATCGTTGAGTGTGTGTCTTCAGGCTCCTGTACCTCCTCCCTGATGGCAGAGGGGGAGAAGCTGTTCCTGAATCACTGAGTGTGTGTCTTCAGGCTCCTGTACCTCCTCCCTGATGGCAGAGGGGAAGAAGCTGTTCCTGAATCATTGAGTGTGTGTCTTCAGGCTCCTGTACCTCCTCCCTGACGGCAGAGGGGAAGAAGCTGTTCCTGAATCACTGAGTGTGTGTCTTCAGGCTCCTGTACCCCCTCCCTGATGGCAGAGGGGAAGAAGCTGTTCCTGAATCGTTGAGTGTGTGTCTTCAGGCTCCTGTACCTCCTCCCTGATGGCAGAGGGGAAGAAGCTGTTCCTGAATCGTTGAGTGTGTGTCTTCAGGCTCCTGTACCTCCTCCCTGATGGCAGAGGGGAAGAAGCTGTTCCTGAATCGTTGAGTGTGTGTCTTCAGGCTCCTGTACCTCCTCCTTGACGGCAGAGGGGAAGAAGCTGTTCCTGAATCACTGAGTGTGTGTCTTCAGGCTCCTGTACCTCCTCCCTGATGGCAGAGGGGGAGAAGCTGTTCCTGAATCGTTGAGTGTGTGTCTTCAGGCTCCTGTACCTCCTCCCTGATGGCAGAGGGGAAGAAGCTGTTCCTGAATCGCTGAGTGTGTGTCTTCAGGCTCCTGTACCTCCTCCCTGATGGCAGAGAGGAAGAAGCTGTTCCTGAATCGTTGAGTGTGTGTCTTCAGGCTCCTGTACCTCCTCCCTGATGGCAGAGGGGAAGAAGCTGTTCCTGAATCGTTGAGTGTGTGTCTTCAGGCTCCTGTACCTCCTCCCTGATGGTGGCAATGAGAAGAGGGCATGTCCTGGGTGATAGGGGACCCAATGATACTGTGCTTCATTTAAAAGATCACAGCACACTGTATTGGAGAGGGGGATATCAGACTTCTGTAATCACAGGAATTCAGAAGAATGGGGGATCTCATTGAAATCCATCAGAACTTGCAAGGCCTTAACAGAGTGGATGCTTCCTTTGAAGGAGGTCCCTAAGGCCAGAGGACACAGCCTCAAAATAGAGGGATTTCCATTTAGAACAGAGGAATTCACCACCCAGGAATCTGTGGAATTTGTTGCTACAAGCAGCTGTGGAGGCCAAGTCTTTATGTATATTTAGGGCAGGGGCTGATAGATTCTTGATTGGTCAGGGCATGAAGGGATACGGGGAGAGGGCAGGAGAGATTGGGGCTGAGAGGGAAAATGGATCAGCCATGATGAAATGGTGGAGCAGACTTGATGGGACAAAATGGCTTAACTCTGCCATATGGACCATTCTTAATAGTCCTAAGTAGGCAGTCTGCAACGCTGTTTCAGACAGTGGTTCAGCTGAACACATTAGAAGGTTTGAAATTTCTTATGGACTAGATTAGGTAATAAATAGTTTTGATGACAATCAGTTGATTCATGGCCACAATCATTAAATGATGCATTTTATTACCCAATTCCTGCACTGTGGAAAAAAGATCAAGATTTTTCTCAATGCCTTTCGAACAGAATATTTTGTGGAGCACGGTCTCAGTGCCCTGGCCCAAACTCTTTTCAAAATGGCGAAATAGACTGTAAGTTACTGAATGAGGGGATCTGAGACTTCTCAGTGACTTATGAATATTTTTTTCAATTATTTGCCACTGCTTTGAATTTGTAGTTCCGATTTTCTTTCACGGTGCATCAGAAGTCAAAATAATTTATAGCTTTTATGTAATGGTCGGAAAGGGAGTGGGGAGGGCACTGAGGATGTGGCCTGGGAGCCAAGGGGGTGGTAATCGAGAAAAGTTTGGGAACCTGTGGTTTAGAGAGATAGAGGCCAAACATGGACAGATAGAACTGGCTTAGATGGGAATCAGCATAAACCAGATGGGCTGAAGGGCCTGTAACTATGCTGTAGGGCACTATGGCACACTTGCCATCCACTGGTCATCTGGCATCTGTGACCAGCAAATGTTTAAAATTCTCAGTCGCAACCCTCGTGATCTCCTCACCTACCTTCCACCTGGTCCTGGTGTAGCCTCCGTAGTATCCAGGACATCTTCAGGGAGCGATGTCCCAAAAAGGCCGTGTCCATCATTAAGGGACCCCCATCACCCAGGACGTGCCCTATACCATCAGGAAGCCTGAAGACACATATTCAACGATTCAGGACTAGCTTCTTCCTTTCTGCCATCCAATTTCTAAATGGACACTGAACCCATGAATACTACCTCACTACTTTTTTAAAAATTTCTATTTTTACACTGCTTAATTAATTTAACTATTTAACTATTTGACATCAGTGGTGGGTAAATTAATGGAAAGTATTCTTAGAGATAGTATTAATAATTATCTGGATAGACAGGATCTGATTAGGAGTAGCCAGCATGGATTTGTGCGTGGAAGGTCATGTTTGACAAACCTTATTGAATTTTTTGAAGAAGTTACAAGGAATGTTGACGAGGGTAAGGCAGTGGACGTAGTCTATATGGACTTCAGCAAAGCCTTTGACAAAGTTCCACATGGAAGGTTAGTTAAGAAGGTTCAGTCGTTAGGTATTAATGCTGGAGTAATAAAATGGATTCAACAGTGGCTAGATGGGAGAAGCCAGAGAGTAGTGGTGGATAATTGTTTATCAGGATGGAAGCCGGTGACTAGCGGGGTGCCTCAGGGATCTGTTTTGGGCCCAATGTTGTTTGTAATATACATCAATGATCTGGATGATGGGGTGGTAAATTGGATTAGTAAGTATGCCGATGATACTAAGGTAGGAGGTGTTGTGGATAATGAGGTGAGTTTTCAAAGCTTGCAGGGAGATTTATGCCGGTTAGAAGAATGGGCTGAAACGTTGGCAGATGGAGTTTAATGCTGAGAAGTGTGAGGTTCTACATTTTGGCATGAATAATCCAAATAGAACATACAGGGTAAATGGTAGGGCATTGAGGAATGCAGAGGAACAGAGAGATCTAGGAATAACAGTGCATAGTTCCCTGAAAGTGGAGTCTCATGTAGATAGGGTGGTGAAGAAGGCTTTTGGAACGCTGGCCTTTATAAATCAAAGCATTGAGTACAGAAATTGGGATGTAATGTTAAAATTGTACAAGGCATTGGTAAGGCCAAATTTGGAATATTGTGTGCAGTTCTGGTCACCGAATTATAGGAAAGATGTCAACAAAATAGAGAGAGTACAGAGGAGATTTACTAGAGTGTTACCTGGGTTTCAGCACCTATGTTACAGAGAAAGGTTAAACAAGTTTATTCTTTGGAGCATAGAAGGTTGAGGGGGGACTTGATCGAGGTATTTAAAATTTTGAGAGGGATAGATAGAGTTGACGTGAATAGGCTGTTTCCATTGAGAGTAGGGGAGATTCAAACTAGAGGACATGATTTGAGAGTTAGGGGGCAGAAGTTTAAGGGAAACACGAGGGGGTATTTCTTTACTCAGAGAGTGATAGCTGTGTGGAATGAGCTTCCTGTAGAAGTAGTAGAGGCCAGTTCAGTTGTGTCATTTAAGGTAAAATTGGATAGGTATATGGACAGGAAAGGAGTGGAGGGTTATGGGCTGAGTGCAGGTAGGTGGGACTAGAGTTAAGAGTTAAGAGTTCGGCACGGACTAGGAGGGCCAAGATGACCTGTTTCCGTGCTGTGATTGTTATATGGTTATATGGTTATATCAGAATCAGGTTTATTATCAACAGCATGTGATGTGAAACATGTTAACTTAGTTCAATGCAATGCATAATCTAGCAGAGAGAGAGAGAAAAAATAAATAATATAAAACATAATAATGAACAAGCAAGTAAATAAATTACATATATTGAATAGATTATTAAAAAATGTGCAAAAACAGAAATACTGTATATTAAAAAAAAGTGAGGTGGTGTCCAAAGCTTCAAAGTCCATTTAGGAAATATAATTACTGTAATTCATGTTAAGTTAACAAGTTTCATGGTGTAGGCCGGTGATATTAAACGTGATTCTGACACTTTGTCAACCCTGAAACCCATCACGGTATGGACTCCCACCTGTTTATTTATGGAGACTTTTACTTGCACTTTCTCCCAAATCCCCCAGCCACAAAGTCTCCTCGGAACAGAGATGAGGAGGAATTTCTTCAGTTGGACGATAGAGAATCTGTGGAACTGATTGCCACGGACGGCAGTGGTGACCAAGTCTTTTAAAGCAGGTTGATATGGTCTTGATTAATCAGGATGTTTAAGGTTACGGGGAGAAGGTAGGAGAATGAGGGTTGAGTGGGATAGTAGATCAGCCATGATGGAATGGCAGGGAGACTTGATGGGCTGAATGGCCTATGTCTGCTCCTGTGTCATGTATCTGTTGTTTTGCAGCAGCAATACAGTACGTAATAAAAATACAAATTACAATAAGAAATAGATATTTCTGTAAAATAAGTATTGCAAAAAGAGAGAAAATAAGAGTTCTTCAGTTCATTGTCCACTCAGAAACCTGATGACTGGAGGGAATTAAGCAGCTTTTCCTGAGACGGTGGCCCCCACATACCAAACCAGTTAGAATGATCTCCACGGTACATCTGTAGAAATTTTCTAGAGTCTTTTGTGACATACCAAATCTTCTCAAACTCCGAAGCAAATGTAACTGCGAGTCTGCCCTCTTTCTAATTGCAACAATATGTTGGGCTCAGGACAGATCTTGAAACTGCTCACGATGCTGATCCCTCGATGAGGACTGGTGTGAATTCCCCTTCCTGAAGCCCACAATCAATCCCTTGGTCTTCCTGACGTCGAGTGCAACGTTGTCGTCGCGGCACCACTCGACCAGCTGATCTATCTCGCTCCCGTACGCCTCCCCGCCACCGTCCGACACTCTGCCAATAACGGTTGCGTTATCGGCGGGTTCAAAGATGGCGTTTTAGCTGTGTAGAGTCACCCAGTGTAGAGAGAGTAGCGCAGAGGGCTCAGCACGCGTCCTTGAGGTGTGCCAGTGTTGGTTGTCAGCGAGGAGGAGGTGTTATTTCTGATCTGCACTGCCTCCGGTCTCCCAAAGAAGAAATCAAGGATCCAGGTGCAGAGAGAGGTACAGAGGCCCAGGCTTTGAAGCTTGTTGAATAGACAGAGGAGACGACGGTGTTGAACATCGAGCTATCATCAATAATCAATTTCAACTATATTGTATACACGATTTTGCAGACTCTCTTTTTTCTGTTTTTTCCCCACATTTCACGAAGAATATTTGAACCCGCTTACATCTTCCAAATCCACCTGTCCCTTCAGATTCCTCTTATTTCAGCTGACCTCAATTGCGGTAATGTAAAGATGCGGTCAAAAGTATGTGAATCATAAATATGAGAGAGGTACTTGGAGCATTTTGATTTTATAGTTGCTTTCTTGTGCTAGGCCCTCCAAGAGGTCCACGATCTTGTTGTAGGGTTTGGAGGCTTGTGTGCCTCAATGACCTGGAGTCAGGGCTTTGTGCTTTGGCTCTTGGTAGGATCTCCCATGGAAACCAGGTCAAAGGTTAGAGGCCACAGTAAGAGAGGTCCACCAGTCCTCATGGTTCAGGGTACAGCTCAGGGCTAACAACCCCGACTGGTCGAACAAAATTGTTATGGAAACAGCACTGAAGAATCCTTCTACATCTGAGTGGGATGGTATTCCTGAGTCTTGAGTCTCCATTCAGGACTTGCGTGGCCGACAGCGGTGAAAAGTGAGAGGAAGCTACTGACACGATGAAGGAAGCCCCGAACACCGCCAGAGACGGAGGACCTTCGCTGCTGCTCAGTGGCGTAATAGGCAACGAGGAAGTCTTGTACCAGGGACGAATGAAACAGAAAATGGACACCACGCAGAAAAACCTAAATGTGAAAAGTTCTGCAGACGGCTGGAACTCCGGAGCAATGCACACAAAACGCTGGAGGAACTCAGCAGGTCGGGCAGCATCCCTGGAAATGAATGGACAGTCGACGTTTTGGGCCGAGACCCTTCTTCAGGACTGGAAAGGTAGGCGGAAGATGCTAGAAGTGAAAAGGATGGGGGTAGTTAGAAGTTGACAGGTGAAATGAGGCGGGCAGGAAAGGTAAAGAGCTGGAGAGGAAGGAATCTGTTAGGAGAGGAGAGTGGACCATGGGAGAGAGGGGACCCTGGTGGAGGTGATAGGTAGGTGCGAAGAGGTAAGAGTACAGAGTGGAAAACAGAAGAGGAGGGGAGAAGGAATGATTTTTTTTAACTGGAAGGAGAACTTTTTTCCCCACACCACCATCTTCTATTCCCCACTCTGGCCTTTTACCTCTCCTCGCCTGCCTATCACTTACCCCTGCACCCCCTCCTTCTTCCCTTTCTCCTAAGGTCCACTCTGCTGAGTCCCACCAGCGTTTCTGTGCGCGTTGCATCAGCGGACTTTCTCCTGTTCACGATTTCGCTGACCCTGCTGTGTGGTTTTTTTTCGTGCATTTCCTGCAAATGCCCCACAAGGAAACGAGCCTCGGGGTGGCACAGGTGGTACTCTGATAGTAAATCTGCTTTGGACTCTGAACCCACCTTAAAATAGAACTGCCTGCGTGGTATGAGAAGGTCTCTTTTCCTTGCCATACTATCTTATCCAGCAGTGGTTACCAAATGGGAACGCACGGTCAGAACCTTCTCTGCATCAGCTGCCTCCCTTCATCTCTGCAAGGTCGCCCCCCCCCCCCCCCCCCGTTACGTGAGAGCAATTCCTCAGGTATTTGGACGGTGAAAGGGTCACTTAGTTGGGATATTGTGGATGGACCACGCAGGGATGCACAATAAAGCTTTTGTCAGTGATAATTACGGTTAGATTTGGCCTATGCAGCAGCCCACACAATGTAATGAGCTACTGTTTTGTAGCACGCACAATAGTCCACTGTGATCAGCCTGCCAACAAGCCCCAGTACCACACTGCAGAGGAGAGGGGTTTTTTCACCGCCGTTCCCCCCGTGCAAAACAGCAAAGCCATTTTGATACTAATTGACAGGCTTTCACTTGAACTAAAAGTGGGATGAAGCAATTTTGAAAGCAAACACGCTCTGGTAGGCATGACTTGTGGTATGTTCAGTGCATGAATGCTTCATTTAAAATAATCCACAGTCTGCGATGTTGCCCTTTTAAACGGCATTGCCTGGTGTTTGAGAACTGAACAAGCAGTACACAAAACTGTGCACAAACAGGCTGTGGGCAGAAGCTGGTCTGATGTCTTTTCATTTGAATTTCTGGAGCTCATCATCCAGGAGGAAGCTTCCAGTGTTGACACTACTTTCCGCAGCTTGGCGGCAGACCATCGAAACAAGGCAGACTTTGTTTACGAGTCCACTGCCAAGGTACGACAAATAAAGAAATATATCAGCGCTTGCTGGAAGTGCCTCTGAAAACACTGGATTCCTGGACTCCAGAATAACAAAAGAACGGGTTGAATTTTAATCGTGCCTTTCACAATGTCAGGATGACTGAAAACACTTTTAACACCTGTTGGCTAAGTTTTGAAATTGAATCACCACTGCTTTGTAGGAAGTGCGGCCTCAGAATACAAGGACGTCCTTTGAAGACAGAGACGAGGAGGAATTTCTTCAGCCAGAGGGTGTTGAATCTGTGGAATTCATTGCCAGAGTCGGCGATGTTGTGTATTTAATATTTCAGTAGTACTTGAGCAATATTGTAAATATATTTGATTAAACGTTCTTCAAATAATTCACAGTGGTTATATGTACAAAGTACGTGAATGGCACACGTTATCATGCCCCTGCGCCATCTGCGCGCCCCTCGCTTAGAGTAAAAATGAAACTAGGACACGATCCCACAATCCGTGTTTTTCTTTTAGATTGGGAGATGCAACAGCTCTCAGGGAAGCAAGAACTGTGCTTTCCCACTCCATCTGGAAGGTGAAATGGGAGCATTCTCTGAAAAATTTACGAATAAGAGAAAATCTGCAGACACTGGAAATCCATTCGACACACTTCAAAGTGCCTCCAGCCTTTTGCGCATGTTTCAGAGAATTTACATGTACTTCTGCGATACCAGACACATGAGGCAAACGTGCCAGGGAATTCAGAGGATTACGGACTACAAGCCTGCCATGTACATCAGTGACCAGGATGCTTCGCTCCCTGAGGGGATGGTTATCTTCTACGCCCAGTTTGGTGCGCGGAACAAAGTGCAGGCGAGACAGGCGCCCCTCCCCCCAAGAGAGCAGACAGTCTCCCTGGCTGAAGCTGAGGTGAGGAAGGCCCTGGCCAGGGTCAAAGCTGTGGGCCCCGATAATATATAACCCTATAACAATCACAGCACGGAAACAGGCCATCTTGGCCCTTCTAGTCCATGCTGAACGCTTACTCTCACCTAGTCCCACCGACCCGCACTCAGCCCATAACCCTCCATTCCTTTCCTGTCCATATCCCTATCCAATGTTACTTTAAATGACAATACCGAACCTGCCTCTACCACTTCTACTGGAAGCTTGTTCCACACAACTACCACTCTCCGAGTAAAGAAGTTCCCCCTCGTGTTACCGTAGAACCATAGAACATTACAGCACAGAAACAGTCCTTTCAGCCCTTCTTGGCTGTGCCGAACCATTTTTCTGCCTAGTCCCACTGACCTGCACCTGGGCCATATCCCTCCAAACCCCTCTCATCCATATACCTGTCCAAGTTTTTCTTAAATGTCAAAAGTGAGCCCGCATTCACCACTTCATCTGGCCCCTCATTCCACACTCCCACCACTCTCTGAGTGAAGAAGCCCCTCCCCCAATGTTCCCTTTAAACTTTTCCCCCTTCACCCTTAATCCATGACCTGTGGATTTTTTCTCCCCTAGCCTCAGTGGAAAAAGCCTGCTTGCATTCACTCTATCTATACCCATCATAATTTTATACACCTCTGTCAAATCTCCCCTCATTCTTCTACGCTCCAAAGAATAAAGACCTAACTTGTTCAACCTTTCTCTGTAACTTAGTTGCTGAAACCCAGGTAACATTCTAGCAAATCTCCTCTGTACTCTCTCTATTTTGTTGACATCTTTCCTATGATTTGGTGACCAGAACTGTACACAATATTCCAAATTTGGCCTCACCAATGCCTTGTACAATTTTAATTTTAGTTGCACAAATTTAAAATTGTACAATTTTAATACACCTGATTGGGTTCTGAAAAACTGTGCAGCCCAGCTGACGGAGGTGCTGATGGATATATTTAACATCCCTCTGGAGCAATTCATTGTCCCCTCGGTTTTGAAGGCCGCGACCATTATCCCAGTGCCAAAGAAGGTGACGGTAACCTGCTCAAATGATATTCGTCCAGTGACATTAACATCAACCATCATGAAATTCTCTGATCGGCTGGTCAAGGAGCACATTAAAGCCTTTCTCCTTTCTTCAGAGAGGAAGTGAAGCGGCTTGTGGATCAGTGTGAGATGAACAACCCAGGCCTGAATGTGGAGAAGACAAAGGAAATCATTGTGGACTTATCCGTAGAGAGAATTCTGGGAGTTCACATCATGGATGACCTCACCTGGTCTCTTAACTCCTGAACAAGAAGACACAGCAGCACTTCCACTTCCTAAGAAGATTGAGGCAGGCAAGGTTCCCACCCCTCTCCCCATGATCTTAACTGCATTTTACAGAGCACCATTGAGAGCGTCCTGACAAGCTGTATCTCCATCTGGTCTGGGAGCAGCCGAGTTTCGGACTGTGAGAACGGCCGAGAGGATCGTAGGGATCTCCCTACCGTCAATCGGGGACATTTATCAGGAGCGCTGCGTACGTGGGGCCCTTAGTATTATCCAGGATCCCACCCGTCCGTCTGGCAGCCTCTCTGACTTTCTACCATCAGGCAGGAGACTCCGATGCATAATGACAAGAACGGTCAGGATGGGAAACAGTTTCTTCCCTCAGGCCATCAGGCTTCTGAACTCCCTGCCGCATCACATTCATAGATAGTGTCACTGGTTAATGTGTTCTGTACCTTACAATTAATATTAATGTACTTTAGTTTGTTATTCATGCGTAATTCATCTGTAGATTTGATCCTTACCTTCATAAGTAGTTCACAGTATGTGCTTTACACCTTGGTTTGAAGAAACTTTAATCCATTTCTATATACATTATAAGATTATGTTTGTTACATACATTTATTAATTGAATGACAATAAACTTGACTTATTTTTTATGTTTCGGAGTTAGAAAGTGTAAATGTGGCAATGAGTAAGTTTGAAAATGAACCGGAGGTGACTACCTACCTGCTGAAATGCAGTGAGACCTTCGAAAACAAAAAAAAGCGCGGAATGCTTTCTTCGCAAGAAAAGATGTTTGAGTTTTTAAAAAAGCAGGAAGTGGACAAAATTCACGGGCTCAGAAACAGTGATGATGAACATGACCACAACTAAAACATCCCATCCGGTTCCTGATACCATCCACGATAAAGTAACCAGTGAGCTAGAACGTATAGGGGCCGAAAGGATTCTTTCCAAGGTTGATTGGAGCGCAAGGGCAATCCAAGTGGTCCCAGTAGCCAAGAAGAATGGGTCTGTCAGGGTCTGTGGTGATTTTAAGGTCACCGTCAACCCACTGTTGAAAGTTGATCAATACCCTCTGTCCAGACAGAGAATATTTTTGCAAACCTTTCTGGGAGGGGAAACACTTCTACCTGCAGGTGGAGATGGCAGAAGAGTTTAAAGTGTTTCTCACCATAAACACTCACAAGGGCCTTATCACTATAATAGGCTTATTTTTGGAGTATCATCTGCACCTGCACTCTGGCGGAAAGCTATGGACCAGGTGCTTCAAGGATGCCCAGGCACTCAGTGTTACCTGGATGACATCATTGTTACCAGTGAAAATGACAAGGAACACTTCCAAAATCTCAAGACAGTATGAAAAAGATTAGAAGACTATGGGCTCAGAGCTTGATGCAACCTAGTATCACTTACTGTGGTTACACCATTGACGCACAAGGATGCACAAGTGTGCTAAGAAAGCTGAAGCAGTGGTCAAAGGGCATGTCACAGTTGTGGTCCTGTTTAGTACTTGTCAATTACTATAACAGGATCCTGCTAAACTGGCTGCTATGCTCTATCCCTTGAACTTGTTGCTACAGATCGGGACGAAATGGCAATGGACAGTGTGAACTTGAACGTCTCATTGTGCTTCAACATGTAGGAAGTCATCTCGGGTTTGTTTAAACCTTCTTTATCACCACTGTTATGTTCTGTAATTCCAAAACATGAACAATAATTGTAATGAAAACAAAGTGCCGGGGAATAACGTGTCTAATTTCGCTTTCATTTTAAGCACGGCACACGCGAATGATATGAGGACACATGCTTTTCACGTACTTTTACATATAACCCATAATGAACTATGTAAGGAAACGAAGAATGCTTAATCAAACAATACATTTGCAATAGTACTCAAATATTACCAAAATATTAAATAAACAACATATTGGTGTGATATATCTGGTCAGATCTGGGTAAGTAGCCTTTGGTGTGACATTCAGAGGAATTTTGCTTGGACAGTTATCTTTCTGACTCGAGGACTGATGTCGTGGTCTCACCTTATTAAAATCAAACTTTTGCCCAATATTCCAGGATTCACTTTGAATGTCAAAAAATCCTGGTCTCCAAATGCAACTTGATATTAGGAACTCTTTGGAGCACAGGCTCAGACCATGTGCACGATTGCAGTGAGTTGCCTTCAGCAAGGTATTGATTGGGAGTATAGCCCCTGGCAAGATCTTAGAAACCGGCACTGGAAAAATGAGGGGAACAAAGTTATTTTGCGCAGATCATTGTTCAAACTGTCGGATAATAGAGACCAACCCAGGCCTCTATTAGTAAACAAAGTAATGATCTGGAATTCACAATTTGCTGAGATTAATACTGTTCAGGATGTAAGTTTAATGAAGGATTAATTAACGTTAGGTGTCTCCTCTGACTTGTCATAGAATTAAACCCAATTTATCTGACTGATATTTAAATGAAAATTGATGCCCTTAAGGCCTTTTTTTGTTTTGCTTCAAAAACAGGTTTGATAGCTGACAAGATTTGGCCTTTGGCCACCTTGTCTTCTTTGGATTCTAGGAGATTAAAGCTTTTTATTTTACCTGAGAGCACAGGTTGAGATATTCTTAATAGATATTGATGATTCTGAGAAATGTTGAACTGCCTGATACAAGTGCAATTGACTTAAAAGTGGACTGCATGATCCGAGCATGTTTTATATATGCCTGGCGGTCCTGAAAGCATGGGCCCTTGATGGATACTCATCCTCAGGCTTCTGGTCGCCGAACTATAGGAAAGACGTCAACAAAATAGAGAGAGTACAGAGGAGATTTACTAGAATGTTACCTGGGTTTCAGCACCTAAGTTACAGAGAAAGGTTGAACAAGTTAGGTCTTTATTCTTTGGAGTGTAGAAGGTTGAGGGGGGACTTGATAGAGGTATCTAAAATTTTGAGAGGGATAGATAGAGTTGACGTGGATAGGCTTTTTCCATTGAGAGTAGGGGAGATTCAAACAAGAGGACATGAGTTGACAATTAGGGGGCAAAAGTTTAGGGGTAACATGAGGTGGAATTTCTTTACTCAGAGAGTGGTAGCTGTGTGGAACGAGCTTCCAGTAGAAGTGGTAGAGGCAGGTTCGGTATTGTCATTTAAAGTAAAATTGGACAGGAAAGGAATGGAGGGTTATGGGCTGAGTGCAGGTCGGTGGGACTAAGTGAGAGTAAGCGTTCGGCATGGACTAGAGGGGCCGAGATGGCCTGTTTCCATGCTGTAATTGTTATATGGTTATATGGAATAGTCAGGTGCTTCTCCTGATTCAGATACATGCAGTGGCTGCTTTATTAGGTACCAGCTGTATCTGTCTTCAAGGAGCGGCACCTCAAAAAGGTGGCGTCCATCATTAAGGACCCCCATCACCCAGGACATGCCCTCTTCTCATTGTTACCATCAGGGAGGAGGTACAGGAGCCTGAAGACACACACTCAACGATTCAGGAACAGCTTCTTCCCCTCTGCCATCAGGGAGGAGGTACAGGAGCCTGAAAACACACACTCAGCGATTCAGGAACAGCTTCTTCCCCTCTGCCATCAGGGAGGAGGTACAGACGCCTGAAGGCATACACTCAACGATTCAGGAACAGCTTCTTCCCCTCTGCCATCAGGGAGGAGGTACAGGAGCCTGAAGACACACACTCAGCGATTCAGGAACGGCTTCTTCCCCTCTGCCATCAGGGAGTGGGTACAGGAGCCTGAAGACACACACTCAATGATTCAGGAACAGCTTCTTCTCCTCAAATTTGACATTGAACGCTTGAACATTACCTCACTACTGTTTTTTTGCACTACTTACTTAATTTAACTACTTAATGACCATAGGAGCAGAGTTACGCCATCTGGCCCATCGAGTCTGCTCCACCATTTAATCATGGCTGATCCTTTTTTCCTATCTCCTCCTCAACCCCAGTTCCTGGCCTTCTCCCCGTAAGCTTTGATGCCTTGTCTAATCAAGACCTATCAATCTTTGCTTTAAATACACCCAACGACCTGGCCTCCAAAGCTGCACGTGGCAAGAAATACCACAAATTCACCACCCTTTGGCTAAAGAAATTTCTCCGCATCTCTGTTTTGAAAGGCCGACCCTCTATCCTGAGGCTGTGCCCTCTTGTCCTAGACTCCCCCACCATGGGAGACATCCTTTCCACATCGACTCTGTCTAGGCCTTTCAACATTCGAAAGGTTTCAATGATATCCCACCTCATCCTTCTGAATTCAAGCAAGTACAGACTCAAAGTCATCAAATGTTCTTCGAATGATAACCCTGGAATAATGATAATCCTGGAATCATCCTTGTGAACCTTCTCTCAACCATCTCCATACTTACCCTATACGTACTGTCATTCACATTCCTTTTCCATATTATCATGTATTGCATTGTACTGCTGCCACAAAGTTAACAAATTTGCCTACATATGCCGGTGATATTAAATCTGGTTCTTATACTGCATCACATGGTTGCTTCAGTTACTGTTGCCTTTCTGCCTGCTTGCGCTAATCTGGCCAGTCTCCTCTGACTTCGCTCATTAACAACGCGCTTTTGCCCACTGCCACTCGCTGGGTTTCTTTTTGTCTCGCCCGCGCCATTCTCTGTAAGCTCTAGCAGCTGCGCGTGCCAATCCTGGGAGATCAGCGGTTTCTGAGATACTCAAACCACCCCATCTGGCACCGAGAATTATTCCACAGCCAGAGCCACTTCTATGACAAGTCAGAGGAGACACCTAACGTTAATTAATCCTTCATTAAACTTACATCCTGAACATTAATAAAGAATTACATTGCAGATCACATTTCTTCCCCATTCTGTGTTTGGTCCGAGCAACATCTGAACCTCTTGACCATGTCTGCATGCTTTTAGGCATTGAATTGCTGCCACATGATTGGCTAATCAGATATTTTCAATAGCAAACAAGTGTACCTAATGATGTAGTCACAGAGTGTGCATGTGTTAAGCATTATCTACTGGGTATTGAACAAGAAAGGTTTGCATTTGTATAACGCCTTTCATATCCAATGTAATGCATCCCACAGTGCTTCAGAGCCAACAAACCATTATTAATTGAAGGTAGAACATTAGAGAGACCATAATTATGAAATGAATCATTTCTCAGTGCTTGTACTTTCATTTGGGGTCACCTCATAATGTAGAAGATGACAGAGGAGCTAATTTACGATAAATCAACAATTCTGCAGCTTGGAACTACGTTTAACTTCCCAATCATCCTAATGAACCAATGTTAGTACTTCTCAAATTTAGAGAGTGAGACAGTTTAGAACACCGGATAGGCAAGAAAACTTGGTTTACATAAGAAGTAATGAATAAAGAGACTGAAGAAGCAGTAAAGATTGTAGTCAGCTGCAGAGAGTTGTAAACTCAGTCAGCTCCATCACGGGCACTGGCCTCCGTCGTATGCAGGACATCTTCAAAGAGCGGTGCCTCAGAAAGGCGGCGTCCATCATTAAGGACCCCCACCACCCAACCCAAAAGGGTGGTGAATTTGTGAAATTTGTGACCAGAGGGAGCTGTGGAGGCCAGGTTATTGGGTGTATTTAAGGCAGAGATTCATAGCTTCTTGATAGGACACGGCATCAAAGGTTGTGTGGAGAAGGCTGGGGAGTGGGGCTGAGACGGGGATAAACAGGACTCAGCTGTGACGAAATCGCGGAGCAGACTCGATTGGCCAGGTGACCTAATCCTGCCCCTACGCCTTATGGTCTTACCGTCGGGAAGGAGGTACTGAAGGCACGGAAAGAACGATTCCCCTCTGCCGTACCGATTTCTGAATGGACATTGAACCCATGAACACTCCCTCACCACTCTTTTATTTCTGTCTTTACACAACTTACTTAATTTAACTATTTAATGTACATATGACACAAAGCTGGGTAGTAGTGTGAAATATGAGGAGGATGCTAGAAGAATGCAGGGTGACTTGGACAGGTTGGGTGAGTGGGCAGATGCATGGCAGATGCAGTTTAATGTGGATAAATGTGAAGTTATCCACTTTGGTGGCAATAACAGGAAGGCAGATTACTATCTGAATGGTGTCAAGTTAAGAAAAGGGGAAGTACAATGAGATCTAGGTGTCCTTGTTCATCAGTCACTGAAAGTAAGCATGCAGGTATAGCAGGCAGTGAAGAAAGCTAATGGCATGTTGGCCTTCATAATAAGGGCAGTTCAGTACAGGAGCAAAGAGGTCCTTCTGCAGTTGTACAGGGCCCAGGTGAGACCACACCTGGAGTATTGTGTTCAGTTTTGGTCTCCAAATTTGAGGAAGGACATTCTTGCTATTGAGAGAGTGCAGCGTAGGTTCACGAGATTAATTCCCGGGATGATGGGACTGTCATATGTTGAAAGATTGGAGCGACTGGGCTTGTATACACTGGAATTTAGAAGGATGAGGGGGGATCTGATTGAAACATATAAGATTATTAAGGGATTGGACACACTAGAGGCAGGAAACATGTTCCCGACGTTGGGAGAGTCCAGAACCAGAGGCCACAGTTTAAGAATAAGGGGTAGGCCATTCAGAACAGAGATGTGGAAAAACTTTTTCGCCCAGAGAGTTGTGGATCTGTGGAATGCTCTGCCTCAGAAGGCAGTGGAGGCCAATTCTCTGGATGCTTTCAAGAAAGAGTTAGATAGAGCTCTTAAAGATAGCGGAGTGGAGGGATATGGGGAGAAGGCAGGAATGGGGTACTGATTGTGGATGATCAGCCATGATCACAGTGAATGGCGGTGCTGGCTCGAAGGTCCGAATAGCTTATTCCTGCACCTATTGTCTATTGTCTATATATATACTTACTGTCATTCACATGTTTTTTTCTATATTATCATGTCTTGCAACGTACTGCTGCTGCACAGTTGACAAATTTGCCAGTGATATTAAACCTGATTCTGATTCTGAAGAAATAAAAGAGGTGATTCGCTCTATTGAGCCTGGGAAAGATTAATGCGGTGAGGGATTCGGTCTAATTAGGGCAGCGCCCTAACATGGCGGTTAGCACAGTGCTTTACAGGACCAGCGACCTGCGTTCAGTTCCTGTGAGGAGTCTGTACGTTCTCCCCATGACCGCGTGGATTTCCTTCGGGTGTTCTGGTGTCCTCCCACAGTCCAAAGATTGGTAGGTTAATTGGTCATTGTAGATCATCCCGTGATTAGGCTAGCGTTAAACTGGGGGATTGCTAGGCGGCATGGCTCGAACTTCTGGGAGGGCCTACACAATATCGCAATAATAGAAACAGCCTCACTTTCTGTTCCGTAAAAAAGAAGGGAAGAGGGTGACTCCACCAAGCTGCAGATTCGGAAGGCAGATGGTGAAGTCAAAAAAAGAGCAATGTAAACAACAGTACTGTGAAAATACAGAAAAGAATGACAAAACACAGGCAAAAAAAACCTTGGCGAAGTGAGAAAACGCGTTGTGCATCGCTCTAGATTTTGAAGCAGGGTGCCTGAAGAAAGCAGACAAGTCGAAGGACATTCAAGAATACATAATGGCTCATTAGGTAAGTAGTCAGATGGGTAATAATTACTTAGTTGGGGATACAGTGAGGAACAGGGAACGATGAGCTGCTCCCCCAGCTAAATTGAACCAAGTCATCGGAGAGAGACTGAAGCTAGACAGACAGACAGACAGACGTGCTTTATTGATCCCGAGGGAAATTGGGTTTCATTACAGTCGCACCAAACAAGAACAGTGTAGAAATATAGCAATATAAAACCATAAATGATTAAATAATAATAAGTAAATCATGCCAAGTGGAAATAAGTCCAGGCCCAGCCTATTGGCTCAGGATGTCTGACACTCCGAGGGAGGAGTTGTAAAGTTTGATGGCCACAGGCAGGAATGACTTCCTATGACGCTCAGTGTTACATCTCGGTGGAATGAGTCTCTGGCTGAATGTACTCCCGTGCCTAACCAGTACATTATTGAGTGGATACAGCAATGGTTTATTCAACAAAGTGAGACACTCCCCGGAGGAAGAGGCCTGTTCAGCCTAATATTAGATGGTAGAACATACAAGGTAAATGATAGGGCACTGAGGAGTGCAGTAGAACAGAGGGATCTGGGAACACAGATACAAAACTCCCCAAAAGTGGCATCACAGGTAGATAGGGTAGTAAAGAGAGCTTTTGATACATTGGCCTTTAAGGTATTGAGTATAAGAGTTGGAATGTTATGGTGAGGTTGTATAAGGCATTGGTGAGGCCGAATTTGGAGTATTGTGTGCAGTTTTGGTCACCAAATTACAGGAAAGATATAAATAAAGTTGAAAGTGTGCAGAGAAGTTTTACAAGGATGTTACCGGGACTTGAGAAACTGAGTTACAGGGAAAGGTTGAATAGGTTAGGACTTTATTCCCTGGAGCGTAGAAGAATGAGGGGAGACTTGATAGAGGTGTATAAAATGATGATGGGTATAGATAGAGTGAATGCAAGCAGGCTTTTTCCACTGAGGCTAGGGGAGAAAAAAATCCAGAGGTCATGGGTTAAGGGTGAAGGGGGAAAAGTTTAAAGGGAACATTGGGGGGCTTCTTCACGCAGAGAGTGGTGGGAGTGTGGAATGAGCTGCCAGATGCGGGCTCACATTTAACATTCAAGAAAAACTTGGACAGGTATGTGGATGAGAGGTGTATGGAGGGATATGGGCCAGGTGCAGGTCAGTGGAACTCAGCAGAAAAGTGGTTTGGCACAGCCACGCAGGGTCAAAAGACCTGTCTCTGTGCTGTAATATTCTGTGGTTCTGTATTTTATATGCTAAAGGTTAAAGGACAATTCTTGAGTTACAGTGTATCTACAATGCTTCCTTTGGACTACTTGTAGTTTGCACACACCTCCTTCTTCAACCCACACTCCAGACACCCAAAATGAAGGTTAATCAGCATGGTCTGTTGTTTTCAATTAACGCTGCCCACAGCTACAGGACCCAGGGCTGCATTTTAAATTTAGTCTACAAGCCACATTCAGGTCTAAAGTTAGTTGCTGAGGTTAATGTTTGTTGTATACCTAATTCCACTGATTTAACCCCAGTTTAATCACAGGACTATTTACAATGACTAATTAACCTGCTAGCTGTTGTGCCTTTGGAATGCGGGGGGAAACTAGAGCCCCCGGAGAAGACCCACGCGTTCACAGAGAGGAACGTGCAAATTCCTTTTGGACGACGTCGGAATTGAACTCTGAACCCTGACGCCTCAAGCTCTAATAGTGTCACGCTGAACCGCAGTGCTACCACGGCACCCGCGATAAGATCGGCGGAGAACTGAGTAGATTGCAGAAAATCACAAACACGAGACAGTCTGCAGATGCCGGAAGTCCAAAGCAACACACACACACACAATGGTGGAGGAACTCAGCAGACCAGGCAGCGTCTAGGGAAAAGAGTAAACAGTCAATGTTTCGGGTCGAGAACCTCTAGCAGGACTGAGAAGGAAGGGGGAGGGGAGGAAGAAGTACAAGGTGGTAGGTGATAGGTGGAACTGGGAGTGGGGGAGGGGGGGTGAAGTAAAGAGCTGGGAAGTTGATTGGTGGAAGTGATAAAGGGCTGGAGAAGGGGGTATCCAATAGGAGAGGACAGAAGGCGATGGAAGAAAGGGAAAGGGGGGAGGAGCCCCAGAGGGTGGTGATGGGCAGGTGGGGAGATAAGGTGCGAGAGGGTAGCGGATTGGAAAACAACGTTGTTAGAACATTTCAGGTAGCGGTTAGCTCAATCGCTTTACAGTCCCAGCATTCATCAATTAGGGCTCGATTCCCGCTACACTCTGTTAGGAGTTTGTACGTTCTCCCCATGACCACGTGGGCTTCCCGGCGCTGTTGGAATAACTGCATGAGTTCTCTCCGGGCATTCCGGTTTACTGCCACATCACCAAAGATGAGCGGTTAGGATGCGATTGTGGAGGCCGTGGGAAAGTCATCCCTCTTGAGCATCTTGATCTCGTCACTTGAGATCCAGTGTCACGCTAAACCCCGCCACTTTGATCTGGCCCACGCCTTCGTTAACCCGGGGGGCCAACACTTGCCTTTATTGGATCTTCCTCCTCCTCCTGGTTTGTGGGGGTGTGGCCGGGGTTAGTCGGGGTGCGGTTAAGGTTGGTTGGGCTGTGTGGGATTAGGGTTGGGGGGTGTAGACGTGGGGCGGGGAGAGATAGGGTTAGGGGACGTGGAAGTGTGATGATACTTGCGGGCAGCCCTCACTGATTTGATTCGATGCAAGTGACGTGTATCGCTCTGCGTTTCAATGCTTTGACGTTCGTTATGTGCCGTGACCGTGATTGTTCTTGCCAAGTACTTCTATGGAAGCAATTTGCCATCGTCTTCTTCCGGGCCAGTGTCTTTACAAGACGGGCGACCCCCAGCCATTAACAATACTCTTCAGAGATTGTCTGCCTGGCGTCAGTGGACGCATAACCAGGACTTGTGATCTGCTCCGGCTGCTCGTACTACCCTCCCATAGCCTCACACGACACTGATTGGGTGGGGGAGTGAGAGGTGGTCTAAGCAGGTGCTACACCTTGCCCAAGGGTGACCCGCAGGCTAGCGGAGGGAAGGAGACGCATCTCCACCCAGAAGTACGACAAATAAAGCTAATCTCTTTAGAACATCTCAAAAATGAGTTGTCCAAATTCTTACATTAATTAAGAGGATCTTTTAAACTGGTTTTAGGGTCTGGGGCAAATTTATTTGAATGTTGTGGGATATTGTGGGATGCTGTGGGAAAGATTCGCATCTTTAATTATTCTTCAGGGTAGTCGGAATTAAAGAGTTAATAGTAATCTGGCCCAGCTACCTGTCTGATGGCAGGTGTGGTGATATCAGGTGACAAATGGCCCGAGGGTTAGATCAAAATGGGTCTGTCTTGTTTCCACTTTAGCATGCTTGTGCTCTAATTGGCCTTTGTTTAAGCAGAGGGCGTGCTTTTGATGATGTATGTACTCAGTCAGTTGTTAATTGCATTTTGCAATCTTTAAATTATGTAATGACCTTTGTGTTTGTAATCCACACCTCGTTTGTAGAGTCAAGGGTTTCAATTCTCCGAATAATGATTTATTAAGTCTCACTTTGAGGACCTCTGTTGGTCTCGGCCAATATGGACGTTCAAAGTTCAAAGTTAAGAGTAAATTTTATTATCAATCTACATACATGTCACCATATACATCTCGGCAATTCATTTCCTGTGGGCAGATTTGACAAATCTATAGGATAGTAACTGTAACAGGATCAATGAAAGATCAATTGGAGCACAGAAGACAACAAACTGTGCAAATGCAAATATAAATAAATAGCAATAAATAACGAGAACATGAGATAAAGAGTCCTTGAAGTGAGATCATTGGTTGTGGGGGCATCTCAATGGATGGGCAAGTGAGTGTGGTTACCCCAAGCCTGATGGTTGAGGGGTGGTAACTGTTCCTGAACCTGGTGGTGCGAGTCCTGAGGCTCCTGTACCTCCTTCCTGATGGCTGAGGGGTGATAACTGTTCCTGAACCTGGTGGTATGGGACCTGAGGCTCCTGTTCCTTCTTCCTGATGGTTGAGGGGTGATAACTGTTCCTGAACCTGGTGGTGCGAGTCCTGAGGCTCCTGTTCCTTCTACCTGATGGTTGAGGGGTGGTAACTGTTCCTGAACCTGGTGGTGCGAGTCCTGAGGCTCCTGTACCTCCTTCCTGATGGTTGAGGGGTGGTAACTGTTCCTGACCCTGGTGGTGTGAGTCCTGAGGCTCCTGTACCTCCTTCCTGATGGTTGAGGGGTAGTAACTGTTCCTGAACACGGTGGTGTAGGTCCTGAGGCTCCTGTACCTTCTACCTGATGGCAGCAGCGAGGAGAGAGCACGGCCTGGGCGGTGGGGATCTCTGGTGATGGACGCAGCTTTCCTATGACAGCGTTTCACATACTGTAGATGTTTGCTGTTGTGTCCTAGCTAACTGCATGGTATGCAAACCAGGTCAGGATGATACGGAGAGCAAGCTGTTGCCCATGGAGTGGTCTTCCCGCATCCACGCTCCTGCCTAACCCAAAGGAACGGGCGGCCTCTCGGGAGTTGCCAGTCAGCGTTGAACTCGACGTACACCTGCCTTAGGGACTCCAGCTCGGAGTTTTCCCCTCAGGGGGTTTACTCCCGTAGGCTTCACCACGAAGGGGCAGGGCTGCTCGGCAGCAGGGGGGTTTGACATTAGAGAATTCCTTCCCCTGGATAACCACTGCTGACAAGCCCCATCTGCCCGACAAATCTCATTCTAAATAAAAGAAGATCATCTGAACAAACTGTGCTGGAATAGCCTGACTTTACGGGATTTTTTTTTAACTCTGTGCTCGCCTTCTGGCATTGTTTCATAATATCTGTTCAAACGAATTACCATCCTCGTATTGAAATCCTGTGGACACCTTCTCCTATTCTGTACTGGCTCACACATCCCCATGAGCCTCTGAGACGTACGTGGTCGTGACGGGGAGTGCTTGGTGCATTTCGTACACACCTGCATTTATACACACGCACACACACACACAAACAGTGGAAAATTTCTACAGATGTGCTGTGGAGAGCATTCTGACTGGCTGGATCACTGTCTGGATGGGAGGGGGTGGTGAGGCAGAGGGAACTACTGCACAGGCTCCAAATAAGCTGCAGAAAATTGTAAACTCAGTCAGCTCCATCACGGGCACCGGCCTCCGTCGTATGCAGGACATCTTCAAGGAGAGATGCCTCAGAAAGGAGGCGTCCATCATTAAGGACCCCCATCCCCCAGGACATGCCCCCTTCTCATTGCTACCATCAGGGAGGAGGTACAGAAGCTTGAAGACACACACTCAACGATTCAGGAACAGCTTCTTCCCCTCTGCCATCAGGGAGGAGGTATAGGAGCCTGAAGACACACACTCAGTGATTCAGGAACAGCTTCTTCCCCTCCGCCATCAGGGAGGAGGTACGGGAGCCTGAAGACACACACTCAACGATTCAGGAACAGCTTCTTCCCCTCCGCCATCAGGGAGGAGGTACGGGAGCCTGAAGACACACACTCAACGATTCAGGAACAGCTTCTTCCCCTCCGCCATCAGGGAGGAGGTACGGGAGCCTGAAGACACACACTCAACGATTCAGGAACAGCTTCTTCCCCTCCGCCATCAGGGAGGAGGTACAGGAGCCTGAAGACACACATTCAGTGATTCAGGAACAGCTTCTTCCCCTCTGCCATCCAATTTCTGAATGGACAATGAACCCACGAACACCTCCTCACTAATTTTTTATTTCTGTTTCATTTCGTACTACTTATTTCAACTTAATTAATAAATACTTCCTGTAATTCAATTTTTTTCTCTATTTATTTGTCATGTACTGCACTCTACTGTTGCTGTAAAAATCAACAAATTTCTCGACGTACGCTGGTGATAGTAAAGCCAATTCCGATTCCGAAACACGAGGGAAAAAACGTCCTCACTCAGAGGGAGGTGAGAGTGTGGAAGGAGCTGCCGGTGCAAGAGGTGCAGGCGAGCTCAATTCTGAACATTTAAGGGAAGTTTGGATGGGAGGGTTATGATCCCGGAGCCAGACGATGGGAGTAGGCGGTTTAAATGGTTTTAAATGGGCCGAAGGGCTCATTTCTGTGTTTTACTTCTTTTTGACTCTATCGGGGCCGGTTACAGATGGAAGTTGTTAGTGCCTTGAAGCACCAGGGATGAACCAAAACCACCGTCCCATCCGTGACTCATCGTGTTGGATGAAAATGCAGAAAATTCTGCCCAGGCATTTCCAACGTCAAAAAATGATCATTCTGTGTACAGCACAACTAATTGCAGGATTGTAGAGGGTGGTAACACAGAAGCAGAGAAAAACCTACAGCACAATACAGGCCCTTTGGCCCACAATGCTGTGCCGAACACGTCCTTACTTTAGAAATTACCTCAGGTTACCCATAGTCTATTTTTCTAAGCTCCATGTACCTATCCAGGAGCCTCTTAAAAAGACAAGCGGGGGGAAGGATTTTACGATTCCTCATCTGTGACTGTTCTAAATCTCTTGGAATAATTCCAGGAAGATGATGAAAATAATTTTGAAAAAAAACGCAGAATGCTGTAAATACAAGGTCAGGCAGCATCTGTCAAGAAGCAGGGCAAGCATTTCAGGTTGGCGACTTTTCACCAGAACAGGAAGCGTAATTAAAATAAATGGTGTTTTAAACCGCAGGGAAGGGAGGAGGCCTGCTGTACGAAGGTCCAAAGGGAATATTTGTTTCAGGGCGGACACCAAGAGAGACTAAATGACTCAGGCGATGATGGAGAGCACCTGGGACTTGCTGCTCTGCTTCAGAGATTTGGCGTTTGTGTTTAAGCTTTTCAGAATTCTCGAAACTTAACCCCAAGAATAGTCGGGGGGGAAAATAATTCAAAACCTTCAAGGGCAATGATCCCAGAAGCTTTTATTTGGTGTTGTTTCAAGCAGTAAATGGTGAACATCAGAAACGGAAACGAGAGAGAATCTGCAGATGCTGGAAATCCGAGCAACGCCCACGAAACTGCTGGCGGAACTCAGCAGGCCGGGCAGCGTCTGCGGGAGAAAGGCACAGTTGACGTTTGGGGCCGAGACCCTTTGGCAGGACCGGAGAAGGAAAAGCAGAGGAGTAGATTTGAGAGGTGGGGGGCAGGGGGAGAGAGAGACGCCAGGGGACAGGCGAAACCGGGAGGGGGAGGGATGAAGTAAAGAGCTGGGAAGTCGATTGGTGAAAGAGACAGAAGGCTGTGGAAGAGAGAAGAAAAGGAGGGGAGGGGAGGAGCACCAGAGGGAGGCGATGGGAGGAGATAACACAGAGGGACAAGGGGGTGGGAAATGCTGAAGGGGGGAGGTGGGGGCATTATAGGAAGTTTCAGAAATCGATGTTCATGCCAGCAGGAAGGAGGCTACCCAAACGGAATATAAGTTGTCGTTCCTCCAACCTAAGTGTGGCTTTATCCCGACAGTGGAGAAGGCCGTGGATTAATGGGGATGGGAAGTGGATTGAAAACGGGAGGCCACTGGGCGATCCCTCTGGTTCTGGCGGACGGGAAGGTAGATGTTCGGCGAAGCGGTCTCCCAGTCTCTGTCGGGTCTCGCCGAAATACACGAGGCCACACTGGGAGCAAATACCGGACTGGAAGTGTTAAAATTGAACGGACGCAGCATAAGGAATAAAATGGACGATCTTGAAATTTAGCTGCAGATTGGCAAATCTGACTCTGTGGCCATCTCTGAAACTTGGCTAAGGGATGGCTGCCATTGGGAGCTGAATGTCCAAGGATATACGGTGAATCGAAAAGAGAGGTTAGCAGGCAGAGGGGGTGGTGTGGCCCTGTGTATAAGAAATAATATTAAATCATTGGAAAGAGATGACATAGGATCAGAACGTGTGGAGTCTCTACGGGTTGAGTTAAGAAATGTCAAGGGTAAATGGACCCTAATGGCAGTTACATACGGACCTCCAAATAGCAGCCGGGATGTGGATTATGAATTATAGCAGGAGATAGAAAAGGCGTGTCAGAAAGGCAATGTCATGATAATCGTTGGGGATTTTAATATGAAAGTGGATTGGAAAAACCAGTCCAGTTCTGGACCTCAAGAGAGAGAATTTGTAGAATGTCTAAGGGATGGATTTTTCAAACAGCTTGTTGTTGAGCCCACTAGGGGATCGGCTGTGCAGGATCGGGTGTTGTGCAGAGATCCGGAGGTGATAAGAGAGCTTAAGGTTAAGGAACCCTTAGGGGACATTGATCACATTATGATTGAGTTCACGTTGAAATTTGAGAGGGAAAAATAAAATTTAATGTGTCGGTATTTCAGTGGAATAAAGGAAATTACAACGGCGTGAGAGGGGAACTGGCCGAAGTTGACAGGAGAGGGACATTTGCAGGAAGGACAGCAGAGCAGCGATGGCTGGAGTTTCTGTGAAAAACAAGGGAAGTGCAAGACAGAAATTCCTAAAAAGGAAGAAATTTTCAAAGGGAGAAAGGACACTACCGTGGCTGACAAGTGAAGTCAGAGCCAAAATAAAAGCAAAAGAGAGGACATACAAGGAAGCCAGGGCTAGTGGGAAGATAGAGGATTGGGAAGCTTTTAAAAACTTGCAGGGTGAAACTAAGAAGGTCATCAGGAAGGAAAAGATGAACTATGGGAGGAAGCTGGCGACTAATATCAAAGAAGATACTGAAAGTTTTTTTTATGTAAAGGGTAAAGGAGAGTCAAGGGTAGATACAGAACCAATACAAAATGACGCTGGAGAATTGAGAGACACAGAGATGGCAGAGGAACTGAATGAGTATTCTGCATCAGTCTTCACAGCGGATGCAGTATACCGGGTATTCAAGAGTGTCAGGGAAGTGAAGTTTATGCAGTGAAAATTACAACTAAGAAGGTGCTCAGGAAGCTTAATGGTCTGAGGGTGGATAAATCTCCTGGACCTGATGGAATGCACCCTTGGGTTCTGAAGGAATCAGCTGGAGAGATTGCGGAGGCATTAACGATGATCTTTCAAGAATCGATAGATTCTGGCATTGTACCGGATGACTGGAAAATTGTAAATGTTACTCCGCTATTTAAGAAGGATGGGAGGCAGCAAAAAGGAAACTACAGACCTGTTAGGCTGACATTAGTGGTTGGGATTGATTGTCAGGGATGAGAGAACAGAGTATCTGGAGGCACATGACAAGACAGTTGAAAGCCAGCATGGTTTCCTAAAAGGAAAATCCTCCCTGACAAACCGACTGCAGTTCTTTGAGGAAATTACAAGCAGGGTAGACAAAGGAGATGCAGTAGACGTGGTGTACTTGGATTTTCAGAAGGCCTTTGACAAGGTGCTGAACACGAGGCTGCTTAGCAAGATAAGAGCCCATGGAATTACAGGGAAGTTACTAGCATGGGTGCAGCATTGGCTGATCGTCAGAAAACAGAGTGTGGGAATAAAGGGATCTATTCTGGCTGGCTGCTGGTTACTAGTGGATTTCCACAGGGGCCGGTGTCGCAACCCCTGCTTTTACGATGTTTGATAATGATTTGGACCACGGTATTAATGGATTTGTGGCTAAATTTGCCGATGATACAAAGATAGGTGGAGGAGCAGGTAGTGTTGAGGAAACAGAGCCTGCAGAGAGACTTCGATAGTTTAGGGGAATGGGCAAAGAAGTGGCAAATGAAATACAATGTGGGAAAGTGTATGGTCATGCACTTTGGTGGAAGAAATAAATGGGCAGACTATTAATTAGATGGGGAGAGAATTCAAAATGCAGAGATGCAAAGGGACTTGGGAGTCCTCGTGCAGGATACCTGAAGGTTAACCTCCAGGTTGAGTCAGTTGTGAATAAGGTGAATGTAATGTTGGCATTCATTTCTCGAGGTATAGAATATAAGAGCAGGGATGGGATGTTGAGGCTCTATAAGGCACTCGTGAGACCACACTTGGAGTATTGTGTGCAGCTTTGGCCTCCTTATTCTAGAAAGGATATACTGATATTAGAGAGGGTTCAGAGAAGATTCACAAGAATAATTCCAGGAATGAAAAGGTTACCATATTAGGAATGTCTGGCAGCTCTTGGGCTGAATTCCCTGCAGTTCAGGAGAATGGGGGGGGGGGGGGGCGGATCTCATAGAAACATTCCAAATGTTAAAAGTCCTGAACAGATTAGCTATGGCAAACTTATTTCCCATGGTAGGGGAGTCTAGGACAAGAGGGCATGACTTCAGGATTGAAGGACGTCCGTTTAGAACTGAGATGCAGAGAAATTACTTCAGTCAGAGCGTGGTAAATCTGTGGAATTTGTCGCCACAAGCAGCTGTGGAGGCCAAGTCATTGGGTGCACTTAAGGCAGAGATAGATAGGTTCTTGATTAGCCAGGGCATCAAAGGGTCTGGGGAGAAGGCAGGGGAGTGGGGATGTCTGGAAGAATTGGATCAGCCCATGATTGAATGGCTGAGCAGACTCGATGGGCCAAATGGCCTACTTCTGCTCCTGTATCTTATAGTCTTATGATCCCAGCAGACTCACACGTGAAGTGTCGTCTCACCTGGAAGGACTGTTTTGGGCCCTGAATGGTGGTGAGGGAGGAGGTATAGGGGCAGGTGTAGCACTTGTTCCACTTGCAAGGGTAGATGCCAGGAGGGAGATCAGTGGGGAGGGACGATGGACAAACATATCAGAATCAGGGAGGGTTTGGAGCGTCAGGGCGGGAGGCGCCAATGGTCCAGTCGGCGCTGTCCTTCCTTGCGCGGTCAATAATGACCGCGATGCCCAGCCACGTACGTCAGGGACGGCCGTTGGGCAGGCGTCTCTGAATTTCTCCAGTGCGCAGGCAGTCTTTGCCCTCCTGTTGCCGAAGATGAGGTTACTGCTGGCTGCTCTGAGGGTCGTTCCTACTCCAGACGGCCTGGCTTTCAGTAGGAAGCGTGGATCTTGTGGCAAGCTCACCTCTGCGCTCAGCCAGGGCGTTTGGTTGCGCCGTGAGATGACCGTCCTTGCGTTACCGGTGTCAATTACGCACTTAGCGATGTAGCCGATGACGGATGAGCCACAGTCCTTGAGGACTGTGGCGGCCTCTTTGAACATCTGCAAGTTAGTGTGCTCGAAGCGATCCTGAAGAATAGAGATTGTCTCATTAGCCCACACAGTGATGTTCCTCTTGACTGGTTTCTCCATTTTCAGCAGCGGTCGGCATGCTGGGATTTACATGATGTATACTAATTAAAACAGGTTAGTGCTTAAATTTTCAGCAACGACCTGAGCAGGTAGCTAAGGGGCTGGGCAAGACGATCAAAATCTTTGTCATGCAGATACTCTGCAGCTCTTTCAGATTTTTCATAAAGTGCAGCACAGAAGCAGGTCCTTCGGCCATTTAACCCGCCTACTCCCATTGACGTGGACCGAGACCACAGCCGACCATACCCCTCCCATCCATGTACCTCTTCAAACTTCTCTTCAACGTTGAAATCAAGCTTGCACGCACCACTTGTGCTGGTAGCTCATTCCACACTTTCAGCACCCTCAGGGTGAAGAAGTTTCCCCTCATGTTCCCCTTAAACTTTTCACCTTGCACCCTTAACCCATGACCCCTGGTTGTAGTCCCCCCACCCTCTGTGGAAAAGACCTGTAAGGTAAATACATTTACCATATATTACCCCTCATAATTCTGAATACCTCTATCAAATCTGCTCTGAATTTTCTACGTTCTGAGGATGTCAAAGATAAAATAGCTAAATAAGGTTACTAATTCAAAAGGTCATGATCTCTCATGCTTGAAACATTACAGGTAGATTACAGGCATGGTTCCGGTGCAGGCCGAATGGAGTAGGCAGTTTAAAAGGGTTCAGCACGGACTAGATGGGCTGAAGGGCCTGATTCTGTGCTGTACTTTTCTACAACTTGATGACTCCCCCGCCATAGGAAACATCCTCTCCACATCCACTCTATCAAAGCCTTTCAACATCCTTTCTTATTTTGCAATTCTTTCATACCCTTCAGCTGTTGTGATGTGTGACAGGTCACGAACTTTCGAATTACTACTCTTTCACATTTCGCCTTTGACATCAACTGCAGAAAGGAGTGGTCAGATCTCAGTCAGGTTGGAAATCGGTTAGCAGGTTTAATTCTGACACCCTGGATTGTTAGTTTTACTGTCCTACTCCCTAAATAAGGATTTTGTGTCCTTGTTTACAGAAATTACTCTGTATCCAAGCAGTGCACATACTTGAAAATACTGAGATCTGTGTATTTGGCATTTGTCCAGCCAATGAAGCATTTATTGTCTCTCATAGTCCTCTCAACACGGATGTTATCTCTTAATTAACAATTGATTTATAAGAGTTTGAGACAATCCCAGACAGTGTAAAATAGCTTTTACTCAACGGTTTTCCAGATGATGCCCACCCCATCCCCCTCCCGCCCCTGCTCTCCTGCTCATCTGGCTTTGCACCCGTGACTGTGAGGCTAGGTCCGGCTCTGTCAAAGATTGAAGATGCCTACAGGAGGGTGGCTGAGTGGTGTTGTAACAACAACCTCTCACTCGGTCAGCACGCCCAAGGAGCTGATTGTGGATTTCAGAACAGGGAAGCCAGTTCTCATCGGAGGATCAGAGGTGGAGAGGGTCAGTGACTTTAAATTCCTGGGTGTCGCTAACTCAGGGGACCTGTCCTGGACCCATCAAATAATTGTGTAGAAAGCGCGACAGTGCCTCTACTCCCTCAGGAGCCCGCAGAGATTCGGCACGTCATCAAAAACCTCGGCAAACTTCTACAGATGCGAGGTGGAAAGGGTGCTGACTGGCGGCATTACAACCTGGTTTGGGAATACCAACGCCTTTGAGCGGAAAATCCCACAAAAGGTAGTGGATTCGGCCCAGAACATCATGGGCAAAGCCCTCTCAGTCACTGAGCACATCTGCATGAAATGCTGTTGTAGGAAAGTAGCTGCCCACCATCAGAGATGCCCACCACCCAGGCCGTGCTCTCTTCTCGCTGCTGCCATCAGGTAGAAGGTACAGGAGCCTCAGGACTCGCACCACCAGGTTCAGGAACAGTTATCACCCCTCAACCATCAGGAAGGAGGTACAGGAGCCTCAGGACCCACACCACCAGGTTCAGGAACAGTTACTACCCCTCAACCATCAGGTAGAAGGTACAGGAGCCTCAGGACTCACACCACCAGGTTCAGGAACAGTTACCACCCCTCAACCATCAGATAGAAGGTACAGGAGCCTCAGGACTTGCACCACCAGGTTCAGGAACAGTTACTACCCCTCAACCACCAGGAAGGAGGTACAGGAGCCTCAGGTCCCACACCACCAGGTTCAGGAACAGTTACTACCCCTCAGCCATCAGGTAGAAGGTACAGGAGCCTCAGGACTCACACCAACAGGTTCAGGAACAGTTATCACCCCTCAACCATCAGGAAGGAGGTACAGGAGCCTCAGGACTCACACCACCAGGTTCAGGAACAGTTATCACCCCTCAACCATCAGGAAGGAGGTACAGGAGCCTCAGGACTCGCACCACCAGGTTCAGGAACAGTTTCCACCCCTCAACCATCAGGTAGAAGGTACAGGAGCCTCAGGACTCACACCACCAGGTTCAGGAACAGTTACCACCCCTCAACCATCAGGAAGGAGGTACAGGAGCCTCAGGACTCACACCACCAGGTTCAGGAACAGTTATCACCCCTCAGCCATCAGGAAGGAGGTACAGGAGCCTCAGGACTCGCACCACCAGGTTCAGGAACAGTTACCACCCCTCAACCATCAGGAAGGAGGTACAGGAGCCTCAGGACTCACACCACCAGGTTCAGGAACAGTTATCACCCCTCAACCATCAGGAAGGAGGTACAGGAGCCTCAGGTCCCACACCACCAGGTTCAGGGACAGTTATTACCCCTCAGCCATCAGGCTCTCAAACAAAAGGGGATAACTACACTCATTCTATTTCTGGTGTTCCCACAACCGATGGTCTTGCTTTAATTTATTGCTATTTATTTAATATTTGCATCTGCGCAGTTTGTTGCCTTCTATGCCCTACTTGCTCTTTCACTGATCCTGTTTACAGTTTCTATTCCATAGATTTGCTGAGCCGGCCCGCAGGAAAGAGAATCTCAGGGCGGTATGTGGTGACATGAACGTATTCTGATAGTAAATCTTACTTCGAACTTTGACCCGCAGAGTTCATCAGCGCTCCGCATTTAGTTCCGGGTTCTCTTTTCTTTCCGCTGCAGCAAAGAATTCTTTCTTCACACACAAAATGATGCCAACACCTTCCTTATGTTCAATAGACATAAGAGTAGGCAGTCCTCCTGCATATGAAAGAGGCACGGGGGATAAGGTCAGTTACTTGTGCGGAAATGTTATGTTGAAAGTTCGAAGTATGTTTATTATCATGTATGTATTCTATATACAACCTTGAGATTCATCTCCTGTCAGACAGCCACAAATAAAGAAGCCCCAAACGAACCTGTTAAAAAAAAGACTGTCAAACACCCAGTGTGCAGAGAGAGAGAGAAAAAAAAAAACAAATCACGCAAACAACAGAAGCAAGTAAACGGCACTGTGAATGAAAGTGACATGAAGCTTGGCATCAGTGCAGCCGGAGCAAGCCACAGCCTCAGTTTAGCGCAGAGCCAGGGAAACGTCACGGAGCAGCGAGCTGAACGGGCCCGAACCTCACTTCCGATCCCGATACCCCACCTTTTCATTCTGGCCCGGCGTTTAAATGATCGAAACACCGTGTGTATCCCTGGCTGTACGACCCGGGCCCTGTTGGTTCAACGTGCACTGGGCCTGGGCCTCGCCGCCACGTTTTGGCCTGTACCCAACTTTCCCAAATCGATACGTTGCCGCTGGGAGCACGGCAACACTTGCGGGCTGCCCCCAGCTCTTCCTCGGACCGTGTTGGTCGTCGACGGCATGTCGCTCTGTTCCAATATACATACAACAGATAGAACTATTTTTTTTTAATTGAATCTCACCAGAAATGATTAGCAATATAGTCCTTCTCATTGAAAGTCAACATCAGAACTAGGTTTAATATCACCGGCCTATGCCATGAAATTTGTTGTCTTTACGGCAGCAGTACAATGCAGTACATGGTAAAAGATCTCTGACCAGCGACCACTCTGCATTTGGGATTGGTTAGCAAGAGCAGATTAAAGGAAGGCAGGGGCAAGTGCAGTGGCCATCATCTGAGTGGACAGAGTCAGAGTGGTGATCTGGAGGCTTTAGCTCTTCGAGGCTTCAGTCAGAGAAAGCAAAGGAAAGAAAAGCTCAAGTTCGTTTTTTTTTTCTCCTTCCCCTCTTTCCATCTGCTCGGCTAGGGCAGTAAGATGGTGAAATGCTCCTCTTGCAGGACGAGGGAAGGCAGAGAGATTCTCCAGTGTCTCTGACGACTGCAACTGCGGGAAGTGCATCCAGCTGCAGCTTCTGGCAATCCTCATTAAGGAGTTGGACCTGGAACTGGATGAAGTGCAGATCATTTGGGAGGCTGAGTGGGATTTAGAGAGAAGTAATTACACCCAAGGTGCAGGACACCGGAGTGGGTGACAGTCAGGAAAGGGAAAGGGGTTCAGGAGCTAGTGCAGAGTACCCCAGAGGCTATCCCCCTCAAAAACAGGGATATCACTTTGGATACTGTTGGGGAGGAAAACTTAACAAAAGAAAGTTACGGTCGTTGGGTCTCTGGCACTGGTTCTTGCTCTGCGACTCAGAAGGGAAGGAGGGAGAAGAGGCAAACTGCAATGATAGGGGTTTCATTGGTTAGGAGAACGAACAGGAGGTCCTGTGAGTGAGAACAAGATTCCCGGATGCCAGGGCCCGGGATATTTCAGATCGAGCACTCAGCATTCTTCAGTGGGAAGGCAGACTGGTTCAGGTAGGTGCCAATGACATGGGTAGGTTGAGTGATGAGGTTCTGCATAGGGAGATCAGTGAGATAGGTGCTACGTTAAGGGGCGGAACTTTCAGAGTTATGATCTCAGGTTTGTCACCAATGCCACGTGCTGGAGAGGCCAGAACTAGGAAGATTATATAGTTTAGTACGTGGCTAGGGGTTGGTGTAGGAGGGAGGGCATAAGATCTTTGGATCTTTGGGCTCTCTTCCAGGGAAGGTGCGGCCTGAACGGACAAGACGGTTTGCTCCTGAACTGGAGGGGGACTAATAACCTAGCAGGAAGGTTTGTTAATGCTGCACGGTGGGTTTTAAACTTGAGTTGCAGGGGGATTGGAATAGTTAGTGGAGCAGTTGTGGAGGCAGATGCTGACAAAGTTAGGAACCAACAGGTTGAACATGGCGTGACTAGAGTCCTGAGCTGCCTACATTTCAGTGCAGGAAAGGGGGATAATAGTACTGAAGTCGAAATAGCTGGTTTACAACCAGAGGCAATGTGTAGTGAGGAGAGGGAAAAGTTGCAGTCAACAGGATGAGGCGGACAAAATCGAAAAGGGTGAATACATGTGTTGTATCGGAATGCGCGCAGTGTACGGAATAAGGAAGATAAACTTGCAGCGCAGTTGCAGATGGGCAGGGCTGATGTTGTCGGCATCATTGAATCATGGCTGAGAGATTACAGCCGGGAGCTTGATGTCCAAGGATACATATCATATTGAAAGGACAGGCAGGGAGGTGAAGGGGACAGTGTTGCTCTGTTGGCTGAACAGAACTGAAATCAAATCGTTAGAAAGAGGCAACAGAGGGACAGAAGCTGTTGAATCATTGTGGATAGAGCTAAGGAACTGCGAGGGTACAATGACTCTGATGGGAGTTATATACAGACCCCCAAACAGTAGTAAGTATGTGGTCTACAAATTACAATGAGTGATGGTAAATGCCTGCCAAAAGGGCAATGTTACGATCGTCATGGGGGAATTTCAATATGCAGGTAGATTGGGAAAATCAGTTTGGTGCTGGATTCCAGGAGGGGGAATTTCTAGAGTGCCTATAAGATGACTTTTTCGAGCAGCTCGTGGTTGAGCCTACTAGGGGATCAGCTATTCTGGACTGGGTGTGGTGGAATGATCCGGAATTTATCAGAGAGCTGAAGGTTAAAGAACCCCAAGGGGAAAATGATCATAATATGATCAAGTTCACCCTGAAGTTTGAGGAGAAGCTAAAGTCAGATGTGTCATAATTACAGGAGAGCAAAGGGAATTGCAGAAGCGTGAGAGAAAAGTTGGTCAGAATTGATTGGCAAAGAACACTGGCAGGGGTGATGGCACAGCAGCAATGGCTGGAATTTCTGGAAGCAATTTGGAAGGCACAGGACATATACATCCCAAAGAGGAAGAAGTATTTTAAGGGAAAGATGACACAACCGTGGCTAATAAGAGAAGACAAAACCAACATAAAAGCCAAAGAAGGGGCATATAATAGAGCAAAACTTAGTGGGGAGTTAGGGGATTGGGAAGCTTTATAAAAAACAACAGAAGGCAACTAAAAAGTCATTAAGAAGGTAAAGATGGAATGTGAAAGAAAGCTGGCTAATAGTATTGAAGCTGATGCAAAAAGTTTCTTCAGATACATAAAGTGTAAAAGAGAGGCGAGAGCGGATATCAGATTGCTGAAAAATGTTGCTGGAGAGGTAGTAATGGGGGACAAGGAAATGGCAGATGAACTGAATAAGTACTTTGAATCAGTCTTCACTGTGGAAGACACTGGCAATTTGGTGGAAGTTCCAGGTGGCAGGGGTCATGAAGAGTGTAAAGTTGCCGTTACTAGAGAGCAAGTTCTTGGGAATCTGAAAGGTCTGAACGTAGATAAGTCACCTGGACCAGATGGTGTGCACCTCATGGTTCTGAAAGGGGTGACTGAAGAGATCATGGAGGCATTAGTAATGATCTTTCAAGAATCTCTACATTCTGGAATGGTTCTGGAAGACCAGAAAATTGCAAATGTGACTTCACTTCTCAAGAAAAGAGAGAGGCAGAAGAAAGTAAATTACAGGCCAGTCAGTCTAACCTCAGTGGTTGGGAGAAGATGTCAGAGTCGGTTATTATGGATGAGGTCTCAGGGTACTTGGAAGGTGATAAAATAGGCCCTAGTCAGCATGGTTTCCTCGAGGGAAACTCTTGCCTAACAAATCCATTGGAATTCTTTGAAGAAATAATAAGCAAGATGAACAAAGGAGAATTGGTTGCTGTTGTGTTCTTGGATTTTCAGAGGGCCTTTGACAAGGTGCCACATGTGAGGCTGCTTAACAAGCTATGAGCCCATGGTATTACAGGAAAGATTCTAGCGTGGATAAAGCAGTGGCTGATTGGCAGGAGGCAAAGAGTGGGAATAAAGGGAGCCTTTTGAGGTTGGCTGCCAGTGATGCAGAGGTCTGTGTTGTGGCCGATTAGTTTCATGTTTTATGTCAACAATTTGGATGATGGAATGGATGGCTTCGTGTCAAAGTTTGTAGACAATATGAAGTTTGGAAGAGGGGCAGGTATTTTGAGGAAGTTGCGAGACTATGAAGGACATACAGGTTAGGAGAATGGGGTAAGAAATGGCAAATGGGTTATAGTGTTGGGAAGTGTATGGTCAGGCACTTTGGTAGAAGAAGTGAAAGGATTGACTATTTTCTAAACGGAGAGAAAATACAAAAAAAATCTGAGATGCAAAGGGTCTTGGAAGTCCTTGTGCAGGATTCCCTGAAGGCTAATTTGCAGATCAGGAAGACAAATGTGATGTTAGCATTCATTTCGAGAGGACTAGAATATAAAAGCAAGGATGTAATATTGAGACTTTATAAAGCACTGGTGAGGCCTCATTTGGAGTATTGTGAGCGGGTTTTGGCTGAATATCTCAGAAAGGATGTGTTGAAACTGGAGAAAGTTCAAAGGTTCACGAAAATGATTCCAGGATTGAATAGCTTCTCACATGAAGAGCGTTTGATGGCTCTGGCCTGTATTCACTGGAATTCAGAAGGATGAGGGGTGACCTCATTACAACCTATCGAATGGTGAAAGGCCTTCATAGAGTGGATGTTGACAGGATGTTTCCTGTGACGGGAGAGTCCAAGACCAGAGGACACAGCCGCATAATAGTGGGGCATCCTTTTAGAACAGAGATGAAGAGGAATTTCTTTAGCCAGAGAGTGGTGAATCTGTGGAATTCTTTGCCACAGGTGGCTGTGGAGGTCAACTCTTAATGTATATTTAAGAGAGGATGACAGATCCTTGATTGGTCAGGGAATGAAGGGATACGGGGAGATGGCAGGAGATTGGGGCTGAGAGGGAAAATGGATCAGCCATGATGAAATGGTGGAACAGACTTGATGGGCCAAATGGCCTGATTCTGTTCTTATATCTTATGGTCTTATGGTCTATAAATAAATATAGGGAAAATATGAAATTCATTAGGTATATATGTAACTATTAAGTAGACTAAGTTTAAATAAGTATTGCAAAAACACAGAAATAAAAAAGTAAGCACAAGGAAATCTGCAGATGCTGGAAATTCCAGCAACACACACAAAATGCTGGTGGAACGCAGCAGGCCAGGCAGCATCTATAGGAAAAAGCACTGTCAACATTTCGACTGAGACCCTTCGTCAGGACTAACTGAAATAAAAGATAGTAAGAAATTTGAAAGTAGGAGGGGGAGGGGGAAATCATTCATTATTATTATTATTAAAATTATTTCAGTCAGTCCTGACGAAGGGTCTCGGCCCGAAATGTCGACAGCGCTTCTTCCTATAGATGCTGCCTGGGCCTGCTGTGTTCCACCAGCATTTTGTGTGTGAAATAATAAAGTAGTGAGGTAGTGTTCATGGGTTCAGTGTCCATTTAGAATTTGGATGGCAGAGGGGAAGAAGCTGTTCCTGAATCGTTGAGTGTGTGTCTTCAGGCTCCTGTACCTCCTCCCTGATGGCAGAGGGGAAGAAGCTGTTCCTGAATCGTTGAGTGTGTGTCTTCAGGCTCCTGTACCTCCCCCCTGATGTCAGAGGGGTAGAAGCTGTTCCTGAATCGTTGAGTGTGTGTCTTCAGGCTCCTGTACCTCCTCCCTGATGGCAGAGGGGAAGAAGCTGTTCCTGAATCGTTGAGTGTGTGACTTCAGGCTCCTGTCCCTCCTCCCTGATGGCAGAGGGGAAGAAGCTGTTCCTGATTCGCTGAGTGTGTGTCTTCAGGCTCCTGTACCTCCTCCCTGATGGCAGAGGGGAAGAAGCTGTTCCTGAATCACTGAGTGTGTGTCTTCAGGCTCCTGTACCTCCTTCCTGATGGCAGAGGGGAAGAAGCTGTTCCTGAATCGTTGAGTGTGTGCCTTCAGGCTCCTGTACCTCCTCCCTGATGACAGAGGGGAAGAAGCTGTTCCTGAATCGTTGAGTGTGTGCCTTCAGGCTCCTGTACCTCCTTCCCGACAGTAACAGTGTGAAAAGGGATGTCCCAGGTGGTGGGGTCCTTAATGATGGACACCGCCTTTTTGAGGCATCGCTCCTTGAAGATGTCCTGGATACGACGGAGGCCGGTGCGCATGATGGAGCTGACTAATTTTACAAGTTCCTACAAAGTACTTTGATCTTATGCTTTAGCCCCCCCACCCCCGCCCACATGGCAAGCAGTGGTGCAGCCTGTCAGAATATTATTCGCAGTACAGCTGTAGAAGCTTCTGAGTGTTTTAGTTGAAAACCAAATCTCCTCAAACTCCTAATGAAACATAGCAGCTGCCTTGCCTACTTCATATCTGCATCGACATGCTGGGACCAGGTTAGGTCCTCAGAGATATTGACGCCCATGAACTTGAAACCGCTCACTCTCTGTCCACTTCCGATCCCTTCGTGAGGATTGTTGTTGTGTCCCCCTCCCCCACCCCCAACCCCCGTCTTACCCTTCCTGAAGTCGGCAATCGGCTCTTCGGCCTCGCTGACATGGAGCGCAAGATCCAACTTCTTCCAACGTGATTTAAACCGCTTCCCTGTCTTGTAAACCTGACAGCGTGCAGGATCAAATGTGGGCAGCAATCTGCTTTGCACTCTGGGCACTGACTGTCGACTGCCACTCACTTCGTCAGTCATAAGATATAGGTCACCCCACTTGTGTATCAATCGCATCACCTGGCTTCCAGCCAAAGACGGTCTATTTAATCTAAAGGTTACGTTGCTCATCTCATTAGATGACACTTACTGTAATATTTCTGGGTCTTTATTTTGACCCCTTACGAGCTCCGATGAATGCCCTTATTAATCTAACCTAGCGTGAGTCACCATCTTGAGTACCCTAGGACATCAGTTCTTCGAGCCTTGCAAAGGACATTATTACCTCAGAGAGACTCCAAAAGAGAAACTGGGAAGGTCATCCAGAAATAATATTTTTTTAAAAGAAGAGTGTGTTGGAGATGGTGACGAACTTTGGGAAGAGAAAACCTGCACTGCTCCGTTACTATCGACGGTGAGGACGTGGATGTGGTGAGGACAGGACCTACAAGTACCTGGGCGGGGGGGGGGGGCACCTGGACTATAGACTAGAGTCACCGGTAGCTGAACATCAGTCAGACAGAGGAGCTGGTGATGGACTTTAGGAAGGCTCAGCCTACACTGCTCCGTTACTATCGACGGTGAGGACGTGGATGTGGTGAGGACAGGACCTACAAGTACCTGGGGGGGGGGGGGGCACCTGGACTATAGACTAGAGTCACCGGTAGCTGAACATCAGTCAGACAGAGGAGCTGGTGATGGACTTTAGGAAGGCTCAGCCTACACTGCTCCCGGTTACTATCGACGGTGAGGACGTGGATGTGGTGAGGACAGGACCTACAAGTACCTGGGCGGGTGGGGGGGGCACCTGGACTATAGACTAGAGTCACCGGTAGCTGAACATCAGTCAGACAGAGGAGCTGGTGATGGACTTTAGGAAGGCTCAGCCTACACTGCTCCGTTACTATCGACGGTGAGGACGTGGATGTGGTGAGGACCTACGAGTACCTGGGGGGGGGGGGGGGCACCTGGACTATAGACTAGAGTCACCGGTAGCTGAACATCAGTCAGACAGAGGAGCTGGTGATGGACTTTAGGAAGACTCAGCCTGCACTGCTCCCGGTTACTATCGACGGGAAGGACGTGGATGTGGTGAGGACCTACAAGTACCTGGGGGGGGGGGGGCACCTGGACTATAGACTAGAGTCACCGGTAGCTGAACATCAGTCAGACAGAGGAGCTGGTGATGGACTTTAGGAAGACTCAGCCTGCACTGCTCCGTTACTATCGACGGTGAGGACGTGGATGTGGTGAGGACCTACGAGTACCTGGGGGGGGGGGGGGGCACCTGGACTATAGACTAGAGTCACCGGTAGCTGAACATCAGTCAGACAGAGGAGCTGGTGATGGACTTTAGGAAGACTCAGCCTGCACTGCTCCGTTACTATCGACGGTGAGGACGTGGATGTGGTGAGGACCTACGAGTACCTGGGGGGGGGGGGGGGGCACCTGGACTATAGACTAGAGTCACCGGTAGCTGAACATCAGTCAGACAGAGGAGCTGGTGATGGACTTTAGGAAGACTCAGCCTGCACTGCTCCCGGTTACTATCGACGGGAAGGACGTGGATGTGGTGAGGACCTACAAGTACCTGGGGTGGGGGGGGGGGCACCTGGATGACAGACTTGAGTGGAGAACCAACACAGAGGCTGTGTACAAGAAGGGCCAGAGTTGCCTCTACTTCCTGAGGAGATTGAGGTCCTTTGGAGTGTGCAGGCCTCTCCTTCACACGTTCTACCAGTCTGTTGTCACCAGTACAATCTCCTATGGGGTGGTGAGCTGGGTCAATGGCATCAACAGCAGGAGATACCAACAGGCTCAATAAACTGATTGGAAAGGCCTGGCTCTGTTACAGGAGTCAAACCGGACACACTGGAGGCCGCGGTAGAACAAAGGACCCGACGGAAAACCCTGGCAATTCTGGACAATGTTTCTCACCCTCTGCATGCCACCTTGCCTGAACAGAGGAGCACTTCTGTAACAGACTGAGACAACTGTGCTGCTCCAGAGCGATATACGAGGTCATCCTTACCCTCGGCCATTAGGCTCAATAATGAGTCAACCTACAGCCGGGGAAGTGATGACCCCCTCCTGGTAGACTGTTAGAGTTAACTTATTTTTTATTCTTTCTTACTTTCAAGTCACTTTTATTGTCAATTTGACCATAACTGCCGGTACAGTACATAGTAAAATCGAGACAACGTTTTTCAGGACCATGGTGTTACATGACACAGTACAAAAACTAGACTGAACTATGTAAAAAACAACACAGAAAAAAAATTACACTAGACTACAGACCTACCCAGGACTGCATAAAGTGCACAAAAACAATGCAGGCATTGCAATCAATAATAATCAGGTCAATAGGGCAGTCAGGTGTCAGTCTTCTCTTTGAATATTTGCACATCTGTACACTTGTAATGCTACTGTGACACTATCATTTCCTGTGAACTTTGAACATAGAAATTTACAGCACATTACAGGCCCTTCGGCCCACTATGTTGTGCTGACCACATAACCTATTCTAGACAACTGCTTAGAATTTCCCTAGCACATAGCCCTCTATTTTTCTAAGCTCCATGTACCTATCCAAGAGTCTCTTAAAAGACCCTATTGTATCAGCCTCCACCACCGCTGCTGATAGTACATTCCATGCACCCTCCACTCTGCGTGTGAAAAACTTACCCCTGACATCCCCTCAGTACCTATTTCCAAGCACCTTAAAACTATGCCCCTTTGTGTTAGCCATTTCAGTCCTGGGAAAAAGCCTCTGGCTATCCACACGATCAATGCCTCTCATCATCGTATACACCTCAATCAGGTCACCTCTCATCCTTTTTTGTTCCAAGGAAAAAAGGCCAAGCTCACTCAACCTATTCTCATAAGGCCTTGCTCTCCAATCCAGGCAACATCCTTGTACATCTCCTCTGCACTCTCTTTATAGTACCCACATCCTTCCTGTAGTGAGGTGACCAGAACTGAACACAGTACTCCAAGTGGGGTCTGAATCAAGGTCTTATATAGCTGTAACATTACCTCCCGGCTCTTGAACTCAGTCCCATGATTGATGAAGGCCAACATGTCATATGTTTTCTTAACAACACTGTCAACCTGTGCAGCAGCTTTGAGTGCCCTAAGGACTTGGACTCGAAGATCTCGCAGATCCTCCACACTGCCAAGAGTCTTACCATTTATATTAAATTCTGTCTTTGGGATCAATAAAGTATCTGTTTATCTATTTTGATATTGCCATAAGCTCACAGTATTTGGTACATCTGTACACCTGCTGATAAATGTAAATATCGAATCAGCCATTCATACGGCAGAAACCCAATGCATAAAAGCATGCAAACATAGTCAAGAGGTTCTGTCTCATTGAATGGGGCAGAAATGTGATCTGAGTGACTTTGACGGTGGAATGATTGTTGGTGCCAGACGGGGTGGTTTGAGTATCTCAGAAACTGCTGATCTCCCGGGATTTTCGCATGTGACAGTCTCCAGAGTTTACAGAGAATGGTGCAAAAAAAAAACAAGAAAAAAAATCCAGTGAGCAGCAGTTCTGTGGGTGAAAACGCCTTGTTAATGAGAGAGGTCGGAGGAGAACGGCCAGACCGGTTCAAGCTGACAGTAACTCAAATATCCATGAGTTACGACAGTGGTGTGCAGAAAAGCATCTCTGAACGCACAACACGTCGAACCGTGAACTGGACGGGCTACAGCAGCAGAAGACTGCAAGCATAGGAGTTGGGATGTAACGTTAAAATTGTACAAGGCATCGGTAAGGCCGAATTTGGAGTATTGTGTACAGTTCTGGTCGCCGAATTATAGGAAAGATGTCAACAAAATAGAGAGAGTACAGAGGAGATTTACTAGAATGTTACCTGGGTTTCAGCACCTAAGTTACAGAGAAAGGTTGAACAAGTTAGGTCTTTATTATTTGGAGCGTAGAAGGTTGAGGGGGGACTTGATGGAGGTATCTAAAATTATGAGGGGGATAGATAGAGTTGACGTGGATAGGCTTTTTCCATTGAGAGTAGGGGAGATTCAAACAAGAGGACATGAGTTGAGAGTTAGGGGGCAAAAGTTTAGGGTTAACACGAGGGGGAACTTCTTTACTCAGAGAGTGGTAGCTGTGTGGAACAAGCTTCCAGTAGAAGTGATAGAGGAAGGTTCGATATTGTCATTTAAAGTAAAATTGGATAGGTATACGGACAGGAAAGGAATGGAGGGTTATGGGCTGAGTGCAGGTCGGTGGGACTAGGTGAGAGTAAGCGTTCGTCATGGACTAGAAGGGCCGAGATGGCCTGTTTCCGTGCTGTAATTGTTATATGATTATATGGTTATACATTCAGTGGCCACTTTATTAGGTACCTCCTGTATTTAATAATGTGGCCACTGAGTATATTTACCATGTTGATGCTATAGAGAGAGTGCAGAGGAGATTTACAAGGATGTTGCCTGGATTGGGGAGCATGCCTTATGAGAATAGGTTGAGTGAACTCGGCCTTTTCTCCTTGGAGTGACGGAGGATGAGAGGTGACCTGATAGAGGTGTATAAGATAATGAGGGGCATTGATCATGTAGATAGCCCGAGGCTTTTCCCCAGGGCTGAAATGATTAACATGAGGGGCATAGTTTTAAGGTGCTTGGAAATAGGTACCAAGGGGATGTCAGGGGCAAGTTTTTCACACAGAGTGGTGGGTGCATGGAATGCACTGCCGGCGACAGTGGTGGAGGCAGATATCATCGGGTCTTTTAAGAGACTCTTAGATAGGTACATGGAGCTTAGTAAAATAGAGGGCAACGCGGTAGGGAAATTCTAGGCAGCTTCTAGAGTAGGTTACATGGTCAGCACAACATTGTGGGCCGAAGGGCCTGTAATGTGCTGTAGATTTTCTGTGTTCAACCGTGCATTTGCTGAGATAATAGAGGTGGACTTTCTTCCCGATTCACTGAGTCGCGTGTTCGCCAAGGAGTGGGACTGAAAAGATTTGTGATCATAGTGCTTCTGTAATGGTCACTTGAAGCTACGGTGCCTTGAAGAAGTATTCAGCCCTGAACCTTTTGTTCACATAAACGAGCATTACAGCCAGGGATTCTGATCACTTCAACTGAGGATTTTTATTTGTGAATCGTACGCTCCTTTTTCACAGTAGAGCCCAAAAAAAAACTGGGAGAATCTGTAAAGCATGAAAAACTGAAATGTCAGCAGTTCAAAAGTATTCACCTCCCTTTGCTCGCTACCTAGTTGAACCACCTCTCGCATCTATCACAGCCAGTAGTGCCTTTTATGGATAAGTCTATTAGCTTTGCACAGCGTGATGGAGCAAGATTTGCCCATTCTTCCTTGCAAAATTGCTCAAGCTGCGCCAGGTCGTTTGGGGAGAGGTGGTGGACAACAGTCTCGAGGTCTTGCCAGAGATGTTCAGTCAGGTTAAGGTCAGGACGCTGACTGGGCCACTCAAGGACATCAGTTTTCTAATTTGAGGCCACTCTGTGGTTGCTCTGGCAGAGTCTTTGGGTCGTTGTCCTGCTGAGAGACGAGCTCCCTCCCCAGCTTAAGCTTTCTGGCAGAGGCCGGCAGGTTTTTAATCCAGGATCTCTGTCTGTATTTAGCATCTTCCCATCGATCCTGACCAGATTTCCAGTTCCTGCTGCTGAAAAGCATCCCCGAAGCGTGACGCTACCTCCACCATACTCTACAGTGGGGATGCCGTTATCTGGCTGACGTGCAGAATTAGATCTGCGCCACACATACTGCTCAGCGTTGAGGCCAATATATTCCACTTCAGTCTCATCAGACTATAAGATCACAAGATAAAGGACCAGAATTAGGCCATTTGGCCCATCGAGTCTGCTCTGCCACTTCATCGTGGCTGATCCAATTTTCTTCTCAGCTCCAATATCTTGCCTTCTCCCCATACGCCTCTATGCCCTGACCAACCAAGAATCTATCAACCTCTGCCCTGAAATAAACATAAAGCTGCCTGTGGCAAAGAATTCAGCAGATTCACCACTCTCTGGCTAAAGAAATTCCTCCTCACCTCCGTTCTAAAAGGACGGCCCTCTATTCTGAAGCGGTGTCCTCCGGTCTTGGACTCTTCCACCACAGGAAACATCCTCTCCACATCCACTCTATCAAGTCCTTTTGCCATTCGATAGCTTTCAATGAGGTCACCCCTTATCCGACCACAAGACCTTCTTCCGCACCTTCACAGTATATTCTGCAGTGTTTTACAGGCAGGGATATGTAATTCTAAGGTGCTAGCCGACAATGGTGAAGATGCGTATTGGAGAACTGGACAATCATGATGTCTCTGTTGTGTTGTTTTCACTTTCTTCATTGGTAAAGATGAATTAACTTGAATTGATGGTGTTGAATTAACTTGAATTGATGGTGTTGAATTAACTTAGGGACAGTTGATGCAAAGCATCATAGAAATTGGCACAATTCATCCAGATATTTCTTTTGCATTCTTCATCGATCTGCATGGTTCTGGGCTTGGTTACATTTTTCTAATTGTATGTAGTTACTGTATACTTTTCAGAATCATTAACTTTATTGTCTAAAGGTCTACCCTAAGCCTTTGCTCTTTCCCCATTCATCTATCAAAATGTCTGTCCTAAACCTCGCCACTTTCCCAATACCTCTATACAAAGCCTCTCCTCTCTCCCCGTACCTCTATCCAAAGGTCTTTCCTAGGTCCCTCCTCTTTCCTGATTACCTCTATCCAAAGGTTTATCTAAAGCCTCACCTCCTTCCCCATACCTCTCTCCAAAGCCTAGGCACATGGCCAAGTGGTTAAGGCGTTCGTCTAGTGATCTGAAGGTCGCTGGTTCGAGCCTTGGCTGAGGCTGCGTGTGTGTCCTTGAGCAAGGCACTTAACCACACGTTGCTCTGCGACGACTCCGGTGCCAAGCTGTATGGGCCCTAATGCCCTTCCTTGGACAACATTGGTGGCGTGGAGAGGGGAAGACTTGCAGCTTGGGCAATTCCGGTCTTCCTTGCCCAGGCTTGTGCCCTGGAAACTTTCCAAGGTGCAAATCCATGGTCTATCGAGACTAACTGAGGCCTACACTACATATGAAGCCTCTCCTCATTCCTCATACCTCTATCCAAAGGTCTATCCTAGGCCTCTCCTCTTTACCCATACCTCTAGCCAAAAATCTATCTTACCCCTCTTCTCTTTCTCCATGCCTCTGTCCAAAGCCTCTCCTCTTTCCCTATACCTCTATCCAAAAGTCTATCTTACCCCTCTCCTCTTACGTCATTCTTCTATCCAAAGCCTCTCCTCTTTAGCCATACCTCTATCCAAAGTTCTGTCCTAAGCCTTTCCTTTTTCCCCATATATTTTCATTTACGTGTCCCTCAGTGATGGCATTCAAAAATAAATGTCATATTAAGTGCCCAGCTCTACCTCGCCCCCATCTCTTTCTACCCTTTAACTCACTCTAAATTGCATCCTGCTCTGTGATCTTCAATACTGGATGAGCAGAGATTTCCAAAGTTCAAAGTTCAAACTCAATGCTGCTATCAAAGTATCAATGCTGCTATGCAACCCTGAGATTCATTTTTCTGCGGGCATCCTTAACAAATCTGTAGAATAATAACTATAAGTGTTGGCGTGTGGCCTAGTGGATAAGGCATCAGACTAGCAACCTGAAGATCACTGGTTCAAGCCTCAGGTGAGGCAGCGTGTTTTGTCCTTGAGCAAGGCACTTAACCACACATTGCTCTGTGACGACACCGGTGCCAAGCTGGGTCCTAATGCCCTTCCCTTGGACAACATCGGTGGCGTGGAGAGGGGAAGGCCTGCAGCTTGGGCAACTGCCGGTCTCCCACACAACCCTGCCCAGGCCTGCGCCCTGGAAACTCCAGGCGCAGATCCACGGTCTCTCGAGACCGATGGATGCCACCACCAGTAACAGGATCAATGAAAGATCTGTCAATTAGAGTGTTCATCCAGAGAGCATAAGAGAAAAAAAATGTGCAAACTCAAATATAAGTATTTGGTAATCAATAATGAGACCATTGAAAGTGAGTCCATAGTTTGTGGGAACATTCCAATGATGGGGCAAGTGAAGTTGAGTGAAGTTAACCTGATGGCTGAGGGGTGGTAACTGTTTCTGAACCTGGTGGTGCGAGTCCTGAGGCTCCTGTACCTTCTACCTGATGGTTGAGGGGTAATAACTGTTCCTGAACCTGGTGGTGTGAGTCCTTAGACTCCTGTACCTCCTTCCTGATGGTTGAGGGGTAATAACTGTTCCTGAACCTGGTGTTGTGGGACCCGAGGCTCCTGTACCTCCTTCCTGATGGTTGAGGGGTGGTAACTGTTCCTGAACCTGGTGGTGTGAGTCCTGAGGCTCCTGTACCTCCTTCCTGATGGTTGAGGGGTAGTAACTGTTCCTGAACCTAGTGGTGTGAGTCCTGAGGCTCCTGTACCTCCTTCCTGATGGTTGAGGGGTGATAACTGTTCCTGAACCTGGTGGTGTGAGTCCTGAGGCTCCTGTGGCATTAGCATGCATATAAACATTTGCCGATTGTAAAATATTCAAGTGAGAGAAATCACTGAGTAACAGAGAGAAAAAGAAGAGTAAAAATTTCAATGGTGTGTGCACAGCTTTAAATATTGAAGTATTCATTCAAAGTTAAATTTATTATCAGAGTACATACATGTCACCACATACAACCCTGGGATTCATTTCCCTGTGGGCATACTCAGCAAATCTATAGAATAGCAACTGTAAACAGGATCAGCGAAAGAGCAAGAGCCTGGAAGGCAACAAACTGTGCAAATGTGAAAATACTGTCAGTAAACAGCAATAGATAACTGGAGGTAGGAAGATAGAGATTTCTTAAAGTGAGATCACCCCAATAGATGAATGTAGTTATCCTCTTTTGTTTAAGAACCTGATGTTTGCGAGGTATTACCTATCCTTGAATCAATCTCTCTCTCTCTTTAGGGGTATTTGTAACCCCATAGTCTGTCCTTCCTGATTGGTTGGTCCTCATCCAATCAGGTTTCTGCTCTCCCACCTTGTGTACAATTGAATTCCAGTTCTTTATTTAGAGAACTGTCTTTCTTTGTCCCTGTTCAAATTCTTTTCCTCTGGCTTTATTTCAATGGCTTCCTTGGCAGGCAGCCCCAAAAGCCACTGGCACGTCACAGTAGTTTTGTGCCGTCAAAGTCAATCCTGTGGCCACTGCGGATGCAATGTTCTGCTACCACCGATTTCTCCGGGTGACCCAAACGGACGCACCTCCTGTGCTCCTTGATGCGGGTTTCCTCCGTGCGCCCCGTCTGGCCGGCATACGCTACCCCGCTACAGGGAAGCCTGTAAGCGTCCTGAGTCACAGGTCATCTTTGACCCGCAGAAGCTGTGACTTGATCTTCCTCACGGGTTTGTGGGTGGTATTAATCCAGTACTTCTTCAGGATCCTGGCAATCCTTCCAGAAACCATGGAAATATAGGGAAGACAGGCGGTAGCGACGGTTCCTCCTTGTTGTTAGGTTTCCCGCTTTTTCCATAAGCCACTTTAAGGGCCCAATTGATCTCCTTCACCTAGTAGCCATTCTGTAGGAACGTTGTGAATAACTGCCTTATTTCCTCATGGAGGCTGTCCGGTTCGGAAATAGTTCCCGCACGGTTAATTAAAGAAGAAAGAACCTCTCTACATTGTGTGGTTGTTACTGTTGAGTTTCTGATAGATACCAATTTTCCTCGGGATCAATAAAGTATGTCTGTCTGTCTGTCATGTCCGAGGCAGCTGTCTGGTTTCCGCCGTATTAGAATGTCAGTGAACGGGAGCCAACCATTCCTCTCCATCTTGATTGTAAACTGAATGCTTGGATGTGGCTGGAAAGTGTCATCGACGTATCTGAAGACATATTTGAGATGCAAGGGCGATGAGCTCGGAACCTTCTCCTCGAAGTCCTCCACGTAGAAGTTAGCAATAACCTGTGACAAGGGACACGCCATCTGTTTGTTCATGGTAGTTCCCCTTATAGAGGGAGTACGTCAATGTAAGAGTGCATTCAGAAAGGTCATTGGTACCCTTATCAAGCCCTGACCACGGGAGGACCAAGCATTCCTTAATGGGAGCTCTCGTGAACAGGGACACCACGTTGAAACTGGCCATTACGTCCTCCGGGTCCAGCTGGATGTTGGCTCTCGTTTTGACGAAGTCGGTTGAGTCCGTGATGTGATGCTCGCAGCCCCCGACAAAGGGAGGCAGGGTGGTTGTTAAGCACGCGATCCTTTTACCACATTTCACGTTAAGAACAGTGGTGTTAGTTTGCAAATGGCAGCCAAGGTCTGACAAAGCTGCTAAATGTAGATTTTGTAAGACTGCAAAAATACCTCAGGGAGCTCTGTGGGGTGGGGGGGGGGGGTTGATGGATGATTCAGATTAGAGTCACAGAAGAGTGCAACACAGAAGCAGGCCCTTTGGCCCATCTAGTCTGTACTGAACCATTTAAACAGCCTACTCCCATCGACCTGCGCCAGGACTACAGCCCTTCATACCCCTACCATCCATGTACCTCTCCAAACTTCTCTTAACAACGTTGAAATTGAGCTCGCGTGCACCACTTGCGCTGTCAGCTCCTTCCACACCCTCACCACCCTCTGGGTGAATTAGTTTCCCCTCATGTTCACCTTAAACTTCTCACCTTTCACCCTGAACCCATGACCTCTGGTTGTCGTCCCAGCCAAACTCGGTGGAAAAAGCCTGCTTGCATTTACTCTGTCTACTGTATAATTTTGTATATTTCTATCAAATCTCCTCTCAATCTTCTACGTACTAAAGAACCATGTCCTAACCTATTCAATCTTTCCTTATAACTCAGGTCCTCTAGACCCCATCACATCCCATCTCCTATACTCAACACTCCGATTTATGAAGGTCGATATGCCAAGATCTTTCTTTACGACACTATCTACCTGTGACACTATTTTGTATTCCCAAATCCCTTTGTTCTACCACACCCCTCAATGCCCGACTATTCACTGTGTAAAATCTACCCTAGTTGGTCCTACCAAAGTGCAACACCTCACACTCGTCTGCATTAAATTCCATCTGCCATTTTTTTCAGCCCATTTTCCCAGCTGATGCAGATCCCTCTGCAAGCCACGATAGCCTCCCTCGTTGTCCACCCCAATCTTGGTGTCATCTGCAAATTTGCTGATACAACTAACCACATTATCATCCAGATCATTGATCTAGATGGCAAACCACAACGGGCCCAGCACCGATCCCTGCGGCATGCCACTAGTCACAGGCCTCCAGTCAGAGAGGCAACCCTCTACCGTGGCTTCTCTCTCTCAAAGCCAATGTTTGATCCAGTTGACTACCTCATCCTGACTGATCTTACTTCAGTAAAATGTTTCTCTCTCCACAGATGCTGTTTCATCTGCTGGGTATTTCCAGTGATGTTTATTTTAAATTGCCAGCACCTGCAGTTTTCCTCTGGTTTCAGTTATAATAACTCTCTCTCACGCAACGAGCAAGTGGACAGATCTGAAGATATTGATTATTTCTCTTGGTGGGGGTGCTGCCTGATTTGCCCAGTATTTTTTCCCGGCAGTTTCTGTCCGCAACGCCCTGTTTGAGAGTTTTACTGCTGTGCTGTGGGTGTCTCGTTTTAGCGGTTCGGGACGAGCAGTCTGTTCTGCTTTCGGTTTGGGTTTGAGCTGAGTCAAGGGGCTTCGTTGTCCAGCTTAGGAACGTGGTGTCGGCCAGTCAGGATGGTGGAACTGGGAGAAGGTTCTAGAGAGCGCTGGGCGGAGAGGTTTTGTGACGGACGCCGGTGTGGGCCGCGGTCTTTTTTGGCGGGGGCCGGGAGAGGACAGGAGGGAAGATGGCTGAGGTTGCCACCCCTGTTGCACAAGGCGCTTTGTGGAGGCTTCACGGAGGGAGGGCCAGTACTCCTGCGGGAGAGCCCGCTTGTTCAAGATGGATTTCCAGCAACATTCGGACGGCGGTGTGTGCTTTCACGTGGACCGAGGATCCAACGAGTGAGTTGCAGACAAGCTCAAGGTGATCAACTTATTTGACTGTTTAAGAATAGTCGACCCTTTTTTTTCTTTGTTTTTGTTCTTTCCCTTTATAACTGTTTGCTTAAGTTAACATTCTTAAAAATACTTCTTTATAATTGTACACAGTGTACGATCTGTTGTGTCTTGCTGACGGGCGATTGCAGGGGGTTGTAAATCACACAGCGTTCACTGAAACTGGGGTTCGGGTGGGCGAGATCCCAAAGTCACGGGTTTGGTGGGACCAAAGTCGCATGCACCCTGGACGTACGGAGCTCGAGAGGGGGCGGGTTTCTCACCCCGGCTGTTAGCGAGGGGCTGACGAGCTGCACCTCCAGAGTAAAAAGGAGTTTCATGTCTTTGCTAGCACAGGAGGTGGAACTCCAGAGCACCACAACGTCGGAGGAACTCAGCAGGTCAGGCAGCATCTATGGTGCAGAATATACAGTCAACGTTTCGGGCCGAGAAGCCGGAGAGAGAAGGTTGAGGGGATTTGGGGGAGGAGAAGGGTCTCGGCCTGAAATGTCGACTACTTTCTCCTCTCCATAGATGCTGCCTGACCTGCTGAGCTCCTCTGCATCTGCAGCCTTCCTGGTGTTTGGGAAGGTCTTGAGTTTCGACTTTTAGATCCTGCAGCTTTCCTTTGACTTTCAAGCAAACAGACCTCCTCCAGGCGATGTAATCTCAATTAACTGAAACCCAAATTTAAGTGATGTCAGCATCTAAGTACTTTTAGCCTTGTAAAACAGCTAGAGTCATTATTATTGGAAAAATAAAGAGCCCAGGAGCACAGTGCGCTGCCCAGCCCTGCTCGAGATGTCATATAGTTAAGCTTAATTGGCAGTTCCTGGAATGCAATGTAGCCACCACTAAAATGACAGAGAGTTGCCTTTTTTTCTTGGTAAGTCTGTTTACACTCAACTGTATCTCATTACTGACAGGTTCATCGATGAGGAACAATTAAATTCCTTCCCATCATTATCTTAATTACACTATGGAGCTAAACTGCTAATGAGACAGAAAATGTGAGATATCGGCTTCAAGCCCTGTCAGGCACCGATGATGGTGTTAATCTATTATTATCTTTGATATCTGACTTGTCGTGTGCACCTTTCCTTTGTTGTGTTGTTTTCTCCGCTTCCTCGTTCTCGGCCGTGCGGGGAATGAGACGAAGAGAGTTTCCTTGATGGAGTCTGACAGGGTATGAAGAGATTCACTGTAGACACAATTATTAAACTCTTCCGCACCAGCACCCGGCCTTCCTTCCAAATGTCAAGATCATTAATACGTTTGTGGATCGTGACATTAATAGGGAGTTTTGCATTAACTAATTGGTGACGGCGGGGAGGAGAAAGCTTTCACTGGGGCCGAGGCGCGTGGGTAGGGTGCAGCGTTAGAGGCAGGGTCAGGGGGAAGAGGACGGCGCGAGGTCGACGCGCGTTTGGGGCGTGCGAGGCGGGGAGAAGTCAGAGCGGAGGGGCTTCGGAGCCTGCCCGCCTAAAACGAGAGCGAGGTCTGATCGGCCTGGGCCAGGAGGGCCGATTTGGAAAGGGCGGGAACGGGCTGGAATGTGATGGCGGAGTCCAGGCCCTACGCGACAGGGCCCGGGTCGTAGAGAGAGGAATGGCCCGTTGTTCGGACGATTTAAACGCCGGGCCGTCGGGATGGTTTTGCTGCACTGAGCCTGAGGCTGCGGACCTGCTCCGGGCTTTGACTATGGCTCGTTCTGAACGCTGTTCGTAGTTTGCACAGCTGGTCTCTTTTCTCTCTCTGCACATTGGGTGTTTGTCGGTCTTTTTTAAATGAGTTCTTTCGGGTTTCTTGTGGCTGCCTGAAAGGAGACGAATCCCAAGGTTTTATCGTGTATGCAGACTTTGATAATAAACATACTTTGAACTTAATGATAATTCTGTATTTTGCAAATGGTGATTGATGCTTACCAATGCCCTGCTCATGGATTGTTTGCCCCACTCCCTTCAGGAGGAGTCTGCATGGCACCCAGGCTCAAGAACAATAATTTTCCCCAAGCAGTGAGACTGATCAACACCCCCACCCACTAACTCCACCACTACTCCGAATACATTGATCTCCTGAAGTTCTAGTAACTGCCCCCACCCCCTTCACCATTCCCCGTTCATGTTTTCCTCTCTCTCGCTTTCTCTCCTTACCCGCCTTTCACCTCTCCCTGGCGCTCCTCCCCCTCCCCTTTCTTCCTCTCCAGTTCGATTCCTCCTCCTCCACCCTTTTTATCAATCAACTTCCCAGATCCTTACTTCATCGCCCTCCCCGTTTCACCCATCACTGACCACCTTGTACTTCTTCCTCCCCTCCCTCCACCTCCTTACTCTGACCTAATCTTTTCCTTCAGTCCTGACATAGGGCCTCGGCCCAAAAGGTCTACTTCTTGCTCTCTTCCATAGATGCTGCCCAGCTTGCTGGGTCCCTCTGGCATTTTGTGCGTGTTGCTTTGGATTTCCAGCATCTCCAGACTTTCTCATGTTTGTTATTTCCTTATATATGGCAGAATTTACTGCCTGTTAGGCCGCCGGTATTGAGGGCAGCAGTGAAGGCCCTCCACCTCTGTTCAGGGCTTCCTTCATCATGCCAATAGCTTCACTACCGTGTCGGGTGGAGATTCAGGAATACCGTCGCACTCAAGTGGAGAAGGGTTCTTCATTGCTGTTCCCGAAACAATTTTGTTTGACCAATCAGAGTTGTCAGCCCTGAACTGAACCCCTGAGCCTGGGGGACCGGTGGACCACTCTTAGTTTGACCTCTACCCTTTGACCTGTTTGGCATGGGTGACCCTATCAAGAGCCGAAGCACAAGGCCCTGACTCCAGCCAACACAGCTCTCTGTGTCACTGAGGTACGCAAGCCCACAAGGTCCTCTTGGAGGTTTTTTACAGCTTAGCTGCACATAAAGTTGTTCTAAATTATCGTCATATAGCCATATAACAATCACAGCATGGAAACAGGCCATCTCAGCCCTTCTAGTCCGTGCCGAACGCTTACTCTCACCTAGTCCCACCGGCCCGCACTCAGCCCATAACCCTCCATTCCTTTCCTGTCCATATACCTATCCAAATTTACTTTAAATGACAATACCGAACCTGCCTCTACCACTTCCACTGGAAGCTCGTTCCACACAGCTACCACTCTCTGAATAAAGAAGTTCCCCCTCGTGTTACCCCTAAACTTTTGCCCCCTAACTCTCAACTCATGTCCTCTTGTTTGAATCTCCCCACTCTCAATGGAAAAAGCCTATCCACGTCAACTCTATCTATCCCCCTCATAATTTTAAATATCAAGTCCCACCTCAACCTTCTACGCTCCAAAGAATAAAGACATAACTTGTTCAACCTTTCTCTGTAACTTCGGTGCTGAAACCCAGGTAACATTCTAGTAAATCTCCTCTGTACTCTCTCTATTTTGTTGACATCTTTCCTATAATTCGGTGACCGGAACTGTACACAATACTCCAAATTCGGCCTCACCAATGCCTTGTACAATTGTAACATTACATCCCAACTCCTATACTCAATGCTCTGATTTATAAAGGCCAGCATACCAAAAGCTTTCTTCACCACCCTATCCACACAAGATTCCACCTTCAGGGAACTATGCGCCATTATTTCTAGATCACTCTGTTCTACTGCATTCTTCAGTGCCCTACCATTTACCATGTATGTCCTATTTGGATCAATCCTACCAAAATGTAGTTCCTCATACTTTTCAGCATTAAACAAATCATGGCGTTCTTTGTCTTTAGTGTTTTTTTATTGCCGCTGCATTGGATGCAGAGTAACAATTATTTTGTTCTAGTGTACAGGAAAAGACATTAAATGATCCTGAAACCTGAATAATAAGAAACTTTGAAATATTTAAGTTGGAACGCATTAAACACTGGCCCAGATAGACTGGAAAGGGAGGGTGTTGGGACTGGGGCACGGGTCGGGCCGATTTCACTCACCCTTCCGCGATGCTCACTCCTTTCCCCGCCGCGCTGAGGCCGTAGGAGTGCTCCTCGTGGCAGAGAGCTTCACGGCGATTTGCCTCGCTATGTGATGAACTGAGACTGAGGCTTTGGGCCTACTCCAGCCCCTCCGCGGATTCGGGTTTACGGACTCAATTTGATTCGGAACGCTGTCGCTCATTTCTATGGTTTGCATTTTTTATCCCCCCTCTCTCTCTGCGCATTGGGTGTTAGTCTTGCTTTTTTTTTTGTTCGGGTTCTTTCAGGTTTCTTGCCTGTAAGCAGACAAATCTCATGGCTGTATAATTTATAAATTCTTTGATAATAGATGTATTTTGAATCATGGAATGTTGAAGATCTGTCCAAAGACTTTGCATTCTACGAGAAGATTCAATCTACAACCTTAATTAATGGATGCATTAACAAACCCGTAAGACCATAAAATATAGGCCATTCGGCCCATTGAGTCTGCTCCATCATTCAATCATGGGCTGATCCAATTCTTCCAGTCATCTCCACTCCCCTGCCTTCTCACCATAACCTTTGATGCCCTGACTGCTCAGATACCTAACAATCTCTGCCTTAAATGCACCCAATGACTTGGCCTCCACAGCTGCTCGTGGCAACAAATTCCACAGATTTACCACCCGCTGACTAAAGGAATTTCTCCATATCTCTGTTCTAAATGGATGCCCTTCAATCCTGAAGTCGTGCCCTCTTGTGCTAGACCCCACTACCGTGGGAAATAACTTTGTCATATCTAATCTGTTCAGGCCTTTTAACATTCAGAATGTTTCTATGAGATCCCCCCCTCATTCTCCTGAACTCCAGGGAATACAGCCCAGTGTGGAATACACATGTATCTTGACTGGAAATCAAAAGTCAAGTCAAAGTCAAAGTAAATTTACTTTTCTTTTTCAATCTTTTTATTGAGTTTCATATATAAAAAAAAACATAACATAATAATGAATAGGTTATAAGTGCAATAGACTTGAAATTAAATTAATAATAAGATAACAATATCCTATTAAAATATCAACAGACAAAAATAGTACATTAATCAATCAAGCCTATAATAATTATATATGAAAAAAATAAGAATAATCATCAAAAGAAAAAAAAATTTAAAAATACAAGAAAAAATATATATTGAGAAAAAAAAACACTAAACTAAACTAACATGGGCAATAATAACAGTTTATATGTATATGATAGTGTCAAAAACTCCGGAACTCCATACCTGAACAAGAATAAACAGAGAGAAGGTCTGGAAGAGGCCAAATTAATTCATATGAAAATGTCGAATGAACGGTCCCCAAGTTTCTTCAAATTTAATTGATGAGTCAAAAATAGTGCTTCTAATTTTTTCCAAGCTCAGATAAGAAATCGTTTGAGAGAACCACTGAAACATGGTAGGAGGATTTACTTCTTTCCAATTTTGTAATATAGACCTTCTGGCCATTAATGTTACAAAAGCAATCATTCGTCTAATTGAAGGGGAAAACCGATTACCATCCTCATTTGGTATACCAAAGATTGCAGTAATAAAATGAGGTTGTAAATCGATATTCCAAATTGAGGAAATGGTAGCAAATATGTCCTTCCAATAGTTATGTAAAGTGGGACATGACCAAAACATGTGGGTCAGTGAAGCCACTTCTGAATGACATCTGTCACATTGAGGGTTAATATGAGAATAGAATCGAGCAAGCTTATCTTTAAACATATGAGCTCTATGTACAATTTTAAATTGTATTAAAGCATGTTTAGCACATATAGAAGAAGAATTAACCATTTGTAAATTTTTTTCCCATTTTTCTGTTGATATATTATATTGAAGTTCTTTTTCCCATTCTTGTTTAATTCTACCTGATATTTCTGGTTGTATCTCCATAATCATATTATAAATAAAAGCCATTAATCCCTTCTGACAAGGATTTAAGGTAAAAATCAAATCTGAAAAATCCATTGAAGTTGAATTGGGGAAGGATGGTAGAACTTTATGTAAAAAATTTCTGATTTGTAAATATCTAAAAAAATTAGATTTAGGTAACTTAAATTTGTTGGAAAGTTGGTCGAAAGACATCAAACTACCTTCAAAAAAAAGATCACGAAAACATTTTATACCTTTCCTTTTCCATATGCTAAAAGCTTGATCTGTCAAAGAAGGTTTGAAAAAAAAATTAAGTAAAATAGGGCTATCAAGAACAAAGTTTTTCAGAGTAAAAAACTTACGAAATTGAAACCAAATTCGTAATGTATGTTTGACAACAGGGTTGGATATCTGTTTATTGAATTTAACTAAATCAGCAGGAAGAGAAGAACCAAGAACGGAGAATAGAGAATATCCCTGTGCCTCATTGCATTCTAAATTTACCCACTGTGGGCACAATGGTGAATCCAAATCTAATTTCCAATATATTAAGTTACGAATATTATTCGCCCAATAGTAAAATCTAAAGTTAGTTAAAGCTAAACCACCATCTTTTTTAGATTTTTGTAATTGCCTTTTACTTAACCTGGGGTTTTTATTTTGCCACACAAATGAGGAAATTTTTGAATCAATGTTATCAAAAAAAGATTTAGGAATAAAAATTGGTAAAGCTTGAAATAAATATAAAAATTTTGGTAAAATCATCATTTTAATAGCATTAATCCGACCAACTAATGATAAGGATAAGGGAGACCATCTTGTAGTAAGTTGTTGAATTTGATGGAGCATAGGTAAAAAATTCAGTCTAAATAAATCTTTATATTTCTTGGTAATTTTTATACCTAAATAGATAAAGTTATCAGTAACTTTAAATGGTACCCTGTCATTCAATAAAGTTTGCACGTTTAAAGGGAATAAATCACTCTTATCCAAGTTTAGTTTATAACCAGAAAAACTACCAAATTGAGCCAACAAGGATAAAATAGCGGGAATAGACCTGTCAGGATCAGAAATATATAACAACAAGTCATCAGCATAAAGTGATAACTTGTATCACTTCTCATTACGGGTAATACCAAAAATATTAGGAGATTCACGAATAGCAATGGCTAAAGGTTCTAATGCGATATTAAATAATAAAGGACTTAAAGGACAACCTTGTCTCGTACCACGAGATAATTGAAAAAAAGAGGATCTGTAATTATTTGTAAGAACAGAAGCAACAGGTTTATAATATATTAATTTGATCCATGAGATAAAATTAGGACTAAAATTAAAATATCTCAAAGCGTTAAATAAGTATGTCCATTCAACTCTATCAAAAGCTTTTTCAGCATCTAATGAAATAACACATTCTGGGGTTGTGGGTGATGAAGTATAAATTATATTAATCAATTTTCTAACATTAAAAAAGGAATACCGATTCCTAATAAAACCAGTTTGGTCTTCTGAAATAATCTGTGATAGTACCTTTTCTAACCTAATAGCTAAAATTTTTGTAAGAATCTTAGAGTCTACATTTAATAGTGATATAGGGCGATAAGATGCACATAAAGTAGGATCCTTATCTTTTTTAAGAATTAGAGAGATAGTAGCTTCATAAAAAGACTGAGGTAATCTCTTCTTAGCAAATGCATCATTAAAGATTTCACATAACCAAGGGGAAAGCAAAGAAGAAAAAGTTTTTAAAAATTCTGTAATATAACCATCAGGACCAGGAGCTTTCCCTGAATTCATTGATGAGATAGCCTTTTCTATTTCGGCCAGAGAGATAGGAGCATCAAACAAGCTACGATCTTCATCTGTCAGTTTGGGAATATTCAAATTGTTAAAAAAATTATCTATCATGGACAGATCGCCATCAAATTCTGATTGATATAAAGATTTATAAAAATCTTGAAAAGTGTTATTGATTTCTTTATGATCAGTAGTTAGATTACCGTCTTGTTTACGAATTTTAATAATTTGTCGCTTAGTCGAAATAGCTTTTAATTGGTTAGCTAACAATTTACCAGTTCGATTACTATGGATATAAAATTGAGCCCTGGTCCTAATTAATTGATTCTCAATTGAAGAAGATAATAATAAGCTATGCTCCATTTGAAGCTCAACTCTCTTCTTATAAAGTTCTTTGGTAGGAGTCACGGAATAAATCTTATCAATTTCTTTAATTTTATCCACTAATAAAGCAATATCTAAATACCTTTGTTTTCTTTTACCAACAGAATATGAGATAATTTGTCCACGGATAAAAGCCTTAAAAGAGTCCCAAAGTATTCCTCTGTCAATCTCTTCAGTATAGTTTGTTGAGAAAAACAAGTCAATTTGCTGTTTTGTGTAGGTGATAAATTCTGGATCTTGAAGCAAAGTAGCGTTAAGTCTCCAAGATCTAGTATTATTGGAAAAGTCCGAAATCTTGATAGATAACTTCAAAGGTGCATGATCCGAAATAGTAATAGAATCATATTTACAATCAGTAACATCCGTTAATAAACGACGATCAATAAGGAAATAATCAATTCTAGAATAACTGTGATATACATGTGAAAAAAACGAAAATTCTTTATCTTTAGGGTTCAAAAACCACCATATTTCAGTAATTCCCGAATCAACCATAAAATAATTAATAAGTAAGGCTGATCTATTCGGAAGAGTTTGGATAGGTTTAGATCTATCCATCAAAGGATTCAGACAACAATTGAAATCTCCACCCATTATCAACATATATTCATTTAGATTAGGAAGGGAAGTAAATAAACGTTTAAAAAATTCAGGGCAGTCAAAGTTTGGAGCATAAACATTAACTAGAACCACTTTTCGATTAAAAAATGAACCAGTTATCAACAAAAATCTGCCCTGTAGATCAGAAATAATTTCATGATGTGTAAACGAAATTGAGGGGTCTATAAAAATAGACACACCCCTAATTTTGGCGGTACAATTCGAGTGAAATTGTTTACCCTTCCAGAACCTAAAAAAACATTGATTATCCTCCCTCCTAATATGGGTCTCCTGTGCAAAAATAATATTAGCATTTAGTCTATGGAATACTTTAAATATTTTTTTACGTTTAATCGGATGATTTAAACCATTAGTATTCCAAGAGATAAAGTTAATAGACTTATCCATCATGCCAATATTAGTTGTATATATCATAAAAGGTTAAAAAGCCACATAACCCTTAATTCAGGAAGAAGGAAAAATGATTCAGGAGCAACGGAGAACATGACACCTCAACAATATTAATAATTTAAAGTCGGCCCATAAACTAAAAGCAAAAAAATAAAAAGCAAAACCGTGATAAAAGATCCCTACCCCCTCCCCCAACCCCTCGAAAAAGAGCCAAGCGGCAGGCGCACAAACTAATACTAATATTACCCCCATTTCAAGATGGCAACTTCATGAAAAGAAAGAAAAGAGAAACTATATAACACCCAGATATAAATACAAGGTTGTAAAAAGAAAGAATATATATCAATCAAAATGAAAAAATAATATAAAAAAGCAAAAAATCATCAATAAAAAAAGGATAACCATTGAAGTTTAAAATAGTGTAATATGCCTTTTAAAAAAATTCCATATTCAAATATAAGAAAATGACGTTTCAAAAACAGAGACTTATGGGAAGAAGAAACGACATTTTGAAAGGACCATATTACAGAATATAAATGTAAATTCACCAATCTTTTTTTTTAAAAAAAGGTCATCAAAATAAGATTAAAAAAGGATTCAATAACCACTACAATATATATAAAAAAGAGCTCCAAAAATTCAAAACATTCGTCCCATTCTTAAATACAGGCAAATAAACGCTTACGGAAAGCAAAGTCTTATGGGAAAAAGAAATGACATCTTAAAAAATAAATCATTATTACAAAGTCTTAACATGTATATCTAATCCAGAGGAAAAAAAATTAATTAAGACAAAAGACATTATAGTAAAATTAAAAGAGCATCTGTAAATCATGATAATAAAAAAAAACAGGTCTACAGTCCAAAGTAAAAAGCTATACCGCAGCTTCATAAGTTAAAGCCTAAAAGCAGAATGGCATCTTCTCTCCAAAAATTCTTCAACATAACACATAGTTCAAATTATACTAGAAGACCGATATTCTTCAACGAATTTCTTCGCTTCTTCTGGAGTATTAAAGAAGCGCTGACTGTCATCACTCAACGTAATTCTGAGATTCGCTGGGTATCTTAAAGCTTGTTTAAGTCCAGTCGAATGAATCTCTGCCATCACCGGTTTAAAAGCGATTCTCGCCCTCATCACCTCAAATGAATAATCTTCAACAATACGAAAGTTGTTGCTTCTGTGAGAAATCATACCTTTCTGACGAGCCAATCGAATTAAAAGCTCTTTCTCCCGAGGATAATGGAGACAGACAATCACAGCTCGTGGCTTGTCTCTCGCAGCCGAAAATCTCGAAACTCTGTGGGCACGATCAATAGTAGGTTTAGCCCGCAAAGCGTCCTCGCCAAAAATTTCCCACAATAAGTTAGAGAAATATTCAGTTAAGTCACCAGACTCAACATTTTCGGGAAATCCAAAAATACGCAAGTTCTGTGAGATCGGTTTTCAAGATTGGTGATTTTAAACTTATTCTGCTCCACTATTTTAGCGGTCGACCGTACCTTCTCCTCCAAAGTTTCGATTGTACGTATTTTTTCACAAATTATCTTGTCAAGAGCCGCAAACTTTTCTTCATGCCGTTCAATATCTGCTGCCTGCGATTGAAGCTTGGTATCAAATGATCTAACGACTTCTTCAAGTTCAGACATTTTCGCAGTAAGTTTATTTTCCAGACTTGCAAGTTTAGTATCCAGTTTAGTATCCAGAAGACTGGAGATTGCATCGAGAGTTATAGGGTCTTTAGACGATTTCTTGGGTACAGACATTTTAAGTTTGAAAAAATTAAATCAAGTATTATTTTAAAAAAAAGAAATAAATTGTAAATATCAACCCATGTAATTAAGTACGAAAAGATTTGATTAAAGGGTGATTATAGCTTAAAAAATGAAGAGCGCCTAAAAGGCAGATGTCTATGTCGCCATCTTGAAACTCCACCAAAGTCAAAGTAAATTTACTATCAAGATCCATATACGGAACCATATACAACCTTGAGAATCGTTCACTTTCAGGCATTTGCAGGAAAATATGAAAACACAACAGAATTTATGAAAAGCTATACATAAACTACCAGTGTGCAAAAGAAGACAAACTTTGCAGATAATAAAATAAATAATACTGAGCATATGAGTTGTAGAGCCCTTGAAAGTGAGTCTGTAGGTTGTGGGATCAGTTCAGAATTGGGGTGAGTGAAGTTACCTGCGTGGGTTCAGGAGACTGACAGTCGAGGGGTAGTGACTGTTCCTGAACCTGGTGGTGTGGGACGTAATGCCCCTATACCTCCTTCCCGATGGTAGGAGAGAGAAGAGGGCCTGGATGGTGGGGATCCTTGAAGATGGAGGCTGCTTTCTCGTGGCTGTGCTCCATCGATATGTTCTCAATGGTGGGGAAGGCTTTATCCAACACTTTCTGTAGGCCTTTCGGTTCCTGGGCAGGTTGTTTTTCTTTTGTTTTGTTTTTGTTTCCATAGCAGGTCGTGATGCAACCAATTAGGAAACTTATTAACATAGAACATAGAATAGTACAGCACATTACAGGCCCTTCGGCCCACAATGTTGTGCCGACCCTCAAACCCTGCCTCCCATATAACCCCCCACCTTAAATTCCTCCATATACCTGTCTCTTAAACTTCACTAGTGTATCTGCCTCCACCACTGGCTCAGGCAGTGCATTCCACGCACCAACCACTCTCTGAGTGAAAAACCTTCCTCTAATATCCCCCTTGAACTTCCCTCCCCTTACCTTAAAGCCATGTCCTCTTGTATTGAGTAGTGGTGCCCTGGGGAAGAGGTGCTGGCTGTCCACTCTGTCTATTCCTCTTAATATCTTGTACACCTCTATCATGTCTCCTCTCATCCTCCTTCTCTCCAAAGAGTAAAGCCCTAGCTCCCTTAATCTCTGATCATAATCCACACTCTCTAAACCAGGCAGCATCCTGGTAAATCTCCTCTGAACCCTTTCTTTATTACTTACTTCCTTCACATACGTGAGGAGTAAAGATCTTTACGTTATGTCTCTGTCTAAATGTACAATGTGCAATTTATAGTAATTTATAATAAATATTATGTACAACAGGACAGTCAATATAACATAGAAACACAGTTACGTCAGCATGAACTAATCAGTCTGATGGCCCGGTGGGAGAGGCTGTCCCGGAGCCTGTTGGTCCTGGCTTTTATGCTGCGGTACCGTTTCCCGGATGGTAGCAGCTGGAACAGTTTGTGGTTGGGGTGACTTGGGTCCCCGGTGATCCTTCAGGCCCTTTTTACACACCTGTCTCTGTAAATGTCCTGAATGGTGGGAAGTTCACATCTACAGATGCGCTGGGCTGTCCGCACCACTCTCTGCAGAGTCCTGCGATTGAGGGAGGTATGGTTCCCATACCAGGCAGTGATGCAGCCAGTCAGGATGCTCTCAATCGTGCTCCTGTAGAAAGTCCTTAGGATTTGGGGGCCCACACCAAACCTCTTCAACCGTCTGAGGTGAAAGAGGCGCTGTTGTGTCTTTTTCACCACACAGCCGGTGTGTACAGACCACGTGAGATCCTCGGTGATGTTTAGGCAGAGCAAACTCAATTGGCCTAACGGCCTAAACTCTGCTCCTATGTCTTACGGTCTTATAGTCTCATCGGCAAATGGAAACTCAGCACCGGGGCTGTACTTAGCTGCACAATCGTAAGCGTAATGCGAGTGGAGGAGGTGGCTGACCACATGGCCTTGTGTGCTGATGGTGATTGTGGAGGAAGGGGTCGTTGCCGATCCATACTGAATGGAGAAATCAAGAGTCCATTTGCAAAGGGAAATATTGATACTGGAGCTTCGTAGTGAGTTTCCAGGGCAAGATGGTATTGATTTCTGAGCTGTAGTCAATGAGGAGATTCCTCGAAGAGACAAAGGAGATTCCGGATACACGCATCCTGATTGTCCATAGTTTCCAGAGCTTAGTAAGGAGCCAATAAGATGGCATCGGCTGTGACCTGTTGTGATGGCAGGCAAATTGGAGCAGAACCAGGTTTCTGTGTTGACATCTTTCTTGACCAACCTCTCAAAGCACGTCATCATGGTGGATGTAGGTGCTACTAGACGATTGCCACTGAGGCAGGTTACCACGCTCTTGGTTCCTAAGGCTGTCACGGCCGGGGGGGGGGGGGGGGGTGGTGGTGGTAGTGGGGTTAAGTTCCCAAAACCTATAAAATGCTCCAAATGGTGTGCAACCCTAATAGCCTTTGACAACCAAGTCCAACTCCTGGCCTTCACGTGTTCAGCTACTAGGCCCGGTGGAACCATTTCTACTGACAAGAGAAGGGGCAAAGGGCCGGCCACTGGCGCCTCAAAACCAGTTGCTTCGGGTGGCTGGGGCTCGTCAGTCTGTCCATGAAAAGGGAAACTCTGATTCTAAAGATCCGCTGCCTTGCGGCCATACCCACTCACCGGAAAGACTTTGGGTGTAAACCCCCAGGAAGAAATCCAGAGCCGGGGTCCCTAAGGCTGTTTGATGTTGTTTACAAAAAAAAGACATTTCACCTTTCACCCTTAACCCATGACCTCTGGCTGTAGTCACACCCAACGTCTGTGACGACACTGGTGCCAAGCCATATCGGCGCTTGTCTTTCCCTCGGACTACATCTGTGAAGTGGGGACAGGGAAACCCGCTGCATGGGCAACAGCCGGTTTTTTAAATCTTCCCACCCAGGCTGGTGCCACCAGAAGCGTAAACCCGTGATCCCCTGGGACCGATGGCTGCCTTTTCCTTCCACGTTCTTCTTGGGCACCGTTAGGTCTGAATCCTGCCTGAAGCCGGTGGTTACCTTCCCAATGGGTCTCAGTTCTCAGCTGAGAGTGGGATGGGCAAGGGGGCAGTCTGGGATTGGGTCTGTTGTTGTTTGTCATCTATGTCAACGATCCGGATGATAACGTGGTAAACAGCAAACTTGTGGCCGACCCCGAGTTTGGACACCGTACTGGACGGCGAGGGAGACCACCAAAGCCAGACCAGCTGGAAAAATGGGCGGTAAAATGGCAGGTGGAATTTAACGCAGGCACTTTGGGAGGACAAACCAGGGTAGGACTTGCATGGGAGGGAGATAGGGCTCTGAGGAGTAAGGTAGAACAGAGGGATCTGGGATCACAGATGCACGGTTCCTTGAAAGTGGCGTCCCAGGTAGATAGGGTCGTAAATGGAACTCTTGGTGCTTTCGTCTTCATAAATCGAAGTATTGAGTACGGGAGTTGGGATGTCATGTTGACGTCGTATGAGATGGTGAGGCCTCAGCTGAGGTAACGCATCCTGTCTCTGATAACCCACCTAGGTGAAAGACGTCAATAAGATTGAAAAGAATGCAGAGGAACTTTACAAGGACATTGCTGGGACTTGAGGACCTGAGTTATCGGGACAGATTGAACAGATTAGGACTTTATTCCTTGCAATGTAGAAGATTGAGGGGAGATTTGATCGAGGTATACAACATTATGAAGGGTATAGATAGGGTAAATGTAAGCAGGCTTTTTCCACTGAGGTTGGGTGGGACTCCAGCCAGAGGTCATGGGATGAGGGTGAAAGGTGAAATGTCTTTTTTTTTGGTAGTTTATTTTTTATTGAAGTTCATCATCAAACAAGCATTTCTGTAAGATGTATTTCAGACATTGTACATATATATCATGTAGTCATATTTGCCACAAATCTCCACATAATATTTATCTGAGGTATACAGTAATAGAAAAGAGAGGAAAGAAATAACAAGCGACAGGAGAACACTGTGTACAAGTAGGGAGTGATCTTTCTTTTTACAACATGTTGACTGATTTGTGAGGATAAAATCAGGCCTATGAGGTATAAGCTGCCAGTGGAAGTGGTAGATGTGGGTTCAATTTCAACATGTAAGAGAAATTTGGGTAGGTACATGGATGGGAGGGGTGCAGAGGCCTATGGTCTAGGTGCAGGTTTAGGCAGGTTAATAGTTCGGCATGAACTCGACGGGCAATTCTCCAGAATTTGGAAGAATGAAGGTGACATCATTGAAACCTATCGAATGGTGAAAATGGTGAATGGTGAGTAAAATCAGAGCTCATGGCATTGGGGGCAGGGTTTCAACATGGATAGAAAACTGGTTGGCAGATAGAAAGCAAAGGGTAGCATTGAATGGGTGTTTCTCGGACTGGCTGGAGGTGACTAGTGGGGTACCACAGGGCTCTGTATTGGGACCACAGCTCTTTACGATTTATGTCAATGATTTAGATGAGGGCATTGAAAACTATATCAGCAAGTTTGCTGACGATACTAAACTGGGTGGCAGTGTGACATGTGAAGGGGACGTTAGGAGAATACAGGGAGACTTGGATAGGCTGGGTGAGTGGGCAGATACTTGGCAGATGTCATTCAATGTGAATAAATGTGAAGTTATCCACTTTGGAAGCAGGAACAAGAGGGCAGAGTATTGTCTGAACGGTGTAGAGTTAGGTAAGGGAGAAATGCAAAGAGACCTAGGAGTCCTAGTTCACCAGTCAATGAAGGTGAATGAGCAAGTGCAACAGGCAGTGAAGAGGGCAAATGGAATGTTGGCCTTTGTTACAAGGGGAATTGAATACAAGAGCAAGGATGTCCTTTTGCATTTGTACAGGGCCCTGGTGAGACCACACCTGGAATATTGTGTACAGTTTTGGCCTCCAGGTTTAAGGAAGGACATTCTGGCAATTGAGGAAGTGCAGCGTAGATTCACTAGGTTGATTCCTGGGATGGCAGGGCTGTCTTATGCAGAGAGATTGGAGAGATTGGGCTTGTACACGCTGGAATTGAGGAGATTGAGAGGGGATCTGATTGAAACGTTTAAGATAATTAAAGGATTTGATAGGATTGAGGCAGGAAATATGTTCCAGATGTTGGGAGAGTCCAGTACCAGAGGGCATGGATTGAGAATAAGTGGTCAGTTATTTAAAACAGAGTTGAGGAAGAGCTTCTTCTCCCAGAGAGTTGTGGAGGTGTGGAATGCACTGCCTCGGAAGACGGTGGAGGCCAATTCTCTGGATGCTTTCAAGAAGGAGCTGGATAGATATCTGATGGATAGGGGAATCAAGGGATATGGGGACAAGGCAGGGACTGGGTATTGATAGTGAATGATCAGCCATGATCTCAGAATGGTGGTGCAGACTCGAGGGGCCGAATGGTCTACTTCTGCACCTATTGTCTATTGTCTATTGTCTATAAGTCCTTGATAGGGTGGATGTGGAGAGGATGTTTCCTACAGTGGGGGAGTCTAGGACCGGAGGACACAGATAGAGTGGATGTGGAGAGGATGTTTCCTATAGTGGGGGAGTCTAGGACCGGAGGACACAGATAGACTGGATGTGGAGAGGATATTTCCTATAGTGGGGGAGTCTAGGACCGGAGGACACAGGTAGAGTGGATGTGGAGAGGATGTTTCCAATAGTGGGGGAGTCTAGGACCAGAGGACACAGATAGAGTGGATATGGAGAGGATGTTTCCTATAGTGGGGGAGTCTAGGACCGGAGGACACAGGTAGAGTGGATGTGGAGAGGATATTTCCTATAGTGGGGGAGTCTAGGACCGGAGGACACAGGTAGAGTGGATGTGGAGAGGATGTTTCCAATAGTGGGGGAGTCTAGGACCAGAGGACACAGATAGAGTGGATGTGGAGAGGATGTTTCCTATAGTGGGGGAGTCTAGGACCAGAGGACACAGAGAGAGTGGGTGTGGAGAGAATGTTTCCTATAGTGGGGGAGTCTAGGACCAGAGGACACAGATAGAGTGGATGTGGAGAGGATGTTTCCTATAGTGGGGGAGTCTGGGACCAGAGGACACCGCCTCAGAATAGAGGGGCATCCTTTTAGAATGGAGGTGAGGAGGAATTTTTTTAGCCAGAGGGTGGTGAATCCGTGGAATTCGTTGCCACAGGCGGCTGTGGAGGCCAAGTCGCTATTTAAGGCAAGGGTTAATGGTTTTTTGATTGGTCAGGTCATGAAGGCAGGAGATTGGGGCTGAGAGGGGAAATGGTTCAGCCATTTGAACAAGTTAGGTCTCTATTCATTGGAGCGTAGAAGGTTGAGGGGGGATTTGATCGAGGTATTTAAAATTTTGAGAGGGATAGATAGAGTTGACGTGAATAGGCTGTTTCCATTGAGAGTAGGGGAGATTCAAACTAGAGGACATGATTTGAGAGTTAGGGGGCAGAAGTTTAAGGGAAACACGAGGGGGTATTTCTTTACTCAAAGAGTGATAGCTGTGTGGAATGAGCTTCCTGTAGAAGTAGTAGAGGCCAGTTCAGTTGTGTCATTTAAGGTAAAATTGGATAGGTATATGGACAGGAAAGGAGTGGAGGGTTATGGGCTGAGTGCGGGTAGGTGGGACTAGGTGAGATTAAGGGTTCGGCACGGACTAGGAGGGCCAAGATGGCCTATTTCCGTGCTGTGATTGTTATATGGTTATATGTGAAGACGTGAAAGAATAGGACCAATCAAGTGTGACAGTGGGAAAATGTGTATAGAACCGGAGGAAGTAGCACAGGTACTTAAAGAATACTTCAGTACAGTATTCGCTATGGAAAAGGATCTTGGTGATTGTAGTGATGACTTACAGCAGACTGAAAAGCTCGAGCATGTAGATATTAAGAAAGAGGATGTGCTGGAGCTTTTGGAAAGCATCAAGTTGGATAAGTCACCGGGACCAGACGGGATGTACCCCAGAATACCGTGGTAGGCGAGGGAGGAGATTGCTGAGCCTCTGGTGATGATCTTTGCATCATCAATGGGGATGAGAGAGGTTCCAGAGGATTGGAGGGTTGCAGATGTTGTTCCTTTATTCAAGAAAGGGAGTAGAGATAGCTCAGGAAATTATAGACCAGTGAGTCTTACTTCAGTGGTTGGTAAATTGATGGAGAAGATCCTGATAGGCAGGATTTATGAACATTTAGGGAGGTATTATATGATTAGGAACAGTCAGCAAGGCTTTGGTTGTGTCTTACAAGCCTGATTGAATTTTTTGAGGATGTGACTAAACACATTGATGAAGGAAGAGCAGTAGATGTAGTGTATATGGATTTCAGCAAGGCATTTTAGATAGGTACATGGAGCTTAGTAAAATAGAGGGCTATGGGTAAGCCTAGTCATTTCTAAGGTAGGGACATGTTTGGCACAACTTGTTGGGCCGAAAGGCCTGTATGGTGCTATGTTTCTATGAAGTGCAGACTCAGTGGGCAAATAGGTAATTCTGCTCCTATATCTTATGGCTGAAGGTCCTTTTTCTGTGCTGTTGTATTCTGTGATTCTATACGTTTATCATGTCTGGGTCTTACTCGAAAGCAGGGATCCACAACCTGGGGCCCGCTGACCCCTGGCTTAATGATATGGTCCATGGCCAAAAAAAAAAAATTGGGAGCCCCGTTCTAAAGCTATTCACGATTAGAAGACAGGATAATGCTCAGAATGGAGCAATCTGGTTTATATATTGAAGACTTGGCTTACTAAATCCAAGACAACAGTTCCAGCACAGGTCTGAGGGTGTGCTTCACTGACTGGAGTACAGTCTTTCCGAAGAGATGACAGGTATATGGAGGAATTTAAGGTGGGGGGGTTATATGGGAGACAGGGTTTGAGGGTCGGCACAACATTGTGGGCCGAAGGGCCTGTAATGTGCTGTACTATTCTATGTTCTATGTTCTATGACAAACGAAGGGTGTTGCGTTTCCCAACTGGGGATCCGTAATGTATCCCATTGCGCTAGTTTAGATCCAGAGAGAGATGTCCTCAAGGTCTTGACCAGTATTTATTCCCCAAGCAACGTTGTGTCCACATCGCTCTTTGTGGGCTCTGAGCGTGTACCTGTTGTCGCTGATAAACCATTTCAAAGATTCAAGGTTCAAAGTACATTGACTATCAAAGAATGTATAAATTATATATCTTCAGTTCTGTTTGCTTACTGGCAGCCGCAAAGGAAGGAACCCAAAAGAATCCGGTTAAAAAACAGAAAGACCAACCCCAGTGCCCGCAGAGAAAAAGAAAAATCATGCAAACAACAGAACGAGCATTCTGAACCAGACTGGGTCCTTAGATCCAAATTCCCGGAGAAGGCTCAATGCCTCAGCACTCAGCTCTTCATTTTAGTGGAGCAAATTGGCAGAAAGTTCGCAGGCATGAAGCTTAGCAGCCGGGGGCAGTCTCACAGCCACAGCGCTGCGGAGAGAGGAGTGATCATTGCAGGAGAGCAAACAAAATCGGCACAACTCTTGACACCCATCCTTTCCGGTCAATCTGGGCTACGTTTAAATCGTCCAAACCCTTTCCGGTCATTCCGGATCGCGCTTAAAGTGTCCAAACCCTTTCCGGTCAATTTGGGCCGCGTTTAAGTTGTCCAAACCCTTTCCGGTCATTCCGGACCGAGCTTAAATCATCCAAACCCATTCCGGTCATTCCGGACTGCGCTTAAATTGTCCAAACCCTTTCCGGTCATTCCGGACCACGCTTAAATTGTCCAAACCCTTTCCGGTCAATCTGGGCCGCGTTTAAATTGTCCAAACTGCAGGTCGTACTTCACATGAGGGCCTGGGCTCTGCCGTAGCGAATGGATCCGGGCCTAGAACCTGTCGCCCGGCGATCGGCTTCGGGCCTAGATTTCGCTGCCGAAGAAGCCATTCTTGACCTCTCCAAATCGGGCTGGCACTTCGACCAATCCAACCTCGCCATTTGAACCATTTCGTGGTCATTAGATGCACCGGTTAAATGGCGGGGGGGGGGGGGTGGTTCTTTATTTTTCCATTACAGATTATGTAACAGTGATCCATGTAATATTTTATCACCGCGAGAGCACCACTCGCATTTCTACAACGCTTTGACAAAAGGCTGCACATCAAAGCAAGTTAAATGAAATGAAATGTAACTGCTAGCCCCCGAGGCGAATGTTTGCACAAGAGCCAGATTTTGGAAACCAGAAATTAAATGAATGACCATTTAATCAGTTTTGGGTGGTGTTGTTCAAGCAATTTTAACACGCCATGCCTTATAAGTAAGTTTTAAGATGTGACTGTACTTTAGAGAGAGAGAGAGAGAAAATATGTAACTCTGCTCTGCACTTCCTCAGGAATGTTATTGAATTGGGCAGAATTGGTTGGGTGTCGTGTGTGAAAGTGTCGATGGGGCATTTCGGTTCTGGGAGAGGCAGAAATGAAAAAGCGGTCGCTGCATTTCAGGGTGCACAGAGGCTAATCTCCTCGCTCTAATACAAGTCAGGATGCTGGTCACCACAGCAGCTGCCTCTCAGGCAACTCGTTGTGCGACAGGCTGCCGGCCGGCACCTCTTCGAAGTTTTCCCCTCTTGATGAGGGGAAGTCTCTGTGCGTAGTGTGCATTACACGGAGATTATTTCTCACACGGGTCTACCACGTCCAAAATAACTTCTAATGATTGATCACCCTTGTATTCATTGATATGCACTGGCCAAAGAACGCTTCAGTTTTTGAATTCTTCCACTCGTTTTCCAGTCAGAACATAGACCAGTACAGCTCAGGAACAGGCCATTCAACCCACAATGTTGTGCTGAAACAGCTAAAAACAAATCAAAATCACCCAAGCATTTATCCCTCCAACCTGCACCTTACATCTCCCTTACATCCGTATGCCCATCCAAACGCCTCTTAAAAGAAATGGAAGGATGTATAGGAGCCTGAAGGCACACACTCAACGATTCAGGAACAGCTTCTTCCCCTCTGCCATCAGGGAGGAGGTACAGGAGCCTGAAGGCACACACTCAACGATTCAGGAACAGCTTCTTCCCCTCTGCCATCAGTGAGGAGGTACAGGAGCCTGAAGACACACACTCAACGATTCGGGAACAGCTTCTTCCCCTCTGCCATCAGGGAGGAGGTACAGGAGCCTGAAGACACACACTCAACGATTCAGGAACAGCTTCTTCCCCTCTGCCATCAGGGAGGAGGTACAGGAGCCTGAAGACACACACTCAACGATTCAGGAACAGCTTCTTCCCCTCTGCCATCAGGGAGGAGATACAGGAGCCTGAAGACACACACTCAACGATTCAGGAACAGCTTCTTCCCCTCTGCCATCAGGGAGGAGGTACAGGAGCCTGAAGAGACACACTCAGCGATTCAGGAACAGCTTCTTCCCCTCTGCCATCAGGGAGGAGGTACAGGAGCCTGAAGACACACACTCAACGATTCAGGAACAGCTTCTTCCCCTCTGCCATCAGGGAGGAGGTACAGGAACCTGAAGACACACACTCAACGATTCAGGAACAGCTTCTTCCCCTCTGCCGTCCGATTTCTGAATGGACACTGAGCCCATGAACACCACCTCGCTACTTTGTTAAAAAAAAAATTCTGTTGTTGCACTACTTAATTTAACTATTTAATTTACACACAGTGCCTATAAAAAAGTATTCACCCCACCTTGGAAATTTTCTTGTTTTATTGTTTTACAACATTGAATCACAATGGATATAATTTGGCTTTTTTTGACACTGATCGACAGAAAAAGACTTTTTCGTGTCAAACTGGAAACCAATCTCTGCAAAGTGATCTAAGTTAATTATAAGCACAAAATGCAAAGTGATTGACTGCATAAGTATTCACCCCCTTTAATATGACCCACCAAATCATCACCGGTGCAGCCAATTGGTTTTAGAAGTCACATAATTAGTTAAATGGAGATCACCTGTGTGCAGTCAAGGTGTTTCAATTGATTGTAATGAAAATACACCTGTATCTGGAAGGCCCAACTGCTGGTGAGTCAGTATCCTGGCAAAAACTACACCATGAAGACCAAAGAATGCTTCAGGCAACTCTGTGAGAATATTACTGAAAAGCCGAAGTCAGGAGATGGATAGAAGAAAATGTTCAAGTCACTGAATATCCCTTGGAGTACAGTTAAGTCAATCATCAAGAAATGGAAAGAATATGGCACAGCTGTAAATTTGCCTAGAGCAGGCCGTCCTCAAAAACTGAGTGACCGTGTAAGGGGATTAGTGAGGGAGGCCACCAAGAGACCCGTGACAACTCTGGAGGAGTTACAAGCTCCAGTGGCTGAGATGGGAGAGACTGTGCAGACAACAACTGTTGCCCGGGTGCTTCACCAGTCGCAGCTTTATGGGAGAGTGGCAAAGAGAAAAACACTGTTGTGGGGGGGGGGGGGGGGTGTTGGGAGCTCAAGAAATCTGAGCTAGAGATTTCATGTCAGCTGGAAGAAGGTTCTATCGTCTGTGTTTTGACCATTAGACTAAATGCTGCATTTGGTGTAAACCTCACACCACACATCTTCAAAAACACACCATCCCTTCTGTGGAGCGTGGTGGTGGCTGCGTCACGCTGTGGGGATGCTTCACTGCCGCAGGCCCTGGAAGGCTTGTGAAGGCAGAGGGTGAAATGAATGCAGCAAAATACAAGGAAAACCTGATGCAGTTCTCAAGAGAACTGTGACTTGGGAGAAGATTTGTTCCCCAGGGAGACAATGACCCCAAGTATAAAGCCAGATTTACAGAGGAACGACTTAAAAACAAAGTTCTTGTCCTGGAGTGGCCAGGTTGGAGTCCAGACCTCAATCCAATTGAGAATTTGTGGCTGGACTTGACAAAGGCTGTTCATCCATGATCCCCATGCAATCTGACAGAGCTTGAGCAGTTTTTTAAAGAAGAATGGGGGAAAAATTGCAGTGTCCAGATGTGCAAAGCTGATAGAGACCTATCCACACAGACTCAAGGCTGTAATTGCTGCCAAAGGTGCATCTACTAAATCCTGACTTGAAGGGGGTGAGTAATTATGCAATTATTTTATGTTTTATAAATTTAGACCAATTTGTGGAAATTTGTTACCGCTTTGACACAAGAGTCAAAAAAGCCAAATTAGATCCACTGTAATTCAATGTTGTAAAACATGAGAACTTCCCGGGGGGGGGGGGAGGGGTGAATACTTTTTATAGGCACTATTATGTACTTAGTTGTATAGGCCTCCGTTAGTCTCGTGAGACCATGGATTTGCGCCTTGGAAAGTTTCCATGGTGCAGGCCTGGGCAGGGTTGTATGGGAGACCGGCAGTTGCCCAAGCTGCAAGTCTCCCCTCTCCATGCCACCGATGTTGCCCAAGGGAAGGGCACTAGGACCCAAGCAGCTTGGCACCGGTGTCATCACAGAGCAACGTGTGGTTAAATGCCTTGCTCAAGGACACAACACGCTGCCTCAGCCGAGGCTCGAACCAGTGACCTTCAGATCACTAGGCCGATGCCTTATCCACGAGGCCACGCGCCAACACATGTACTTAGTGTAATTCCGTTACTTTTTTACTTACCATGTATTTCATTGTACTCCTGCTGTAAAGTTAACAAACTCGATTACATATGCCAGTGATATTAAACCTGATTCTAATTGAAAGCCTCTATTATATTTGCCTCTAACACCAAACAGAACATTCCAGGTGTCCACCACTCTGAGTGAACAATTTGCACCTTGTGTCCCCCTTGAACTTACCCCCTTTCACCTTCAATACAGGCCCTGTGGTATTAGACATTTCAACCCTGGGAAACCGATGCTCTCTCTCCACTCTATCTGTGCCTCTCATAATCTTGCAAACCTCCGTCAGATCTCCTCTCAGCCTCTGATGCTCCAGAGAAAACAACCCAAGTTTGTCCAGCCTCTCGTGATAGCACAGGCCCTCTAAACCGGGCAGCATCTTGGTAAACCTCTCCTGCCCCCTCTCCAAAGCCCCAACATCCCCCCTATAGTGACATCACAACCTGGTAAGGAAGTTGTCCTGTCCAAGACCGGAAGAAGCTGCAGAAGACCGTGAACACAGCCCAGCCCATCACACAAACCAATCTTCCATCCTTGGACTCACTTTACACCGCACGCTGTCGGAGCAGAGCTGCCAGGATAATCAAGGACACGACCCACCCAGCCAACACACTTTGTCCCTCTTCCCTCCGGGAGAAGGTTCAGGAGATTGAAGATTCGTACGGCCAGATTTGGGAACAGCTTCTTTCCAACTGTGATAAGACTGCTGAACGGATCCTGACCCGGATCTGGGCCGTAACTTCCAAATATCCCGACCTGACTTGCACTACCTTACTTTCCCTTTTCTATTTTCTAATTATGATTTATAATTTAAATTTTTATTATATTTACTTCGATTTGTACTTCAGGGAGCGCGAAGCGCAGAAACAAAAATCACTGTGATGATTGTACGTTCTAGTATCAATTGTTTGGTGACAATAAAGTATTTGTATTTTGTGTGCAATTCTGCAGAAGGTGACCACAAATATATGCAAATACAGTACATTCCTTTCTCTGTAGTCTCCCTTTTTACATCTTTTTACTATTTCTGCTGGACTCCGGGATCTGGAAATCCCTCTTTGTGACCCTCTGGCCTTTGGTTGAGATACAGTGTGGAATAGGCCCTTTCCGCCCTCTGAGCTACACCGCCCGATTATCCCCGGATTTAATCCTTGCCTACTCGCGGGACAGTTTACAGTGGCCAAGACACGTGAGCAGGCAGGGAAAGAGGGATATAGATCAAATTCAAAGTAAATTTATCACCAAAGTACGTACGCAGAAGCCAGCCCTGAAATTCGCCTTCCTCACAGACAGCCACGAAACAAAGAAGAGCCATGGAGCCAACCTGCTCAAAGAGAAACGTCAAACGTTAACCCCTCCCTGCACGCAAACAGCAGCAAGAACAATATATAAAACACAAAATCAAAAGGCATATTTCGGTACAGTTCAACTCAGCGTTTGTTATCTGCCGGCATGCTGAGTTGAGAGTTAAGGGGCAAAAGTTTAGGGGTAACACGAGGGGGAACTTCTTTACTCAGAGAGTGGTAGCTGTGTGGAACGAGCTTCCAGTAGAAGTGGTAGAGGCAGGTTCGGTATTGTCATTTAAAGTAAAATTGGATAGGTATACGGACAGGAAAGGAATGGAGGGTTATGGGCTGAGTGCTGGTTGGTGGGACTAGGTGAGAGTAAGCGTTCGGCACGGACTAGGAGGGCCGAGTTGGCCTGTTTCCGTGCTGTGATTGTTATATGGTTATATATGGCAGCCCCGATTCAAAAATTGCCCAAAAGTAGTGACAAGAAAGGGTGACTGGCACTGGAACCCAATACAAACCTGAACTGGAGTCCAAATGTACAAACCGCACCCATTAAACCTTGCTCTGGTGCCGTCTGCCATCAGCATCGAGGGAGAGGGAGGCTACTCGAACGCGAGGGCCAGTGTTTGTGTGTAGCTTACGTTGGCGTTGCGTTTGGCACAGACTTCACAAAATGAAAATTGATCTGTGTTCTTTGTCCTAACTTGATAGGCCCGTCCCGGTTGGTCGACACGATCCCCGACGCTCGTTAGGGGTTGAGTTGAAACCTTGGAGATGACAATGAATAGAATAATTTAAGATTTGGAAACCTCTTGTTCTGAGGAAATGGCTCCAGTTGTCAATTCCCTCACGATGACCAAGGGTCTGAGGAGGTGGACGACCTTTCCACATTTTTGACATAGATAATGTCTGCCTTTAAGTTTCTCAGAACTTTTGTCTGTTAGAAAGGATAGAGCCCATATCCAGAGTCCATATCGATGCTGGGGGGTGTGTGCACTGTGCATTTAAAAAATAATAATTTGAAGTATTGCGGATTTGTCATCTTTTCCTCCTTTTCAACTTCTTTTCAATTCTTATTTTTACAATATATATTAATGATTTAAACGAGGGAATTAAATGCAGCATCTCCAAATTTGCAGATGACACGAAGCTGGGTGGCGGTGTTAGCTGTGAGGAGGATGCTGAGAGGATGCAGGGTGACTTGGATAGGTTAGGTGAGTGGGCAAATTCATGGCAGATGCAATTTAATGTGGATAAATGTGAGGTTATCCACTTTGGTTGCAAGAACAGGAAAACAGATTATTATCTGAATGGTGGCCGATTAGGAAAAGGGGAGATGCAACGAGACCTGGGTGTCATTGTACACCAGTCATTGAAGGTGGACATGCAGGTACGGCAGGCGGTGAAAAAGGCAAATGGTATGTTGGCATTCATAGCAAAAGGATTTGAGTACAGGAGCAGGGAGGTTCTACTGCAGTTGTACAAGGCCTTGGTGAGACTGCACCTAGAATATTGTGTGCAGTTTTGGTCCCCTAATCTGAGGAAAGACATTCTTGCCATAGAGGGAGTTCACCAGATTGATTCTTGGGATGGCAGGACTTTCGTATGAAGAAAGACTGGATCGACTCGGCTTATACTCGCTGGAATTTAGAAGATTGAGGGGGGATCTTATTGAAATGTATAAAATTCTAAAGGGATTGGACAGGCTGGATGCAGGAAGATTGTTCCTGATGTTGGGGAAGTCTAGAAGGAGGGGTCACAGTTTAAGGATAAAGGGGAAGCCTTTTAGGACCGAGATGAGGAGAAACTTCTTCACACAGAGAGTGGTGAATCTGTGAAATTCTTTGCCACAGGAAACAGTTGAGGCCGGTTCATTGGCTATATTTAAGAGGGAGTTAGATATGGCCCTTGTGGCTAAAGGGATCAGGGGGTATGGAGAGAAAGCAGGGACAGGGTTCTGAGTTGGATGATCAGCCATGATCATACTGAATGGTGTGCAGGCTCGACGGGCCGAATGGCCCACTCCTGCACCTATTTTCTATGTTTCTAAGAGTTTACCGTTACGAACGCGCCAGCCTCTAGGGTTTAGATGCTTCGATTCTCCAGAGTATGAATAACTGGTGTGGCCCCTTTAAAGATACAGGCCCGCCCCACTCATTGGTGGCCATGTTTTGTGTCAAGGTTTGGTTCATGAGCTCCTGAACTCTGCTTTGGAGCTCGATCGCCAGTGCAATTTCGGTTCAGTCTGCGACTGCGTTTGGTCTTGTTTCGATTGGTGTCTGGTCCTCGTCAGCTTCTTGTCCAACATCTAGTCAAGACCCCTGCTCTCGTCTCGGTCTCAAAATCGTGCCTCGATCCCAGTCTCCGATACTCCAGCACTTGGATCCCCCCCCATCCTCGCCTCGGCCTCTCGTGTCAAGAGTTTCCAAAGCTTAACAAGCAAAGAAAAAAGGCAACTAAAAAAGCTGAATTGGAGACAAGCCACTAATGCACCAATCTGCTGAAGTTAAGCACTTTTGTTCAATTTATTAATATGTTTAAAATTGCGTCCACCCCTTACATCTGATCTAACTAAAATATGATCCTTCCTTAAATGTTGCTGACCTTTTTCTCCTAGAGACTTGGGATTCTACTAAAGGAGACTTGGGGTTTGAGGAGGGAGTTATGTTATTACTGTCACTGTAACTTATTTGCTGGGAAAGTGCTTCCAGTGGTCTCCTACAGGGGGCACTATTGAGAGCATCCTGACTGGCTGTATCACTGCCTGGTATGGGAACTGCACCAACATCGATCGCTGGGCACTGGAGATAGTGGAATGGACAGCCCAGCACATCTTCCCTCCAGTGAGGGCATTTACAGCAGTTGGTGCGTAAAGAAGGCCTGGAGGATCATCGGGGACACCAGTTGCCCCAACTGTAAACCGCTTCAACTGCTTCCGTCTGGCAAACGGTGCCGCAGCATTACAGCCAGGACTGACAGGCTACGGGACAGCTTCTTTCTACAAGCCACTAGACTTTTAAATTCACACGTCTGTACAATGCAATAGAATCATAATGCAAAGATTTTTACTCCCTTGCATTGTGGAACGGATGTAAGATTTAAAATAAATCTTAAGATACAGGAATAGAATTAGGCTATTTGGCCCATCGAGTCTCCTCCACCATTTCATCATGGCTGATCCAATTTTCCTCTCCGCCCCAATCTCCTGCCTTCTCCCCGTATCCCTTCACTGATCACGAATCTGTAATGTGAGCACTGGCTGTTTATGTCGGACACAGTACGAAGATTCATTGACTAATTGAGCAACTTGTCCATCAAAGGTTGCTATCCCTTGCTGGGGAATGCTGGGGAAGGACTCATTTGTGGTGTCAACATCTGAGCTTCTGTCCTGGGCCCAGCATATCGATGCAGTTACAAAAGAGGCACGACGGCAGCTATATTTTCATTAGGAGTTGGAGGAGATTTGCAGTGTCAGCAGAGACGATCACAAATTTCTACGGGTGTACTATGGAGAGCATTCTGATTGGCTGCATCACCGTCTGGTATGGGGAGGATCAAAGTCAGCCATTGAGAGTTGTAAACTCAGTTAGCTCCATCCTGGGTGCCAGCCTCCATCGTATCCAGGATATCTTCAAGGAGCAATGCCTCAAAATGGCGGCGTCCATTATTAAGGACTGCACACCACCCAGGGCATGCCCTCTTGTGCTGACATTGGAGCGGGTTCAGAGAAGATTCACTAGAATGATTCTGGGAATGAGAGGGTTAACATGTGAGGAACGTTTGACCGCTCTTGGACTATACACCTTGGAGTTTAGAAGAATGAGGGGGGACCTCATAGAAACATTTTGAATGTTGAAAGGCATGGACAGAGTGGATGTGGCAAAGTTGTTTCCCATGGTGGGGGAGTCTAGTACCAGAGGACATGACTTGAGGATTGGAGGGTGCCCATTCGGAACAGAGATGCAAAATAATTTTTTAGCCAGAGGGTGGTGAATCTGTGGAAATTGTTGACACGGGTGTCAGTGGAGGCCAAGTCATTGGGTGTATTTAAGGCAGAGATAGATAGGTATCTGAGTAGCCAGGGCATCAAAGATTATGGTGAGAAGGTGGGGGAATGGGACTAAAGGGGAGATTGGATCAGCTCATACTAAAATGGCTGAGCAGACTTAATGGGCCGAATGGCCGACTTCTGCCACTTTGTCTTATAGTCTTATGGTCTTGTGGTCTCTTCTCGTTGCTACCGTCAGTGAGGAGGTACAGGAGCCTGAAGACACACACTCAACGATTCAGGAACAGCTTCCTCCCCTCTGCCATCAGGGAGGAGGTACAGGAGCCTGAAGACACACACTCAACGATTCAGGAACAGCTTCTTCCCCTCTGCCATCAGGGAGGAGGTACAGGAGCCTGAAGACACACACTCAACGATTCAGGAACAGCTTCTTCCCCTCTGCCATCAGGGAGGAGGTACAGGAGCCTGAAGACACACACTCAACGATTCAGGAACAGCTTCTTCCCCTCTGCCATCAGGGAGGGGGTACAGGAGCCTAAAGACACACACTCAGCGATTCAGGAACAGCTTCTTCCCCTCTGCCATCCCATTCCTGAATGGACATTGAACCCATAAATGGACAATATTCTTTTTCTGTCTTCGCATTATTTAATTATTTGTGTATGTGTATTCATAATTTTATTACAATGTGTTATATTTTACTGCTGCTGCACGACAACAAATTTCACGAAATATGCCAGTGATCCTAATGAAGTTTCTAGTTTTTATGATAGCAGATCATAATGTTTTGATTAGTGTTGAGCCTCTGAAAAAATATGCTTCTGGTGGTAAGGTTCATCCTGAGAAGTTTCTCCTGCTGTGTAGTTGTTTAGAAATCTCTTGGAAACATGCACCAGGATCTTGTCCGAGCCCCGGAAAATTTCCTTTCGTTCTGGAGGCTCACCTGCCATTAGAAACTCATTAGAAACAGATTCTGAGCTCGATCAACTTCCATTCCATTTCAGATGAGACATGGCGGGTTCCTCGTTTCCCATCCTCGCTGGTTTTGCCTCTTGCCCTGTGATACGTGCACCGTTTTTGCACCTTTATCCATTGGAGATAACTATTTGCTCATTTTGCAAGATGAACTCTGCATTAGCACATGCAAAAAGCTGGATCATTGCTGCAGAAGGATTCTGGGAGCGGCCAGTCGCTGTGGTAGGCGGGTAGGCCTCTGCCTCGTGTGGTGCCCCTCTCTTTCGAGGAATGTCAGTGGATGGAATCGTGGCTCTGCGTTTATAGATTGGACTGTTGCGTTTACGGGCTGTGGATTTTTTTTCAGACTCGGTTTTTATGTTCTATTATTTACTTGCCCGTCCCTTTTCAGTTTTGTTTTGCGCGGGGAGGGGGTTTGGGCGTGGATGATCTGTTAGTTTGTTCGTGCGGGGGAAGGGTTGATTTTTTGGGGGGTCGACGTTCAGTTTTGTGTGTGTGTGTGGGGGGGGGGGGGGTGTTGTTGATGGTTGGGATGCTGTTCTGTTTTTGTCCGGAGGTGGGTTGATGCTTCTCTATGAATGACTTTCATGTTTTTTTTGGTTTCGTGGCTATCTGGAAAAGACGGATTTCAGAGTTGCATAGGGATACATGCTTTAATAATAAATTAACCTTTTATTTTAAAAAAAACCTTTTGGAGGAACTCGACAGGTCTTGCAGGATCTATCAAAATGAATAAACAGTCGATGTTTCGGGCTGGAGAATCAGGGATTCCCAGGAGTCAATGAGGCTGCTCTGATTGGACCAGGGATTCCCAGGAGTCAATGAGGCTGCTCTGATTGGACCAGGGATTCCCAGGAGTCAATGAGGCTGCTCTGATTGGACCAGGGATTCCCAGGAGGCAATGAGGCTGCTCTGATTGGACCAGGGATTCCCAGGAGTCAATGAGGCTGCTCTGATTGGACCAGGGATGCCCAGGAGTCAATGAGGCTGCTCTGATTGGACCAGGGATTCTCAGGAGTCAATGAGGCTGTTCTGATTGGAGCAGGGATTCCCAAGGAGTCAATGAGGCTGCTCTGATTGGACCAGGGATTCCCAGGAGTCAATGAGGCTGCTCTGATTGGACCAGGGATTCCCAGGAGTCAATGAGGCTGCTCTGATTGGACCAGGGATTCTCAGGAGTCAATGAGGCTGTTCTGATTGGAGCAGGGATTCCCAAGGAGTCAATGAGGCTGCTCTGATTGGACCAGGGATTCCCAGGAGTCAATGAGGCTGCTCTGATTGGACCAGGGATTCCCAGGAGTCATTGAGGCTGTTGCATTTTTTTTTCAAAAGGCTTTGGATTGAGCACGTCCTTGATGTGTTTCCTCTGACTCTCTGGTAATGGCTTACAAAGATGAAGCACAGAATGTAACTATGGGGGTGGGGGGGTGGTGCGTTTTGGTGTCAGGCATTTGGCCATCTTGGCTTAACCAACGGAGGGAACTGAGAATAACAAAGGCCTCGGTATTGGTTTCAGACAGGGTGCTGGCAATGTGTATCCACTTGATTTCATGGAGGGAGCATTAGTGGCTTCAATAGGGTGGGTGCGGAGAGGATGTCTCCTGTGGCCGGGGAGTTTAAGAGCAGAGGACACAACCTCAGAATAGATGGGGTGTCCTGTTGGAACAGACACGAGGAGGAATTTATTTAGCCAGAGTGGTGAATCTGTGGAATTTGTTGTCACAGGTTGTGGAAACCAAGTCACTGGGTACATTTAAGGCCGAGGTTGATAGATCGTTAATTGGCCAGAGCATAAAAGGGTACGGGGAGAAGGCAGGAGACTGGGGGCTGAGAGGGAAAATGGATCAGCCATGATGAAATGGCGGAGCAGACTCGATGGGCCAAATGGCCTAATTCTGGTCTGATATCTTATGGTTGTATCAATGACTGGAGATGCCTGCAGAAGGTAGATCAGTGTATCTTGCAGGGTACTGCTTCCACCAGACCACTGCTACAACAAAGGGCCTCAGTACTTTAAATTATACGTACAATAAAATTCCTTTGGCCCAGTAAGCGGGGTTGGATCTTTGGCGGTACTAGCCCTTACAGACTATGAAGTGTTATTCATATCCCAATGCGTTTTAATTTATTTTTCTAGCAGTTATACCACATTGCAATAAACTTCCCAGTGATTGGTGGAGGGGCAGGTAGTGTCGAGGAAACAGGTAGGATGCAGAAGGACTGAGACAGATTAGGAGAATGGGCAAGAAAGTGGCAAATGAAATACAATGTTGAAATATTCATAGTCTCACGCACTTTGGTAGTGGAAATAAATGTGCAGACTATTTTCTAAATGGGGAGAAAATCCAGGGTTCTGAGATGCAGAGGGACTTGGAAGTCCTTGTGCAGAACACCCTGAAGGTTAACTTGCGGGTTGGGTCGGTGGTGAGGAAGGCAAATGCCATGTTAGCATTCATTTCAAGAGAATACAAGAGCAGGGATGTGATGCCGAGGCTTTATAAGACACTGGTGAGGCCTCATCTTGGAGTATTGTGAACAGTTTTGGGCTCCACATCTTAGAAAAGATGTGCTGGCATTGGAGAGGGTCCAGAGGATGACTCCAGGAATGAGAGGGTTATCATACGAGGAACGTTTGATGGCTCTGGGTCTGTACTCCCTGGAATTCAGAAGGATGAGGGGGATCTCATTGAAACCTTTCGAATGTTGAAAGGCTTAGACAGAGTCGATGTGGAAAGGATGTTTCCCATGGTGGGAGAGTCTAGGACAAGAGGGAACAGCCTCAGGATAGAGGGGCGCCCTTTCAGAACAGAGATGCGGAGAAGTTTCTTTAGCCAAAGGGTGGTGAATTTGTGGAATTTGTTGCCACGTGCAGCTGTGGAGGCCAGGTCGTTGGGTGCATTTAAGGCAGAGATTGATAGGTTCTTGATTGGACATGGCGTCAAAGATTACGGGGAGAAGCCTGGGAACTGGGGTTGAGGAAGAGGAGAAGAATAAAGGATCAGCTGTGATTGAATGGCGGAGCAGGCTCAGTGGGCCAAATGGCCTAATTCTGCTCCTACATCTTACGAAAGTGGTACGTTGAAAGAGAGCGTGGTAATGGGTTTGTTCTTGAGCTGGTGAGCCGGCGGGTCAGAAGGGAGTGCGCGGAGCAGGGCTCCCTTGAGTGGAAGCGAGTGCATGAGCCTTCCTGGTGGGGGGGAGGGAGTTTGAGAACCAATCCTCCCGCCAGGGGAAGGGAGTGCCAGAAGCTATGCTCCAGGGAGGGGAATGATGCCCCGGTGAGGAGCAGAGAGTGCAGAATGTGGGGTGCAGGACCTGATGCCCCAGTGAGGGGAAGGGAGTTTGGGGACGGGGGTCCCGTCAAGCCGATAAGCAATGCAGCTGACCCTACCTGGTGAGTGAGATACCGAACCCCTAAGGATTTCCAAATTATCGGTTAGTGGTAATACCATGGAAACCGGCCTTGCGTATTTGAATGGTAGACCAGCGAATTTTGACAAAGCAGAGGAAAACATGATTGGAGATCTGAATGAGGGTTTTTTTCTTGGAGGTTTCATAAGACACCAGAGTTTCAGGGCAACACCCAAATTTCTGGGGGAATTCAGCAGGCCAAGCAGCATGTTTACGAATAAGGGGTAGGCCATTTAGAACGGAGCTGAGGAAAAACTTTTTCACCCAGAGAGTTGTGGATCTGTGGAATGCTCTGCCTCAGAAGGCAGTGGAGGCCAATTCTCTGGATGCTTTCAAGAAAGAGTTAGATAGAGCTCTTAAAGATAGTGGAACCAAGGGATATGGGGAGAAGGCAGGAACGGGGTACTGATTGTGGATGATCAGCCATGATCACAGTGAATGGCAGTGCTGGTTCGAAGGGCCACATGGCCTACTCCTGCCCCTATTGTCTACAAGAACATTAGAAATAGGAGCAGGAGTCGGCCATCTGGCCCGACGAGCTTGCTCCGTCATTCAATAAGATCATGGCTGACCTGGCCACGGACTCATTTCCACCCACCTGCCTTTTCCCCATAACCCTTAATTCCCCTACTGTGCAACAATCTATCCAACCTTGTCTTAAATATATTTACTGAGGCAGCCTCCACTGCTTCATTGGGCAGCGAATTCCACAGATTCACCACCCTCTGGGAAAAGCAGTTCCTCCTCATCTCCATCCTAAATCTACTCCCGAATCTCGAGGCAATGTCCCCTTGTTCAAGTCTCACCTACCAATGGAAACAACTTTCCTGCCTCTATCTTGTCTATTCTTTTCATAATTTTATATATTTCTGTAGGATCTCCTTTTATCTTCTCCTATCGCTGCATTTATTTATGGAAGGGAGCGGACTGCAGACTTTAAGGGCCTTTCCCCTCCTAATCTGCTGAGTTCCTGCAGCATTTTGAGTGATATAGGAGTCCTTTTGTATTGTGTGTGGCCCTCTCTTTGTCATCACAAGAACACGAGGGAAATGGAGTGGGAGGCGGCTACTGGCCCCCTCAAACGTCACCCACCCAATCTATGACTGATTCGTCCTGGCTGGGACCCCTGTGTCATTTTCCCACAATCCTCCTCGTCACCCTCGGGATATAAGGAATGATCAGTCTAAAGATCAGCTAGCTAAAGATGCTATATAATCTGAAGTATCGTGTAGTGTTCTGGTCGCCCCACTATAGGGGGGATGTTGGGGGCAGAAGAGGTTCACCAGGACGCTACCTGGTTTAGAGGGCCTGTGCTATCACGAGAGGCTGGACAAACTTGGGTTGTTTTCTCTGGAGTGCCGGAGGCTGAGGGGAGATCTGATAGAGGTCTACAAGATCATGAGAGGCATAGATTGGGACAGAATATCTGTTTCCCAGGGTTGATATGTCTAATACCAGAGGGCATGCTTTGAGGGTGAGAGGGGCGGGTTCAAAGGGGTAAGTTTTTAACTAGGATGCCTGGAATCCTGGTGTGGTGGTAGAGGCAAGTACATGAGAGGCTTTTGGATCGGCCCATGGATGTGAGGAAGATGGAGGGATGTGGACACGGTGTAGGGAGGAGGGATTAGTGTTTGGGTTGTTTTGATCTGCTTTTTAGCTGGTACAGCACGACATTGTGGGCTGAATGGCCTGTCCTATGCAGTTCTGGTCGATGTTCTCTGTTCTAACTTTCCCATAACCCTCCTTGCCACCCTCGGGATACAAGTGAACTGAATTCATGATATTTCCTGCCTGTTTAAACCCCCCCCCCCCCTCAACTCCCCTTTGCCACCCTCATGATATATGGAGTGACCGGTTAACCTTGCCTCTCTGATATTTCTCTTTTGCAGTGGACGGCTGTATTCACTCGGCAGCGGGGCCGCTATTGAAGAAGGAATGTTGGGAGCTCGGCGGGTGCAGTCCAGGCGATGCTAAAATTACCGGCGGCTATTGCCTGCCTGCCAAGTGTGAGTAACAATGATCTTACCTTCTTCCTACTGACGCCCAAGCAAGCTGTTTCCTTCTGAGTAAAAGGAAATCCTCTGGGTCAGGCCTCGTGTTTATAGTCAATGAAGTAATGCCCCGCAGAAGGGGTCACTCTGACATATGATGGAGCTTAATGATAATGGACCCATCAGTTCAGTTCTGCTGTTGAATATATACTTCCTCCTCTAAATTTGCACCTGTGATGTTCAGCTTAAAAAATATTTTGTTTTAAATTGCAAGGGTGAGAGATAAAAATATTCAACTGTATCTTAATTACTTCACATTTGAATGTACTGATAATGTAATCCCAGGTGGGAGATAAAAGGGCCTCTAGGTCACTTAGTGGTTTGCCTGCCTTGTATTTGTTTAAAAGATTTGTTCATGTTTTCTGGTTCTAATGGGATTTAATTCCTGCAAATAGTTTTGAGCAGCTTGATGTTAATTTGCAAAGTCAGTAATGAGCTCATCTTGCCCTCTATTTCTCGAAGTGTTAACCTATTTACAGCAGGAAAGGTAAGCACGGTGGAACTGGTCGTCTTGTCGTATCCAACGGTGACGGTTACATATGTGCAGTTCTGTTGTGTGTCCGTGGTTGGTTGTTGGCACAGTTTTGTTTCTGGGCAACTGCAAGATTAAGAAAAAGGTTGTGCTCAGATATTTTGGGTGCTTTGGGACGTGGTGAAATATCCGAAACAGTAATTCAAGAGTTCCGAACTTGGGGCCCATGGACTCCTTGTTGAATAGTATTGGCACATGGCATAAAAAAATGTTGGTAATCCTTGCAGTAATTGGATGAGATGTACTGTAAAAAAAAATGTGTTGAATGGGTACAGTATGTCATAAAATCATGATGTTAATTTTACTTTCAATGTTTTTCCGGTGTTATTTCTCTCTGGACAGGTATTGTTGAATGACGTGCTGTTTTGTCTCGGATGGGTATTGTTGCACAACTTGTCTTAAAAGGGACACAGTTGTGTCCGGGTGTTGGAAATGTAACTTCGTTCAGATCGCATCCCTTTCCTTGTATCCCACACAATCCTCCTCCTCCTCGGTTCCACTTTGTACTCGAAATCCATGTGGGTGCCGCTCCGGGAAGGTAAAGTCCACCCTCGTGTCATTTGAAATTGCGTTTTGACAGTCTAGCTTTCTCTCGCTTGATCCTCCTGAGCCTTGCACTTGAGTGAAATATATATATCTCCCCCTCCCCCTCTCCTGTTGGTGGACGGTGATGAAGTAAGGTTTAATTGACACGGATTGTAGATTTGGGCTCTCAATCCGTTTTCGTGACGTGTTCTGGTTTTCAGTTCTTCTAACTTTTTTTTGTTACTGCTTTTGAGTGATTTTTGTGAATTGGGGTGGCTCATGGATAATACGCTGAGCTGCACTGCCTTTTGATTTTGTGTTTTCGTTCTTTTTTGCCATTTGCATGATTATTTCTTTGCATGGGGATTTGATTTTTTTTTCTTTGAATGAGTTGGTTCCTTGGTGTTTCTTTGTTCTGTGGCTGTCTGTGTGGAAGACGAATCTCAGGGCTGTATATCACAAGCATGCTCTATTAAATGTACAGTCCTTATCCGCCAGGGATTGGTTCCGGGACCTCCCGTGGGAACCAAAAACCGCGGATGCTCAAGTCCCTTAGATAAAATGGCATAGTATTTGCATATAACTTCTTGATCGCTCACAACAGAAGGAGCGAACGAACGAGACGCGAGGAGAACAATGGTCAAAAAGCGAGTAAAACTTCTAATACTCTCTAGATTACAGAATTTGTAATACCTAATACAATGTAAATGCTATGTAAATAGTTGTTACACTGACTTGTTTAGGGAATATTGACAAAAAAACTACATGTTCCTCACTCACAACACAAGCAGCGAACGAACGAGACATAAGGCGAACAATGATCAAGCAAACGAGTAAAATCAGTAATACCTGCACAGTAGTTGTTACACTGTCTTGTTTCGCGGAGAAGGACACTTTGGGGGAGGCTGAATAATGCTAAAGTCAGGAGCTGTGGAGGTTGAGGGCTGAGGATCTTCAAGTATTGAACGTCGAGACTTCAGAATTGCAGCTCCTCTGGGAACGCTGCTGCAGCCTCAGCATCAGCCGATGCCGATTCTCCCGTGACCTTTACGTTCTTGAGTCTGTAGTGCTTTACACAGACAGCCAGCCATCTTACGGCCCACTTCAGAATGCGACAAGAAATTTAGAAGATTGAGGGGGAATCTTATTCAAACGTATAAAATTCTAAAGGTATTGGACAGGCTAGATGCAGCAAGATTGTTCCCGATGTTGGGGAAGTCCAGAATGAGTGGTCACAGTTTAAATATAAAGGGAAATCCTTTTATTACCGAGATGAGGAGAAACTTCTTCACACAGAGAGTGGTGAATCTGTGGAATTCTCTGCCACAGGAAACAGTTGAGGCCGGTTCATTGGCTATATTTAAGAGAAAGTTAGATATGGCCCTTGTGGCTAAAGGGATCAGGGGGTATGGAGAGAAAGCAGGTACAGGGTTCTGAGTTGGATGATCAGCCATGATCATACTGAATGACGGTGCAGGCTCGAAGGGCTGAATGGCCTACTCCTGCACCTATTTTCTATGTTTCTATGCCACTTTTCCAAAGATCTAATATTTCTACTTTCTCGGCGAGAGACAGACAGACATACTTTATTGATCCCGGGGGAAATTGGGTTTAGTTACAGTCGCACCAACCACGAATAGTGAAGAAATATAGCAATATAAAACCATAAATAATTAAATAATAATAAGTAAATTATGCTAAGTGGAAATTAGTACAGGACCAGCCTATTGGCTCAGGGTGTCTGACACTCCCAGATAGCACTTTATGCTCCCTCTAAGCCTTTGAGGAATTGCTTTGACCAACCAATTGGTTTTTAGGAGCCATTTTCTCACAGGAACAAAGTAGCAAACGAATGCAACGCGAGGCGAACAATGATTGAACAACGAGTGCTGGAAGAGCACTTCCGTGTTTTCTCGATTCGCGGTCGGTTGAATTCGCGCATGCGGAACTCGCGGATGAGGAGGGCCGACTGTACGTTGAATCTGGAATCTTTGACTCCAGCTTGGCCTTCATCCCCTCCTCTGCCGCAGTACTTCTGTTTGGTATTGATCTGCTCAAGCACGCGGTCAAGTATCTCGAGTCTTCAACTCTTCATCATGCTCGGTGGTCAACGTATCAAGTTTATTGTCATTTAACTGTATACGTACACCGTCAAACGAAACAACTTTTCTCTGGACCAGGGTGTAAAGCACAGCAGTACACATCACACACATACACCACACAATAACCTGAGAAAATAAGAGTTAAATCTACAAATGTTTTTGCGTAGATAAACAAAGCAAAGTGCATAAATTAAATATTGTCAAGAACAGATTAACCGGTGACACTTCAAATGTGATGCAGCAGGGAGTTCAGAAGCCTGACGGCCTGAGGGAAGAAACTGTTTCCCATCCCGACCGTTCTTGTCTTTATGCATCGGAGTCTCCTGCCGGATGGTAGAAAGTCAAAGAGGATGCTGGGTGGACGGGCGGGATCCTGGATAATACTAAGGGCCCTGCGTACGCAGCGCTCCTGGTAAACGTCCCCGATGGACGGTACGGAGACCCCAACGATCCTCTCGGCCATTCTCACAGTCCTTTGTCAGGACTTCCGGTCCGATGCTCGGCTGCTCCCGGACCAGACGGAGATGCAACTTGTCAGGACGCTCTCAATGGTGCTCCTGTAAAATGAGGTTAAGATGGGGGTGTGGGGGAGCCTCGCTTTCCTCAATCTCCTTAGGAAGTGGAGATGGGGCTGTGCCGCCTTGTTCAGGGAGGTGGTGTTGAGGGACCAGGTGAGGTCACCTGCGATGTGAACTCCCAGGTACTTGATGCACTTAACTCTCTCCACAGAGGAGCCCAGTGGGGATGGTTTGTCTGCACCTTCATGAAGTCCGCAATCATTTCTCCACGATCAGACTTGGGTTGTTCTTCTTCCTCAGGGGAGGGAAAAACCCAGAGGTCATGGGTTAAGGGTGAAGGGGGAAAAGTTTAAAGGGAACATTGGGGGGGGGTTTCTTCACACAGAGAGTGGTGGGAGTGTGGAATGAGCTGCCAGATGAAGTGGTAAATATGGGCTCACTTTTGACATTTAAGAAAAACTTGGACAGGTACGTGGATGAGAGGGGTATGGAGGGATACGGGCCGGGTGCAGGTCAGTGGGACTAGGCAGAAAAATGGTTCGGCACAGCCAAGAAGGGCCGAAAGGCCTGTTTCTGTGCTGTCATGTTCTACGGTCTCGTCATCGTTCTCGATAAGGCCAGCCACTTGTGCCGCCCTGCGACACTGTCACGCATCGGCAGTGCGAACATCAGCAGGCTGAGCACGTAACCCCGTGGAGTGTCAGTGCACAGCGTAATGGGACGAGAGAGGTGTCGCTGCCCGCATAGACTGACTGAATCTTGCTCAGTTCTCCAACTCTTCCTCAACTCACAAAGGTCATCTTGCAGCATATTTGGTGAAGATTTGACTTTACCATCCAGTCTCATCAACTGCTTGGACTCTGGGCCCCAAATAGTCGGGATTCAATGGTTTCATTTAACACTGGAGGATGTTTGCAGATTACAACCTGAAATTCTTGCTCTTCACAGACATCCACAAAATGTCTGGGGGGGGGGGAACCCAAAGAATGACTGACAAGTAAGCGAAAGATTCCCAAAGCCCCCCTCCCCTCCCACACAAAGCATCAACCCTCCCCACCTGCCCCAGCAGAAGCATCAGCCCCCTCCACCACCCATCGTGCAAGCGATAGCAAAGCCCCAAAGAGGCCATGAGTCTAGAGCACTGTTCATCCCAACAGTCTGACGTGCCACCAGCTCTCTCTCCGAGACCTATCACAGCGAGAGGGCAGACCAACATCTCACTGCTTTGACATTACGGTCCGTAGTGTCACTATCTTCGATTATCTCACGATGGCTCCTGGAAAACAAAGTTGACTAAAACGTTCATCTGAGATTTATCTTCTCCAGATAGCCGTA